>NC_134265.1:27149328-27749328 GCF_031893055.1 Leptodactylus fuscus | reverse complement strand
GTCTAAGAAGCAAATGGAGAAGTCCCACCAAGCCTGGAGTCAGCCAGCTCCATCACCACAAATGGAAAGCTATAAGAGCTCACCTGGGAAATATTTGATGGGGTTTTGTCGCTTTCTCCATCGCCTTCAGTCTTGTCAGTCAGCAGCCCCTGCACCTGATACTCCAGAACATAACTATCGATAAACCTTTCCAATTCTTCAATCTCCTGAGAACGACTACTGCCAGCTTCAGAGGAGGCCGAGGCCACGGAGGAGTTCTCCATCACTTCTGTACACTACAGGATACACAAAGATGGCAAAGTGACAAAAGGTACACAGCAAGAGAGCTATATATAATAACTGTGACGAGGACACACAGAGCATATAAGTAATGTAATGTATGTACACAGTGACTGTACCAGCAGAATAATGAGTGCAGCTCTGGAGTAGAATACAGGATGTAACTCAGGATCAGTACAGGATAAGTAATGTAATGTATGTACACAGTGACTGTACCAGCAGAATAGTGAGCGCAGCTCTGGAGTATAATACAGGATGTAACTCAGGATCAGTACAGGATAAGTAATGTAATGTATGTACATAGTGACTGTACCAGCAGAATAGTGAGCGCAGCTCTGGAGTATAATACAGGATAAGTAATGTAATGTATGTACACAGTGACTGCACCAGCAGAATAGTGAATGCAGCTCTGGAGTATAATACAGGATGTAACTCAGGATCAGTACAGGATAAGTAATGTCATGTATGTACACAGTGACACATGCAGGATACACATGCTACTAAGCAGTGTTCAAAAGCTTTTTTTTTAAATGATGTCAAACAACAGATACTCGTAGGATACATTAATAGGTTTAGACTTTTCTGCAGATTATTTCACAGGGTGATGTCAATGTAAACGAATACTAATAAACCACGTGAAATACCACGTTCAATGCACTAAATTACATCAAACATCTTCATTGTAAAGGGAGTAACAATACATTATAAAACATTGTTTACGATGCAGCCTTTTTTTTTTCTTTCTGTACAGGTAGTAAAGTGGAGGTCGTAACCACTAGTTGTCAGTAGAGATGAGCGAGTACTATTTGAAACAGCCATTTCGAATAGCACGCACCCATAGGAATGAATGGAAGCGGCACGAAGACTTTGCCGGCGTCCTGCAGCTTAATCCCCTACGTCCATTCATTCCTATGGGTGCGTGCTATTCGAAATGGCTGTTTCGAATAGTACTCACCGATCTCTAGTTGTCAGGAATGTCTTTCTTCTCATTCTCTTAAAACCCCCATTGGAATTACATATGTAGAGTGTGTATAGTTACAGCATGGTCACAGTGTCAGTACTACAGGTGAGGAAGGCCAAGTGTGTCTCTGCCCTGTAGTCATTGCAAATCCTATCCTACTCCTACTTAAAGGGGTTGTCCCATCACAACACTATCTATACTGCTTGATAATGTGAATGTAAGACTTTTCCTAAATACACTGCTTCAGCAAAACTGCTTTGTTTGTCCACTATCTTACTTTATTCATTTTTTTTGGGACACATCCCTTGACTTATCTGGTCATAAGTCAAGTGATGTATCTGCCTGCTCTCAGGGGGGAGGGAGGAGGGGCTAAGTGCACGGGAGCGAGCCTGGAGGGGGAGGGGGGTAGTTTACCCTTTGGGGGGGAAGGGGCCGCCAATACAAATCCGGCATCCGCTGTAATAGAGAGGCAGATCCCGGGGACGGTTAGCACAGATGCCTGCAACATCGCTATGCTTCTGCCCTGCATGAAGCCAGCAGCGGCAGGAGCAATGCTGCTATTCCGCCGCTTGGCTTTGCATATGTGACCCCGCCCACCAATGACGCAACAAAGCCGGAAGACAGAAGAAATTACAACAACGAAGACTGGTGAGTATGCGATGTGGGAATACCCCTTTAACTTATTATTATATTATAATTATAATTTATATTTATTTATAATTTATTTATATTTTTATAAATTAATTAATTAATATTACTATAAAGTGAAAGTTTGGCTGTTTGTTCCTCAGTCACGCAAAAACGGCTGAATGGATTTGAACGAATTTGGAACATAGATAGTTTGTAACCTCAATTAAAACATAGGCTACTTTTTACCCCGGTAAATTACATGGCTTCACAACTGTTATGAATTTATATTCACATACTATATTACACTGCTCTTGCAGTAGCTTATCTCAGCCAGGTCTGTTATCTCTCTGTGTTAACTCTGTATAATCGTACACATTAGGGAGAGTGTGTGCCTACATAGGCGTACGGAGACTTACAAGTCATTCCTGCTCCGCTAGGGATTCTGGGTAAAAAATATGCAGATCTATTCTCCAGGATGTAATTAGGAGAACAGTGCACTCTGTATTAACTGAGACATGCATGATATTAAGGGAGCTGCCCCTAGAGGGCAGCATGCAGAGGGCACACACGCTCTCCTTAATGTGTACGATTATCCCCTGACCCTCGTCTATGTCTCTCACTCTGCCAAACTCGTATCCCTGCACTATGCTGAGGAGTCCCAAAAGGCCGAAAAAGCGCTGTCCATAGCTGGGAATCTGTTCCTTTTGGAATAGAAATACTAGTTTGCCAATAAACCCCGCATCATGTCAGTAGGCTTATTAGCTGAGTCATGCATGATGTTAAGGGGGCTGCCCCTAGAGGGCAGCATACAGAAGCACTGTTCTCCTAATTACATCCTGGAGAATAGATTTGCATATTTTTTTACCCAGAATCCCTAGCGGAGCAGGAATGACTTGTAAGTCTCCGTACGCCTATGTAGGCACACACTCTCCCTTAATGTGTATGATCATCCCCTGACCCTATATGTGTGATATGTATTATACAATGGGCAATGCAATGATTGCCACAACTAACATGTCTATGCCTCTCATTCCACCTTCATGAGCAGCGTAGGGGTTGCGGTATATTTCATATCATTTACCCGGGCTGACTAGTGTAAATGAACACCAAAATCTAGATTCCAGCACAGGCGCACCGCCATGTCTCTTCATAAATCAGATGGGTCTTCTGCTAGCACCAGGGTTATAAAGACTGCTGTTCAATATAAATAGGACACCTCTGTGTTTTATCGGCCTAGGAAACAACAACGTGGATTCACAGGGTTAGATTCTGGCACCCAGGTCAGCTTATCAGTGCGGGGTCCACACGTCGGATCCCCACCAGATACGGAGTAGGTTATCAGTATCCTTAAATATATTACCAAGTCTGACTCCCTGTTCCCTATAGGATTTGTACAGGACAAGTAATGTAATGTACGTACACAGTGACTGTACCAGCAGAATAGTGAGTGCAGCTCTGGAGTATAATACAGGATGTAACTCAGGATCAGTACAGGATAAGTAATGTAATGTATGTACACAATGACTGTACCAGCAGAATAGTGAGCGCAGCTCTGGAGTATAATACAGGATGTAACTCAGGATCAGTACAGGATAAGTAATGTAATGTACGTACACAGTGACTGTACCAGCAGAATAGTGAGTGCAGCTCTGGAGTATAATACAGGATGTAACTCAGGATCAGTACAGGATAAGTAATGTAATGTATGTACACAGTGACTGCACCAGCAGAATAGTGAGCGCAGCTCTGGAGTATAATACAGGATGTAACTCAGGATCAGTACAGGATAAGTAATGTAATGTATGTACACAGTGACTGCATCAGCAGAATAGTGAGTGCAGCTCTGGAGTATAATACAGGATGTAATTCAGGAAAAGTAATGTAATGTATGTACACAGTGACTGTACCAGCAGAATAGTGAGCGCAGCTCTGGAGTATAATACAGGATGTAACTCAGGATCAGTACAGGATAAGTAATGTAATGTACGTACACAGTGACTGTACCAGCAGAATAGTGAGTGCAGCTCTGGAGTATAATACAGGATGTAACTCAGGATCAGTACAGGATAAGTAATGTAATGTATGTACACAGTGACTGCACCAGCAGAATAGTGAGCGCAGCTCTGGAGTATAATACAGGATGTAACTCAGGATCAGTACAGGATAAGTAATGTAATGTATGTACAAAGTGACTGTACCAGCAGAATAGTGAGCGCAGCTCTGGAGTATAATACAGGATGTAACTCAGGATCAGTACAGGATAAGTAATGTAATATATGTACACAGTGACTGTACCAGCAGAATAGTGAGCGCAGCTCTGGAGTATAATACAGGATGTAACTCAGGATCAGTAATGTATGTACACAGTACATACACTGTACCAGCAGAATAGTGAGTGCAGCTCTGGAGTATAATACAGGATGTAACTCAGGATCAGTACAGGATAAGTAATGTAATATATGTACACAGTGACTGTACCAGCAGAATAGTGAGCGCAGCTCTGGAGTATAATACAGGATGTAACTCAGGATCAGTACAGGATAAGTAATGTAATATATGTACACAGTGACTGTACCAGCAGAATAGTGAGCACAGCTCTGGAGTATAATACAGGATGTAACTCAGGATCAGTACAGGATAAGTAATGTAATGTATGTACACAGTGACTGTACCAGCAGAATAGTGAGTGCAGCTCTGGAGTATAATACAGGATGTAACTCAGGATCAGTACAGGATAAGTAATGTATGTACACAGTACATACACTGTACCAGCAGAATAGTGAGTGCAGCTCTGGAGTATAATACAGGCTGTAACTCAGGATCAGTACAGGATAAGTAATGTAATGTATGTACACAGTGACTGTACCAGCAGAATAGTGAGCACAGCTCTGGAGTATAATACAGGATGTAACTCAGGATCAGTACAGGATAAGTAATGTAATGTATGTACACAGTGACTGTACCAGCAGAATAGTGAGTGCAGCTCTGGAGTATAATACAGGCTGTAACTCAGGATCAGTACAGGATAAGTAATGTATGTACACAGTACATACACTGTACCAGCAGAATAGTGAGTGCAGCTCTGGAGTATAATACAGGATGTAACTCAGGATCAGTACAGGATAAGTAATGTAATGTATGTACACAGTGACTGCACCAGCAGAATAGTGAGTGTAGCTCTGGGGTATAAAACAGGATGTAACTCAGTATCAGTACAGGCTAAGTAATGTAATATCCACAAGGAGAAATTGATTCCAGCCAGGTTTCGTGGAAAATTGAGAAAAATTCTTCTTTATTGTTAAAAAGACATCAAATCTACGACAGCACACATCTCAAAACAGGAGCATGGGCGTCAGACTGACGCGTTTCGGATTAGTTCCTTTATCGAAGTCTGATCACTTCCGCTTAGAGTCTCCCCTGATATAGTGTCTGAACACACCCTAATACAGGTGATTTTAATATACCACTTAATATGACAGACAAACCAGATGTTAACACAAGGGAGACTCTAAGCACATACATATGGGGAGTTTTTAAGGGTTAAAAGAAATTGTTCAACACAGGAGGCTTTTGAAAAAGAAGCTCTAGTTGTTAGAAATAGACTCAAACAAAGACACTATCCGCAGTGGTCCATCAATAGAGCATATAATATCGCTATGCGCAGAAGTAGACAAGAGTTACTTTATGATCCACAAAAAGAGAAACAAAAAAACAGTAATAGTGATGTATACTTTTCAACCAGGTATAGTGTAGAGTATGATGATATAACTCAGATCATTAAAAATAACATACCCATTCTCAATCAGGACCCAATTTTGGGGGAAATAATTAAAAAGGGATGTAGTTTTATTTCTAAGAGAGGTAAGACTTTGGGAAATTATATCTCACCCAGCCTCCTAGTGGATAATGAGGTTGATAAAAACAAAAATAAAACATGGTTAAGTATGGAGGGTTCTTTTAAATGTGGACATTTGCGGTGTACTACTTGTAAATGGACTTCAAGAATATCGAATTTTTCTAACATCAGATCACATCAATCATAGAAAATAAAAGATCATACTGACTGCAACAGCAAATATGTTGTACATATGATTGAATGTCAAACATGCAAAATGCAATACATTGGTAGTACCATCAGACCTCTGAAGACACACCTACGTAGTATTACTAATCTAGACAACCTCAAAAATACAGGGGTGTCTAGACATTTTAAAGAAAAATACAATAGTGACATGTCTAGTTTAGAATTTTGGGGTATCGAGTTGGTGAAACGCCCAATTAGGGGGGGGGGGGGCAATTGGGAACGAATGTTGAGAATCAGGGAAGTCCATTGGATCCTGAAATTAGAGACTCGATACCCATTAGGTATGAATAGCAGAAATGACGTGTCTTATATTTATTGAAGATTCTGTTCTCTAATTCTATACACATTTTTTGATTGGGATTGTGTGAAATGTGTTTATATTTCATAGCAGGTATATAGTATACCGTTTCTGTGAATACATGTTCTATGGAGTTACAATATAATAAGAATCTTTCCAATGTGTTGCATTGTTTTTCAATCATGTCATGTTTTTCTGTTGTATGTAAAACTTACACACGTTCTGTACTTACCTTAACAGTGATTTTGAATCTTGTTCAACATCGGGCAGCTCCATCCAATAATGGGAGGACATTAACATCACGTGGACTCTCAACATACCTTTGCACAAGCGGATGTGTCGTGTTTGATGTGTGTCTCCATTTCGGGGACGCACTCAAGAACATCAAAGAAAACGTTTCATCCAATAGAAAGGGCGGAGTCTGATCACATGATCTATTCTTGTACATGCGCGTTTTCGGTTTAGAAAGCGGCCATCTTTGATTAGGGCATTTTTCAACTGTTGGGATATTTTGCCGGTGTGAAGTTGTAGTGTGAGTATGCGTGGAGGAGTCAGTATATGTAAGGGGATTTGTTGGATATACATTCATCATGGTAGTCATTTGAAACATCTTCAGGTGGGATTTTCATCTTATGATATATTAATTATTATTATTATTATTATTATTGTTTATTTATATAGCACCATTAATCCCATGGTGCTTTACATTTGGGGGTTACATACAATACACAGAATATACAGGTAGATATAATACTAACAGTGACTGACTGGCACAGTGGGGTAGAGGGCCCTGCCCGCGAGGGCTTACAATCTATGGGGGAAGGGGGTAGAGACAGAAGGAGAGGGGGAGACTGTACAGATGGCAGTGCGGTGATAGTGTTATTGGAGGTTGTAGGCCTTCCTGAATAGGGGAGTCTTCAGGGCCGAGGAGCGGATGAGAGCAGAGCGGAGTAGGAGGTCGTTGGAGGATCTGAGGTTACGTGTGGGCAGGTAGCGGGAGATGAGGTCAGAGATATATGGAGGGGACAGGTTGTGGATGGCTTTGTATGTCAGCGTTAGTAGCTTGAACTCAATTCGCTGTGCTATAGGTAGCCAGTGGAGGGACTGGCAGAGGGGAGCAGCTGATGAAGATCGGGGGGGGGAGGTGGATTAAGCGAGCAGCACAGTTTAAGGTGGTCTGGAGTGGGGCGAGGATGTTTGCTGGGAGTCCATGGAGAAGGGTGTTGCAATAATCTAAGCGGGAGATTATGAGGGCCTGGACAAGCATCTTGGTAGTTTCAGGGGTGAGGAAGTAGCGAATTCGGTGGATGTTCTTGAGCTGGAGGCGACAGGAGGTGTTGAGGGTTTGAATATGTGGTTTGAAGGATAAGTCGGAGTCCAGTGTTACCCCAAGGCATCGGGCCCATGGGACAGGGGTAATTGTGGTTCCATTAACTTTGATAGATAGGTCAGGAGGAGGGGCCATACAGGATGGGCTGAAGATGATAAACTCTGTGTTCTCCATGTTGAGTTTGAGAAAGCGGGAGGAGAGGAAGGAGGCTACGGCTGCTAAACAATCTGGAATTCCGGACAGCAGGGAGGTAATGTCTGGTCCAGAGATGTAGATTTGGGTGTCATCGGCATAGCAATGGTACTGGAAACCATGAGTTTCTATGAGTTGGCCCAGGCCAAGGGTGTAGATGGAGAACAGGAGGGGTCCTAGGACGGAGCCTTGGGGGACACCTACAGAGAGGGCGAGGTGAGGAGGTGGTGTGCGAGTGGGAGACGCTGAATGTGCGGTCAGTGAGGTATGAGGAGATCCAGGAATGGGCCAGGTCTGAGATACCAAGGGATGAGAGAATTTCTAGCAGGAGGGAGTGGTCAACTGTGTCAAAGGCAGAGGAGAGGTCGAGGAGGAGGAGGACAGAGTAATGGCGCTTGGCTTTGGCGGTTAGCAGGTCATTGGTGACTTTTGTTAGGGCAGTTTCAGTGGAGTGCCGGGGTCTGAAGCCTGACTGAAGTCTGTCAAAGAGCAGGTTGGACGAGAGATAGGAGGAGAGTTCTGAGTGGACGTGTTGCTCGAGAAGTTTTGAGGCGTACGGGAGCAGTGAGATGGGACGATAGTTGGCAGGAGAGGACGGGTCGAGGGACGGTTTCTTAAGTATAGGAGTGACAGTGGCGTGTTTGAAGGCTGAGGGGAAGGATCCATTGGTTAGGGATAGATTGAAGAGATGGATTAGGGCTGGAGTGATAACTTCAGTGAGCTTGGGGATGAGGTGTGATTGAATCAGGTCGAGCGCGCAGGAGGTGAGGTGGGATTTGGAGATTAGGGAGGAGAGTTTTTCATCAGTGATGGAGGAGAAACAGGTCAGGGATGGGGAGCAGCAAGTAGTTGGGTAGAGGGGTTGTCGGGGGTGTAGGGTGAGACTGTCTCTGATGGTTTCAATTTTAGTTTTAAAGTAGGAGGCAAAGTCGTCAGCTGAGATAAGTGATGTCAGAGGGGGGGCGGGAGGACGGAGGAGGGAGTTGAAGGTGGTGAATAGCTGTTTGGGGTTGCGAGAGAGTGCAGATATAAGTGTGGTGAAGTAGACCTGCTTGGCAGCGGTGAGTGCGTTCTTAAATGTGAGAACTGCCTCTTTGTACCTGAGGAAGTCCTCCTGGGAGTGGCTTTTCTTCCAGAGGCGCTCTGCAACCCGCGAGGCACATCTCAGTTTTTTAGTCTGGTCGGTGTGCCAGGGTTGTCTATTGATATATTCAATACGATAGAGTCGATAAGGAAATTGGACTTTTGCTGAAGGGTTTTTTTTTTATTGTACCCAGATTAGGATTTAAAAATGTCTAAGTGTTACATAGTTTGCTAAGGTGTCACTGTACGCTATATCTCAAATCTCAGTTTTTGTTGTGTTAGCTAATGTTTGCTAATGTGTCACTGTATGTTATCTCTTAAATCTCAGTTTTGCTGTGTTGGGTAATTTCATATTTATATATCAAGATAATTATATGATTATATGTGAACAAGATATATTTATCATGGTCTATATGGAATAGAATTTTGTTTTTAATATATGTATATTACGATTGTTTTGTGTTTTTGTTTTCATGTTTTTAACTACCGTATATACTCGAGTATAAGCCGAATTTTTCAGCCCAGTTTTTGTGTTGAAAAAGCCCCCCTCGGCTTATACTCGAGTCAGCAAAAAAAAAAAAAAAAAATTTTTTTTTTTTTTTTTTTTTTTTTTTTTAAGGAGGGTGAGGGGGGTTTATGACCAGCCATAATGTCAATGTATAGAATCTCCCATAAAATAGTGAAAAAAAATTTTTTTCAAAAAATAAATAAAGGTTCTTAATCCCTCCTTTCCCTAGAATACATAGAAAAGTAAAAAATGACTGTAAAACACATACACATTAGGTATCCCTGTGTCTGATAGTGCCCGGCCTACTGAATATAGGTTATCTGCAGTGCTCCTGTTCCATCAGGAAGGGGTTAATAGGAGCACTGCAGATACTCTATATTCAGCCAGGCTGAATTCCAAGTGGGGGGAAGAAAAACAGTCCTCAGGCTCAGGGAAGGGGCAGACAGACAACCAAAATACCCCCTCCCCTTCCCCAGCATCTACTGCACCCAAAAACTACGACCACTTTAATTTTTGAAATTTTCCAGTAGCTGCTGCATTTCCCCCCCTAGGCTTATACTCGAGTCAATAAGTTTTCCCAGTTTTTTGTGGTAAAATTAGGGGGGTCGGCTTATATTCGGGTCGGCTTATACTCGAGTATATATGGTATGTATGTGCTTAGAGTCTCCCTTGTGTTAACATCTGATTTGTCTGTCATATTAAGTGGTATATTAAAATCACCTATATTAGGGTGTGTTCAGACACTATATCAGGGGAGACTCTAAGCGGAAGTGATCAGACTTCGATAAAGGAACTAATCCGAAACGCGTCAGTCTGACGCCCATGCTCCTGTTTTGAGATGTGTGCTGTCGTAGATTTGATGTCTTTTTAACAATAAAAAAGAATTTTTCTCAATTTTCCACGAAACTTGGCTGGAATCAATTTCTCCTTGTGGATATACCAATTGTCAGCTCCGGGCCGAGGGAGTGCACTTCCGAGCTGAGCTTCAGAATTCGGGTGGAAAACTACACATTGGAGACTGATTTGATACTGCAAGTCGGCTGAGTATATCTTCCTTTTCCCCTTTCCTTCTATGCATATAAGTAATGTAATGTATGTACACAGTGACTGCACCAGCAGAATAGTGAGCGCAGCTCTGGAGTATAATACAGGATGTAACTCAGGATCAGTACAGGATAAGTAATGTAATGTATGTACACAGTGACTGTACCAATAGAATAGCGAGTGCAGCTCTGGAGTATAATACAGGATATAACTGACGATCAGTACAGGATAAGTAATGTAATGTACACTCACCGTCCACTTTATTAGGTACACCATGCTAGTAACCGGTTGGACCCCCTTTTGCCTTCAGAACTGCCTCAATTCTTCGTGGCATAGATTCAGCGAGGTGCTGGAAGCATTCCTCAGAGATTTTGGTCCATATTGACATGATGGCATCACACAGTTGCCGCAGATTTGTCGGCTGCACATCCATGATGCGAATCTCCCGTTCCACCACATCCCAAAGATGCTCTATTGGATTGAGATCTGGTGACTGTGGAGGCCATTGGAGTACAGTGAACTCATTGTCATGTTCAAGAAACCAGTCTGAGATGATTCCAGCTTTATGACATGGCATTGCATTATCCTGCTGAAAGTAGCCATCAGATGTTGGGTACATTGTGGTCATAAAGGGATGGACATGGTCAGCAACAATACTCAGGTAGGCTTTGGCGTTGCAACAATGCTCAATTGGTACCAAGGGGCCCAAAGAGTGCCAAGAAAATATTCCCCACACCATGACACCACCACCACCAGCCTGAACCGTTACCGATACAAGGCAGGATGGATCCATGCTTTCATGTTGTTGACGCCAAATTCTGACCCTACCATCCGAATGTCGCAGCAGAAATCGAGACTCATCAGACCAGGCAACGTTTTTCCAATCTTCAATTGTCCAATTTCGATGAGCTTGTGCAAATTGTAGCCTCAGTTTCCTGTTCTTAGCTGAAAGGAGTGGCACCCGGTGTGGTCTTCTGCTGCTGTAGCCCATCTGCCTCAAAGTTGGACGTACTGTGCGTTCAGAGATGCTCTTCTGGCTACCTTGGTTGTAACGGGTGGCTATTTGAGTCACTGTTGCCTTTCTATCAGCTCGAACCAGTCTGGCCATTCTCCTCTGACCTCTGGCATCAACAACGCATTTCCGCCCACAGAACTGCCGCTCACTGGATGTTTTTTCTTTTTCGGACCATTCTCTGTAAACCCTAGAGATGGTTGTGCGTGAAAATCCCAGTAGATCAGCAGTTTCTGAAATACTCAGACCAGCCCTTCTGGCACCAACAACCATGCCACGTTCAAAGGCACTCAAATCACCTTTCTTCCCCATACTGATGCTCGGTTTGAACTGCAGGAGATTGTCTTGACCATGTCTACATGCCTAAATGCACTGAGTTGCCGCCATGTGATTGGCTGATTAGAAATTAAGTGTTAACGAGCAGTTGGACAGGTGTACCTAATAAAGTGGCCGGTGAGTGTATGTACGCAGTGACTGCACCAGCAGAATAGTGAGTGCAGCTCTGGAGTATAATACAGGATGTAACTCAGGATCAGTACAGGATAAGTAATGTAATGTATGTACACAGTGACTGTACCAGCAGAATAGTGAGTGCAGCTCTGGAGTATAATACAGGATGTAACTCAGGATCAGTACAGGATAAGTAATGTAATGTATGTACACAGTGACCGTACCAGCAGAATAGTGAGCGCAGCTCTGGAGTATAATACAGGATGTAACTCAGGATCAGTACAGGACTGTTTCAGGGCCATGCAGAAATGCAGAGTGCGAGTCTATGTCCTGTATCTGTCCAGCACCAGTATGTCCTGCAGCTCATATTTACTTCCCCTTTAAGCAATGGTCTAGTGTAGAGCAGCCATGACACATTCTCCATACCTTCCCGACATGATGCAGATCACCCTTACCCATTCAATATTCCTAGAGTGATGTGACAATACGCACTGGACACTGCAGTGTAGATCAGATTGCGGTATACACCAATATACTTAGCACTGGGCAGGCAATGACGGTGTACAACGTGCAAGCTACAGGGATGTGACTGGATTAGTCCGACTGATCCCAATACAGCTCTCACCTTTATCCGAGACTGTGAATGTGCGTGTAAACAGCAGGCTTACTCCATGACGTGGGTCAGCAAGACTTCCCTCACCTTGTATGGGACATACCTGCAAAACACCAAGTCATACAGGTCACATGATCGATGTCATACACACAACTTATTGTAAGCCTCCATTTTTGATTGAAAGGGTTTGTAATAGGAGACCACCTGATGTATGGACGGACCGGGCCTACAAGATTCTGATATATGGGAAAAGCCTGTAGACATACCGTCATGTACACAGCTTATGGCAATTTACAATGCACCTTGGGAAAAAAGTATGCATATTATCTCCAGAAGGAAGAAAATCGGCCTCTCTAGTGCCATCTATAGGTAGCCACCCTGCAAGTGTATATTTGAAACCTCACACAAGACTGAACCCGTACCCGTACAGTAAAGTGTGTACAGGCCTTGTCTAGATGTTCAGCTCAGTGGTTTACAACCTGTGGATCAGCCTGCATGCTGGGACTTGTAGTATCAAGAGCCACAGGCAGGAAATCAGTGGTCACATCTCTCTGCTATAATAATGTCATATAAAACCACCGTTACTCCAGGGAAGCAGCAGCTTCACCGCCAGATACCGACGGGAGGGATTAGGCGGCTTTCATTAGTGTTAAAGCCCAGTTATTTGTAAAGTGGACGCAAGGATTAGAATATTCAAGTGTGGAGAGCGGTTCATAGATGGGGGACCGGACGCGCTCTCATAGAAAGAGGTAATTTATGTAATTGGGGTGTGCCCGCTCCAGATACACAGCAAGCAGCGGAGGAAAATAGTCCCCTGCCAGGAAACACTGACTATCCAACAGCACGTCACCGCCATCCTGCAGAGCAGATCCATAGTGTGACTGCTGCATAACGTATAAAGTTACCCATCATCTTATATTTACCAGTCCTATTACTAGTATTCATACTATGCTACATAGGGGGCAGTATTATAATAGTTCTATTCTTGTACATAGGGGCAGTATTATAGTAGTTCTATTCTTGTACATAGGAGGCAGTATTATAGTAGTTATATTCTTGTACATAGTAGTATTATAGTAGTTATAGTCTTGTACATAGGAGCAGTATTATAGTAGTTATATTCTTTTACATAGGAGTAGTATTATAGTAGTTATATTCTTGTACATAGGAGTAGTATTATAGTAGTTATAGTCTTGTACATAGGAGCAGTATTATAGTAGTTATATTCTTGTACATAGGGGGCAGTATTATAGTAGTTATATTCTTGTACATAGGAGCAGTATTATAGTAGTTATATTCTTGTACATAGGAGTAGTATTATAGTAGTTATATTCTTGTACCTAGGAGCAGTATTATAGTAGTTATATTCTTGTACATAGGAGTAGTATTATAGTAGTTATATTCTTGTACATAGGAGTAGTATTATAGTAGTTATAATCTTGTACATAGGAGCAGTATTATAGTAGTTATATTCTTGTACATAGGAGTAGTATTATAGTAGTTATATATTTGTACATAGGAGGCAGTATTATAGTAGTTATATTCTTGTACATAGGAGTAGTATTATAGTAGTTATATTCTTGTACATAGAAGGTAGTATTATAGTAGTTATATATTTGTACATAGGAGGCAGTATTATAGTAGTTATATTCTTGTACATAGGAGGTAGTATTATAGTAGTTATATTCTTGTACATAGAAGGTAGTATTATAGTAGTTTTATTCTTGTACATAGGAGCAGTATTATAGTAGTTATATTCTTGTACATAGGAGCAGTATTATAGTAGTTATATTCTTGTACATAGGAGCAGTATTATAGTAGTTATATTCTTGTACATAGAGGGCAGTATTATAGTAGTTATATTCTTGTACATAGGAGGTAGTATTATAGTAGTTATATTCTTGTACATAGAGGGCAGTATTATAGTAGTTATATTCTTGTACATAGGAGGTAGTATTATAGTAGTTATATTCTTGTACATAGAAGGTAGTATTATAGTAGTTTTATTCTTGTACATAGGAGCAGTATTATAGTAGTTATATTCTTGTACATAGGAGTAGTATTATAGTAGTTATATTCTTGTATATAGGAGCAGTATTATAGTAGTTATATTCTTGTACATGGGGGGGGGGGGGGAGTATTATAGTAGTTTATTCATATGAATTACCCTGTAACAACCTATAAATCCATAGCTTAGCAATAGCTATAACTGCATAAATAATAAGAGTTATCAAGCTATCTGGAATACGCTATAGCAAGGATATAAAGTACCAGGCTCAGCACAGACAAATTACCCATAGATAAATACTGAAGAACAATGAGCAGAATTTGGCCAGGCGATCCCTTTGTGATGTGCAGGGAGTAGAATGACCTACAGTGGTTCATGTATGATGTAGCAGTGCTCAGTATGTACAGTTGCCAGCTGCTCCCCATACCAAGGACATTCTTGTCGTGGCTGATGAATGGCGGTTTGTCGTGTCCTGAAGCTCTGCATTCCTGTCCGCTGTTCAGTGATTGATGTCGGATGGCGGCCGCTTCCTATTCTGTACCTGTGCTGAGAACAGCTGAGGCTCTGTGTAACCGCACACCGCTATCTCTGTGTAACTGGGCCGCAGTCCAAGCCCACGACTGATAATGACACAATATAAACCAGAGGCCTGAAGATTATCAGGTATAGGAACGGATATGGTGAATGAAGAATGGAGAATCCAGAGAACATTTTCAGACTGAAACGACAAATTTGTCTGGATTGTTACTGAAAAATTAGGATAATCCGGGAATATCCAGGACTGTTTGAAAGTCTGGTCTCTTTCCCCAACATCAGTGTCGGCCCTCACCATTGCTTTTTTTGCTCAATGGCGACAAGTCTCCACACTCTCCAAAAACCTTAGCAAAGGAGTAGGGTCTATTATGGGTACAATAGAGTCCCAAATCCCTACAATTCTGCAAAGGGATGTCCGGTAAGCTTACAAAGGTGTAATGGTCAGGTGTCCACATATGTTTGGGTGTGGGGGAAGGGGTGGCAAATGCAATGGCCTAAGTATGTATTCACTTAAAGGTGAAGTGAAGCAAAGCTTTACCTGTAAACATGACATTATCCCACATTGTCGGTATGCCTATAGCCAGCCCTGAGCTATGACAGGAACGCCAGGTATGTGCTCAGTCCCTGCAACCTGCATGCTCAGGCTCCTCCTCCCACTGACTTTTTAACCCCTTCATGGTTTCGACGTGCTGCTATTACAACACTATGGAAGTTACAGGGCCAACGTCGGCAGTGGTGAACAATCGTGCAGTATATGGTGGTATTATTTATTAGACTGAGGCCTGGATCACATCTGCGTTCTCCCCAAACGGAAACCAATATGCATAAAAAAGTGGTTACCTAATGAACCCGCGGACCCCATAGACTATAATGGGGTCCATGTGGTTTCCGTTCGGATTCCGTACTAACATGCAGAGAGATAAGTGCTGCTTGCTCTGTATGTTTCATTCAGGAACCACAAGGACCCCATTATAGTCTATGGGGTCTGTGGCTTTCTGAGGTAATCGATTTTTTTTATGCATATAGGTTTCAGTTCGGGGGGTCCCCACGCAGACTCCCCAGATGGAAACCCGAACACAGATGTGAACTGGGCCTTACTTGTAGTCACTGTCCCAGAGAGATCACAATCTCCATTCCCTATGTCTTTGGAGTATAGGAAGAAACCAGAGTGCCTGGAGGATGGGAACGGTCACACAGCTGAGACAGGGGTCCAGTTTTCGGACCCCCAGCGATCATCAATTGACCTATCCTAAGGATCGGTCATCAATTGATAAGCTTACAGAACCCTTGTCAGATATGCATCTGTTTTGTGTACACAGCTCCTGTGCAGACCTATGTGTCTCTATGGATATAACGTCCAGAGGGATTCGGGAGTCCTATACCTTTCTATAAGTCTATAATTTTTTTCCGCTTATCGCACCATCAGTGCAATGTACACATACATATCCCTAACAGGGAATACTGGGAAATCTCAGCTCTGAAGCCTGCAGAATTAAGCATGCAGCTCTGGAGCATAGATCAGACTACTTTTGCTATATAACCCCAGTCCGTCTCCATTCCCATCCTCGACAACCCCATTCACACCTGTAGCTCCTGAAACACTCAGTGCTGCTATGGACTTCATAAATCTTTAGTAGAACGAAAACTCGCACCCTTTTCAATCCACTGTGAGGCGAGAAGTCGGCTCTGCTGCATGTAAGTAGCGACAGCCCCGTGAAAAGCTGTGTAATAATTAGCCGTATAAGTAGCCGTCTTAGTAAAGGTCTGCGGAGGTTGCCAGGGAACAGGCGGAAGATTACAGCTCAGCACACCATGCCAAGGGTCTCATAATGGCGAGTCTAGGCCGAGCGGGCCGCACCTGATAATCGCCAGCTGGAGACGCTGAACACGGAGGCCGCTGGATGGGGATTGTATGGCCAGAGACCGCCATTCCCAGTGATAGCAATAACAGGGGATCCTCAGGGGTGGGGCCCACAAATTGACTCAGTGGGATCGTTTGAGATCGTTGTCCCCATCATGGATAAAAATTTACCCAAATTGTTTACACCTAAATACTGCAATACAACGCCCAATAATAATGTCATACAGTGTGCAAATAATAATACCATAGAGTGGCCGATAAAACCCTACCCTATGGATATCAAAGGGTAGAAAAACAGACGACTGGCAGACTCCATTATAGTCTATGGGGTGGACAGGCCCTGTGTTGTTCGGGTCCCCTAGCACACCAGAATAACAGCGAGTCCAGTGCAAGATAAAGGCGAATGTGTCATCAGAAAATAACCTACCATATTTTTTATTTTAATTTTTTTTTTTTCATTTTCACATCCCCAACTTTATATAAAATATCCTGCAATTTTCACTGTATCCGCTAAGCCTAATAATAGACTGACGCTTGCCAATTCCGTAGGGTTTTTCTTTGCAACAGTCCCCTCCTTTACAGCACAAACCGGATCACAATAGAAAAGAACACCTCTAGAAAGCTCTTGGTGCAGATAGAGCGGGGGTCAATGAAACAAGAAAGCACAGCAGGCGAGCAGTCTGACAATGCTGTCTAACAGGATTCTCCCCCCCTCCATCTGATGACAAATAGGATATACACTGTAGCGCCAAGAAGACCCCACATCTATAGAAATACCCCTGACTTCCTCTACGGTCTGTGGTGTCAGCTCGCCTTGTCCAGGTAGTGTTTTCCTATGTGCATAGACATATCTGTGGCAGAAATCCGCCAGCGATTTTCAGTCTGCCATGCCATGGGGTGCGTTGTGGCTTCATACGGATTCGGTTTGGGACCCCCTATATGGGCCACAATGCAGACTGCCCTGTACAAGCAGTGATTGTCTTGGAGGACTCAAGTTGTCCTTGTATTACATGCACAGCCATTAATCTGAATGGTCAACGTGTAATACCACACCTCTCCTGCAGTGGCCGCTAGCTGCAATTTCTCCTGAGTGATCAGCTGCCACCGCGTTTGTCTATGACATCCAGTGGTGTACAACCCCATTGGCAGATTACAGGCTGTCCTAAACAGTGCCCTCTATCTACAGGACAGAGGCAGAATACTTAATACTCCCGATCTACAATGTGATTTAGGAAACTTGTCACGGGTTAAATGGGTTGACCAGAATCCAAACAACATGGCTGCTTTCTTTCAGATAGAGCGCCACACTATCCCATAGGTTGTGTATGGTATTGCAATTCAGCTCTGTAGAAGAAAAAGGAAATAAGCTGCAATACCAAATACAACCTGTGGACATCTGTAGCGCTGTTTTTGGAAGCTTCTTTTCATGCTTCCACCTGGTACAAGACAATATTTCGTCCCCAACCTCCTTGTAACACTGCCGACGGGAGGAACATCCTTATAAAGACAGGAGGATGGAAGCAGGAACCTGAACAAAGAGCTGAAATCACATTGCTCCGACATCAGGGGCCGGCTGGCCAGCTGCCAGGACTCTAAACAAAGCAGGCAACATACGAGGAATCAGACGCTGGCAGCGCGCGGCCTACGGGTGCCAGCCCGCCTGTGTACAATGCAGCCAGCGCTGCTAACCCCGGCCATTGTCCTATGTCATCATGGAGACCATGCCAGGCCGACCACAGGGAAAACATGGAGGTTGTGACCATCCCATAATCTTACCCTGCCCATAGCCATGTAGTCCTAGCCTTAAAAGGAAAGGGTCAGCAATTTTATTTACGGTATAGGTTTCTATTTTCCAATTATTATTTTATTCTATTTTCTATACATGGTTATGGGGGCGGCCATCTTGCCTCGGCTTGTTTTCTGTTACTGTTAACAGCACTTAGTGATACGCTTTACAGCACTTTTATGGCCATAGGCAGCAATAGTCTGGAGCCGACTCATTGAGGTCTAGGCATGCTCAGTGCAGGGAATGGGAGGAGATAAGCCGTGACATCATCTATGGTCAGTGGTGATGTAATGATGGGTCACTGCGGGTGTTATCTTCTATGGTGATCCTGTCGGAGATGCAAATTAGGTCACAATTGCATTAAGGAAAAAAAAAAACCTGAAAGAAATGGCCATTGTCAGTCTATTAATAGGCTTAGTAGCCAGAGCCAGAATTTCAGTACTGTAAATAAAAATAATACAAAAGGATATGGACATGGAAAATTTCTAATAAATAAAAAAAGGTATTAAAGGGATCCTATTATTAAAATGCTATTTTTCTCCCTAACACGTAGGCTAGTCTTCTCCTACCAGTAGATGTCTTCTCCGCTCTGCCGTTCCGTAGAAATCTGTCTTTTCTCCGGTATGCAAATGAGTTCTCTCGCAGCACTGGGGGCGTTCCCAATGCTGCGAGAGAAGTCTCCAGCAACGCCTCCATCTTCTTCTGGAACGGCCTCTCGCAGCATCTTCATCCGGCGCTGGCTTCAAACTTCTAGGCCTCGGGTAGAGCCGACTGCACATGCCCGTGGCCATTTTCCTGTGGCCTCTTACACAGTAAACTGGTGTAAGCGGCCATTTTCTTGAGGCTGCATACACCGTAAGCTGGGGTAAGCAGCCACAAGAAAATGGCCGCGGGCATGCGCAGTTGGCTCTACCCGAGGCCTAGAAGTTTGAAGCCAGCGCCAGAAGAAGAGGCGCAGAGAGGCCGTTCCAGAAGAAGATGGAGGTGGCGCTGGAGAGTTCTCTCGCAGCATTGGAGACGCCCCCAGTGCTGCGAGAGAACTCATTTGCATACATAAGTAAATCCGGATTTCCACCGAACGGCGGCGCGGAGAAGACATCTAAAGGTAGGAGAAGAATAGCCTTTCTTAAGTCTATTCCTACTTAGCATTTTAATGGTTGAATCCCTTTAAACAGAAATCCTTGGCAGTTTTGCTGCGACACATCCCCTATAAAACCGTCCTACGTATTACATATAAATCACAATATGTCAGAGTCGCTCAGATCATTACGCTTGCTCATTTTTGCTAATTCCCTCACATCAATTGCAGGAAGTGACTGCCTAATATATCACACCCCATGGACGGCGGCGTCAGTTTCATCAGATAATCTCCAGCCCTCATTATCATTGCACCCCCATGCTCAGGCCTAGTAATGGAGGCAATGCCCCCAATATGGTTACACACTGTGCTGCTTCCTATAGACTGACCTGATGTTTGGACCACACATGGGTACCCGGCAGACATGATATAGTGCATATAGTATATACGCCATATAGTATATACACCACATTGCCCTACCAATACAGTACCCAAATATAACAGGATGGTAACAACACCCACATAGAAAGGACCGCACCATAGTGCCACCAAACCTACATGTTTTACTTTGTCCAACAAAGCCCCTTTTATTCTCAGTAATAGTGGGGGTGCCGTGGGTCACATCCTATACCCATGAGGCTGCAGTAAAGCATCACACTAAATGCTGTTAACAGAGCATAGGAGAAGCTCAGGCTTAGGCAAGGACATCAATATTGATCTGCGGGGAACCGACATCCAGCACCCATGCAGATCAGGTGTACCGAGAGAGCGCAGCACCCCCTTACAATAGAGGTCTATGTAGACCACTAGTGTTCTTGTTTGCGCTAGCGGTGTATTCTCACTCACGCAAAAAAGCAGCGAGCTGCCCTTTCTTCAGGCGGATTCTGCGGCTGAGTCAGCCCCAGCGTCCGCCTCGCAACAGCACCCTCCGGACTAGGCCCATTCATTTGGGCCTACTCCGGAGCGGGAAGCCGCGACTGACGGAAGCCGCGACTGACGGAAGCCGCGACTGACGGAAGCCGCGACTGACGGAAGCCGCGACTGACGGAAGCCGCGACTGACGGAAGCCGCGACTGACGGAAGCCGCGACTGACGGAAGCCGCGACTGTCGCATTTTGGTCCTATTCTGACGCAGCTTCCCACCCAAAATCAGGACCAGAATACGCGGTCACTAGCCCCGTGTGAACTAGCCTTCAAAAGGGTAAAACCTCCACTGACCAAGTCTTGCTGCTTTTTGTTACAATGTGTCAGGATAGGAGCAAACTATGTAGCCATCAGATTTTGGACAAAAACTTTTCAATGTCGGATGCATCGCACAATGGACACTGGTGGCGACCCAAAGACCCCAACGTCTTATCATGGAGTCCATCATATTCCAATGCAGCGCCCATGGCTTTGACAGGGAAAAAAATAGCAAAAATGTGAACAGAAGCCGAGCAGGGCTATGCAAGCAGCCTGAATGTCCCTGACAGCAAGCAGAGATCTTACAAGTCTCATTCGCAAATACAAGACCAATTTTCTCTTCGTAAGGGGAAATGTGTTCGGATTCTGTCTTCCCCCATTGATTTGGCCGTGCCATGCGGACGCTGCATCTCCCCGCCGCACGCCCCCTGGACCACAGATGTTTCAACAAGGCTTGTATCACTGCCGGATGATCTGGTGCAAGCGCAGACAGGCAACAAAAGGCTTCATTCCCCCACAGCCTCGTAACACACCAGACAAATCTAGCGTTTGTCCCATCAGGGCACGCCTGTCAGATGTGTAAAGCCTAGCTGTGACAGCATTATTGTATGGACAATGCAATCCAGCCGCTCGCTTACAGCTGAATGGGCCGCATGATAGCCGGGAACTGGGCGGACATGCTGACACCGTTATGCTTTGTGACAGATGCCATGGCGCTCCCATGTATCTGCACCAACTCCAGGGGCACTTTCCAATAAGGCGACCACATATAACATGTCATCATATGTTCCCATAGGCCAGAGGAGCATTGGAGTACTCCAGTAGGTGCAGAACTACACGTACTATCATGACAGGGTTCTTAGGGGTCAATCACTGGGCACAGATGAGGTCACAGGGCAGGTGGCGGGCATGTACTCGCTGCAGCAATGGCAGCTGTCTCCACAGTGCTGTGCACACATGTCATATACTGGGGAATGACAGATATGCCATTCCCCAGTACAACCACATACACAAAGGGTACTTGCCGTTTATCTGTGCCCCTTTACCACCCATTCACTAATATCCAGCAGCTCAACACATGCAATAAAAGCTTTGGGCATAATACTACATTGGTCCAAGCGGCAGTCACAGCCTCAACCCTCCAGGGCATTCCACAAGTCTTTGTATGACGGCTAGCGGTATTTTATTGGAGAAGACAGGTAAGTTCTTTCACTGATTTTGGCCGGCTGTTGCCCCCCTTAGTTTGTCGATCCAACACGTCCCAGAGGTGCTCAATAGGGTTCAAGTCTGGGCTCTGGGTTAACCTTACTGTCACTGTACCAAGCCATGGTAGGCCTCGCTACATGGCAGCTGGCGTTGTCATCTATTGGTCCGACCCATAGAACCGCCATAATGTAGGAAGCACACTGTTATCTAAAATAGGGCAATAGGCGTTCGCGTTGAGTCAACCGGGACCAAGGGTCTCCGTCCATACCAGAAACACCCCCAAGACCATAACTACACCTCCGCAGAACTTTACTGTGGGCACAATGCATCCAGGCAGGCGCCAAACCCAGACCCTGCCATCCGAATGGTAGAAGGTGAACTTCGATTCGTCGCTCCACTGTCGATGTTCTTTGCACCATCTTAACCAAGCACGATGATTGGACTTTGTGATGAAAGGCTTATGGGCGGTGGCACGACCATGAAGACCCTGCAGATGCTTCCTTACGGATGGTACTGATCCACACAACACTCTCGGATGCCGCCCCTACCCCTAGGATGGCAGCAATCTTACTCTCTTTTGTAGGGCCAGCATTAGGCTTTGTTTGCACCCAGATCAGTACCATTGGCATTCCCTTCTTATGTTATACCGTATAACACAGTGATCCAATACCGCTATAAGTTGTCTATGTAACCCTACCCAATCTCAAGGTGCCCAGGCCATCCAGGCTAGTGGCAGCCCTTCAGTAGTGACACGTGATGTACCCACGTCCTATATAACAACAATACAGGCCCATTTCATTACAAAGACGGGACAGAGCGCCCACCTGTCATATAGTCCATAGACTGTATATTGTATACCTGCCTATATAACTCACACATGGAATTATTCGAAGTGTCCCAATCTCCTGTCCCAATCTGGCCACCAGTCACTATAATGATACCCTCAAAAATGCATTGGATGAGGTTGCTCCCCCCTCCACTCGTAAAGTCCCACATAGGAGGCATCAGCCCTGGCACACGCCACAGACACGATTTCTTCAGCGCTGCTCTAGGTGTGCCGAACGTCTATGGAGAAAATCACGCTCACCTGCAGATTTCCTCCACTTCAAGTTTATGCTTAAAACATATAGCTCTGCCCTTTACCTTGCCAAACAAGACTATTTCACCGCCCTCATCTCTTCTCTCTCAAGCAACCCTAAAAGGCTTTTTGAAACCTTTCACTCCTTACTCACACCCAAGGTGCAGACGCCATTCACAGACCTTAGTGCTGATGACCTGGCCATGTATTTCCATGATAAAATTGATAAGATCCATCAGGAAATTACTGCCCAAGCCCCAGGTGGCATTGACTCCCACACCTACGATAGTACTGATCCCCTCACCAGCCGCACTTATGACTGTCCATTCTCATCTTTTGAACCTGTCACAGAAGAGGAAGTTTCCCAGCTACTTTCTTCATCTCGCCCCACAACCTGCAGTAGTGACCCCTTCCCCTCACACCTTCTCCAATCTCTGTCCCCTGCTGTCACTACTTACCTTACTAAAATATTTAACCTCTCTCTCTCTTCTGGAATCTTCCCATCCTCCTTCAAGCATGCTGTTATAATCCCGCTACTGAAAAAACCCTCCCTGGACCCATCCTGTGCTGCTAACTATCGACCCGTCTCTAACCTCCCCTTCATCTCTAAACTTTTGGAACGCCTGGTTTATTCTCGGTTAATCCGTTATCTCTCTGCTAACTCTCTGCTTGACCCCTTACAATCTGGTTTCCGCGCTCTGCACTCTACTGAAACAGCTCTCACAAAAGTCTCTAATGATCTACTAAAGGCTAAATCCAATGGTGACTTCTCTCTTCTTATTCTTCTGGACCTCTCTGCAGCTTTTGACACTGTTGACCATCAACTTCTCCTCACTATGCTCCGCTCAGTTGGCCTCAATGACACTGCGCTCTCCTGGTTCTCCTCTTATCTCTCAGGCCGCACTTTCAGTGTATCATTTGCGGGCTCTGTTTCCTCCCCTCTTTCCCTTGCTGTTGGGGTTCCTCAGGGCTCGGTCCTCGGCCCCCTGCTCTTTTCTCTCTACACAGCCCCCATTGGACAAACCATCGCCAGATTTGGCTTCAGGTACCATCTTTATGCTGATGACACCCAATTATACACATCTTCCCGTGACATCACCCCTGCACTCATACAGAACACCAGTGACTGTCTCTCTGCTGTCTCTAATATCATGTCCTCGCTCTATCTGAAACTAAATCTCTCTAAGACTGAACTACTACTGTTTCCACCATCTAACAGATCTGTCCCTGATATATCCATTGCAGTCTCAGGCCTTACTATAACTCCTAGGCAGCATGCCCGCTGCCTTGGGGTCATATTTGACGCAGACCTTTCCTTCACCCCTCATATTGAATCACTCGCACGTTCATGTCACCTCCACCTCAAAAACATCTCCAGAATACGCCCTTTCCTTACCAGAGATACACTAAAGACACTTATTGTCTCTCTGATTCATTCTCGCCTTGACTACTGTAATTCCTTACTAATCGGTCTTCCCCTCACTAAACTCTCTCCTCTACAATCTATTCTGAATGCAGCGGCCAGGCTCATCTATCAGGCTAGACGCTACAGCGATGCCTCCGGTCTGTGCCAGTCGCTACATTGGCTGCCTATTCATTATAGAATAAAATATAAAGTTATTACTCTCATCCACAAGGCTCTCCATAATGCCGCACCTCCCTACATTTCTTCCCTCATCTCTGTCTACCGCCCAACCCGTGCTCTCCGCTCACTCAATGACCTAACACTTACATCCTCTATTATCAGAACCTCCCATGCTCGTATACAAGACTTCTCCCGAGCTGCACCACTTCTCTGGAATGCTCTACCCCGGACAATCAGATTAACTCCCAACTTCTACAGTTTCAAACGCAAACTAAAGACGCATCTTTTCAGACAAGCCTATCACAATTCCTAATGCACAAAATTGTCTGAACACTGTATAAGCAATGCCGCCCCTGCTACCTCTTGTGTCACCCTCTCTACCTCATAGATTGTAAGCTCTTTTGAGCAGGGCCCTCAGTCCCATTGTGTGAAATGACGTTCTTTGTTATGTATGTCTGTATCTGAACCCTATAAATTGTACAGCGCTGCGGAATATGTTGGCGCTATATAAATAAAATGTATTATTATTATATTATTATTATTATTATTCGAAGTGGAGTCACTTTGTAGGCTCAGACTACACAGATTGTGTTTGTAGTCTGTTACCACGTAGATGCAGAATTCTGCATTGCTGCTGCTGTAAAAAAATTACCGTAAATTAAAAAAAATTCCATCCATAGAAGCCAAACATTACATGACAGCCAGTGTATAGTTTATGAGGACACACAATGCCTGCGGAGGAGGATGGGAGTCATGTCCTGCTCCTAATCTGTAGTGTAATATTACTTACTAACCATAAAGTGGTTGACGGGCGTCATTGATACAGAGGGTGGCATCGCACCTATAACTGCGGGGAAGCCTACAATTACTGGAGAACAATGGCAGCCAAGCCCCAGTGATTGTTGTGTACAGAAGTCCATGGAGCAGAAGCGGATGGGAGCAGTAATCCTACACACAGGGTTATAGGCCCTAATAAAGCCTGTGGACAGAAATAGAAGCTGCTGATGGAAAAAATAGTCACGAATAAGGGAATGGATCCCATACAATACAGTTTATGGTGGCTTAAAGGGATTCTACCATTAAAATCACAATTTTTGTTGATAGCCTTAAGAAAGGCTGTTCTTCTCCTACCTTTAGATGTCTTCTCCGCGCCGCCGTTCGGTAGAAATCCTGGTTTTCATCAGTATGCAAATGAGTTCCCTCGCAGCACTGGGGGCGTTCCCAATGCTGCGAGAGAACTCCCTCCATCTTCTTCAGGAACAGCCTCTTCACGCGTCTTCTTCCGGCGCTGGGGGTCAAACTTCTAGGCGTCCATTTTCTTGAGGCCTGTGGGCATGCGCAGTTGGCTCTGCCCGAGGCCTAGAAGTTTGACCCGCAGCGTCGGAAGAAGACGTGTGAAGAGGACGTTCCTGAAGAAGATGGAGGCGGAGCTGGAGCGTTCTCTCGCAGCATTGGGGACGCCCCCAGTGCTGCGAGAGAACTCATTTACAGCCCAACAAAAATCGGGATTTCTATCGAATGGCGGCGTGAAGAAGAATAACCTCTCTTAAGTCTATTCCTATGTGTGATCGACAAAAAATATGATGGTAGAATCCCTTTAAAAGAGTGTCCACCCTCCAAACACATATGGTATACTCCTAAATAGGTGGGGTCCCAACTCTGGGAAATCAGGACCAGGCCCCCATACAGCAAGCTAACATGGCTGATTATAGGGGGGAGACAAAATGGAAGCTGCACATATAACGGTCATTGCTCCATAGACTTCAGTGCAGAGAGTCGCACACAGGTACAGGCACCTGTCAACTTCACTTCTTCCTGTATGAGGCCTTCGTCTATGCCTCGGCTTTTAGAAAGGGGTCAGGGGACCCCTATTCTACTCTCACACGATATTATACACCCTCAGCACGTTCTTGACCTTCCTCTTCTTACAGCTGAGGTCAAAGTATCCCTGAGACAAATCAATCAAACCAGAACTCCTGTGCTGAGGGTTTGTCACAATGTATCAGCCTAGAATCCCAGACAGCCGAAAACCAACTGACCCCATTATAGTCTATGAGGTCTGGGGGTAACCGCTGTTATAGCGGAAGGGCTCTCCATCATTTCAGTCCCCCCGGGGACCCAAATAACAGAGATCCCAGCACAAGCGTGAACCTGTGTATCCTTCTATCCTATCCTACTAACCCTATCCTTCCTATCCTCCTACTAATATTATAAATGTGAAAGTTTGGATGTTTCTTTTTGTAAATGACATGGCTTCACGACTGTTATGAATTTATGTTCACATACTATATTACACTGCTCTTCCGCAGCCTTATCTCTGCCAGGTCTGTTATCTCTCTATGTAAACACACGCTAACCCTCAGTGGATTGTTTACATGTATTTGCAAATTATCTGATCTGCTCCAGGCAGTGCTGACACACTGGATGGGAAAAGACCTTTAATCCACATTGGCAGTTTGCTACTTTTAAACATGCCGGGAAAAAGAAAATCTAATTTGTTGCACAATTCTAAAACAATGAGAGCTATGAAGGTAACCAGAAGTCACAGAGTTCTCCTCAAGCGGAGCTTAGAGGGATCATCGGCGCCAACAACACGCTCATTACATGGCGTCCCAGCGAGTTGCCGGAACAATTCCGGACACAGCGCGAGGAACGAGTTCAACGGCAGGCCAGCTTAAGAACTGCCGAAACGCCGGAGAAGGCGGATCATCAACGCCAACAAACACGCTCATTATATGGCGTCACAGCGAGCTGCTGAGATGCCGGAACAATCGCAGGCACGGTGTGAGGAACAAGTTCAGCAGCAGGACAGCTTAAGAGCTATCGAAATGCCGGAGAACGGCGGCAATTTGCTGAATATAGGCGGATCATCGATGCCAACAACACGCAGACGAAGTTGCGGGCAGAGGCTAGTGTACCATAAATGTGGCTTCCCTAACACTAGGACCAGTACGTATCCACAGAATGTCAGTCCTGAGACCCCCAGCGCAATTGATATGCCAACCACTGGCTGCTGTGCCCAGGCTTAGACTGAATGGAGAGGCGAGTATCTATGTCCGTGGCTCTCTACATTCACTTCTTAGACAGTTACAGAACCAGTCGAGATCACCGGGTGTTCCTCTGTTACAACTACTGGAAATGTAAGAATAAATTAACAACTAAATAACATTACCTTTGTCAATGGGGTGTGTATCTGCCCAATGTCAGACTATGTAAGGAAACATCCTATAGTCCACTTATTCCAACATTGGCAAGGGGCACAACAAAGGAAGAGCTCACCTAATACATGAATAGAGTAAAAAGACCCTATCAGGAGGGTAGGGTTCCTCTTTAACAAAGAAATTCTAAAAATTAAAAAAAAAATTCCATCTGAGAGTGTAGTCAGCCGGGAATGAGTTAGCAGCATCTTGCTATGCCAGTCTGCAGTGACCAGCCTGGCAGGGACACAGGCATCAGTCATGTCATTGGGTCTAGACATAGTGCAACAGGCAGGCAAAAAGGGGAGTGGGGGATAGAAGGAACAGGCCATGCAGACCCTGGGTATATTCCCAATACACTCATCTATCCCTACTACAGGTGCCGGCGTGAGGCCGCTTCACCACCCTTTATAATTGGCACCTGCAGGAGTTGTTGTGCCCATGTCCCTGTGTATATTTAGCTCCTGTAACCATGTATGACATCGGTAGTAAACCCATTTGGATGGCAGGGTGACAAGGAATGCAAGGCTTTAATAGCAGAAAGGTCACAGGGTGCAAGCCCAAAAGTCTAGTTAACCCTTTACAATACAAAAAAAAAATCTAACATGTAATATCCAGCAATAAAGTGAAATTCTTATAAGCAAGCAGTCAGCAATCCAGAATCCAGAACAGTAATAAAGGATTAAAGGGGTATTCGCCCATAAGGGCTTCTTGTGGCCGGCGGAGGAGGAGCCCTAACCTATCTGAAGTTTATGGTGTGCCCATGATATGGAAGAGGAGAGAGGAGGGTACCTCTGCAAAAATCAAAATGGGCTTCCAATGTAGTTGGTGTGGTGGGGGATTGGAGGCCCTGTATGGGCTCTGGCCCAGGACTGGGCCCCTATAAATTGCACCTGACATTCCCCACATGTCCAGTACTTCACTATATATTGCATTACAAGGAGCAGCGCAAATCCCCCACCCCCGCTATGGCTAATTCACACTATACTCATGTGGAAGATCCTGTTTTTTCCAAAGCAAAATAAGAGTGCATTCACTATGTCAGAAAAAAAAAATGTAAACGGTTGCTTCCTTTTTTTTTTTTTTTTTTTTAGCAGTTTTTGATTTCACAAGTAAAACTTGATGAGAAAAGAGAATTAAAAAATAAAAACTGCACCAAAACGGCTTAGATTTATTTACAAAGCAGCTTTAAATGCACTGTGTGAATGACTCCTAAGAGAAGATGCAGAATAAGAACCAACGCCATCAAAGAAGTCCTGCACCTTTAAGGCCGAGGCCCCACGTTGCAGAAACGCAGCTTTTTTGTTTTTGTTGCAGATTTGTGAGGCAAAGCCAAGGGCGGCTACAAAAGGAATGGGAACTATATAAGAAGTTTGTACAGAGTATGCAGGAACTCTGCTTTCTAAGTAATGCATGACTGAGGCGCTGCGGCTGCCTAATGACGGGCCCTTAGGCCCCAGGTGCCCATGCTCTATATCCATGACAGTATAAAGCTCGCCACCAGCTCCCCCTATGCTAAAGGAGGACCCAGAGTGAGCAAAACACAAGGAGAGGTTTTTCGCGACTTCTTAAAAGTGGTAAAAAAGTTATAAAGCAAATCGGAACTTGTTCATTTCAGGCCTAGATTGCAATATCTTTCGCATAGATGTCCAAGGATGCAGCAAATTCATTCACTAAATAAAGTTGCCGCTATTTACTCCTGTATGCTTTGGATTAGAACCAACACGTCAAACACCAGACTTGGTAACTTACTTAGTACTTTCCAGATCCCTGCTTGCTGTCAATGAACGGTCACATCGTTGTTCAGGAGGATAATGACAGGTGGCAGACGCGCAGCCACTGAGGATTTGCCCACACATTTGGTGGTTCATGTGGATTGGCACATTGTCCTGTGCGGGCATCCCCTTATAACCTGAGAACTCTTCCTGCTCACACAGATTTGTCACAATGTATCACTGTTAGTATCAGTCCTGGCCAGGAGAGGCTTGTGCTGCTTCACACGCAGTGACACACTGTAACAAACCTTCTACGATGTCAGCAGGACGGGGTCAGAAGAGGTTTCCAGTCTTTCTAGAGGTACAGCTGGAGCTCACCCAAAAGCCTGACAGCAAACAGAGATCTTGCAAAAGAAATAAAACATAACATGTATCAGACATTGTAGAGATTTAGATAACTGTACTTTATAAGATTTGGGGACATCTACACCCCTAAACACAGCCCAAAAAGTTTCCATGGAAATGTGACAACCTCCAGGGGAGCCAGATATTTAGAGAGGTCAGGTGACAGTCACTCTATAGTGTATACACAGCTTTCCAAGACTACTGAGTGACCATTGCTATTCCAATATGATGGTATAACCAAATCTTCTGTTCAGAGGTTTGGGAAAGCTGGATGACAACCTGGAGATGTAAAGGCATCCATGATGGTTGTCAGCCAGCTATCCCAGGAAAGCACAACAGAATACTGCGTCATGCCCGGCCCCATGCTCTGTCCAGGTTATGCTGCTCAGAGGAGGGGGCTGGACGATGACGACCGCCACATGTGGGGGACACAGAAGAGATTGCAGTCTAATCACTAGCCAAACCTGAAGTTTTGGTTGTTCCACTGGCAAGGCAATAAAGCGGCTCTGTGGGCACAAAGCGGATCTATGAAGAGTCAATGGTAACAAGGAGGCACCACTGAGCTAAGGGGGTAATGTAGGGATCCATAGGGATGGGATACAATGGGATACCATGGGCTCCAATGTCAGCAGAGGCGCATTGTGGGGGTTAGGACAGTTTCATTGGCAGCAAAGATGCGCAACTTAGCTGAGAGGGCAACAATGAGGTGTCATGGGGGATGAGATGGTAACAAAGAGGTGCTGCAGGCATGATGGGGATAGCATAGTAATACAGAGGTGATGTGGGAAAGCAACACAGGGGCATGATGGGGATAGCATAGTAATACAGAGGTGATGTGGGAAAGCAACACAGGGGTATGATGGGGATAACATAGTAATACAGAGATGATGTGGGAAAGGGAAAGCAACACAGGGGCATGATGGGAATAGCATAATAATACAGAGGTGAGATGGGAAAGGGAACGCAACACGGGCATGATGGGGATAGCATAATAATACAGAGGTGACGCAGGAAAGCAACAAAGGGACATGATGGGGATAGCAAAATAATACAGAGGTGATGTGGGAAAGCAACACAGGGGCATGATGGGGATAGCATAACAATACAGAGGTGACGCAGGAAAGCAACACAGGGGCATGATGGGGATAGCATAACAATACAGAGGTGACGCAGGAAAGCAACACAGGGGCATGATGGGGATAGCATAGTAATATAGAGGTGATGTGGGAAAGCAACACAGGGGCATGATGGGGATAGCATTGTAACACAGAGGTGATGTGGGAAAGGGAAAGCAACACAGGGGCATGACGGGGATAGCATAATAATACAGAGGTGATGTGGGGAAGCAACACAGCGGCATGATGGGGATAGCATAGTAATACAGAGGTGATGTGGGAAAGCAACACAGGGGCATGATGGGGATAGCATAATAATACAGAGGCAGTGTGGGGAAGATATGGCAGCAAAGTGGATCTGTGAGGATTCAATGGCAACAAAGAGGCACCATTTGGCTGAGACGGCAACACAGAGATGCTATGGGGATGGGACAGCAACACAATGGACCTGCAGGGAAGGGCTGGAAGCAAAAGGGGCGCCATGGGGAAAGAAAGACAGCTGCGGGGAAGGGACGGCAGCCAGAGGGGCGCAGCAGTAATGGAATGGTAACCTAGTGGCACCATGGGGATGGGATGGCCACAAAGTCATGCTGCAAAGCTCAGGCTGCATCAGGGGGGCGCTATGGGGCTCAGCTAGTGATGAGATAGCAGTACAAAGTTGTGTCAGGTATTTGCTGACAATAAAGTTGTGTGATACAGGATGCACAGCCGGCCTCTCAGCCTGGACACTGCACACAGCTCATGGCACACACTGCCCTCACAGCTGGGCACGCCCACCCCGGGGTCACAGGTCACACAGCTGGCACTCACAACCTGGTAAACAAAGGGAGGACACCAAGCTGGTGAGGGGAGCAGCAGGACCAGCCCAGCCGGGCACAGCCACGTCCACATGGAGGCAGCGACCAAACAAACAAGCACCTCTCAGGCCTCAGCCCGGGCACTGCAGTCACAGCACGGCCGGGCACATGCGGGTACATACCTGGGCAGTGTCCTGTGAGCTCCCCCGGAAGAGCCAGCCGCCTGCTCCCTGACACTGGCCGACAGCTCCAGCCTGACACAGGGAATGCAGGAATGTGACGTCACGGCCCCGCCCCTACCGCGCACCACGTGGGGGCCGCACCGCCGCGGGGCACGCCGGGAAATGTAGTCAGGTAAAGGAAACGCTGGGGGAGGAAGAAGAGCGGCCCGACTGCAAGACTACCCGGCCAGCTATGTGAGGAATGTGCGCAGGAATGTCAGCAGCACCTCACAGTCACCTGAGGGAAAGCCATGACACCGCCAGCAGTATATGGGATTTATTATATAGGTCACTGTTATGCAAGGGCCACGACTAACATATCGCCCTATAACTCCCTATAACACTCCTGTTAGTGCATGGAGTTGCATTGCAATACCAAGAAAGTAAAGCAAGTTTCAATTTTTTGGTGACTCAGAGTCGCAGTTGTAGCACCCTCATGCTCGCATGGGTGACCCGGGGAACCTTGGTCGCGTTACTGGAGTTGCAAACTAATTAACAGATGCAAAAGAGTAGGCGTGCACTAGTCAACTAGCAAAGAATTTTTTTTTTTTTTGGGGGGGGGGATTTGGTGCACCAAATCCCCCCCCCAAAAAATTTCTGTGTTACTGGAGTTGCATCTAAGTTGCAATGCAGCCCTAGCCTTAGGCTACCGTCACATTGGCACCAGTGTCTCCACTGTAGACTCCACCACAATGTCCGCCTGAAATCGACTGATGAAAGAGTCCTGCACGCGCCGCTTTCTCGCTCGCTGGTTTCAGTTATAAAACGATGGACGTGAGCCCGTACACTGATGCACTATTAAAACTTCACATTTAATCTTATCAATTTAAAAACCATCAAATTGGAAATATGGGTAGGAAGGAAGTCAGACGATGTCATCTGCTGAAGGTATTACAGAGATGCACCATCTGTAACTGCTGTGATGATCAAGCAAAAAAAAAAATTGGTAATAAAGAACGGTCTTACCAATTGTTGAAGGTGGGGCAGGGAGACCACTGGTGCCAGACATACCACAGGAGGATCCTATGAAATCCCTGTTGTCAACCTGCCGATATGCCCTATCACCCAAATGACTCCCGCCCTTACAAGGGCAGTCCCAAGCTGCCACTCACAGAAGACCCTATAAGTCCCTACGCGTTTCTTGGCACAGTTATGTACCAGTCATCACATTTGGGCTGCCAATGTCACTACTTGGAAGTCAGTGCTAGGAAGTGATGTGTGTTTGTCCTACCACTGTAGGCAGACATGTTATTCCTTCATAGAAAGGACTGAGATTCTGTCAGCATATCAAGGTCCCCTGATGACTGGTGCATAACTGTGCCAAGAAACACGTAGGGACTTATAGGGTCTTCTGTGAGGGGCAGCTTGGGACTGCCCTTGTAAGGGCAGGAGTCATTTGGGTGATAGGGTATATCGGCAGGTTGACCACAGGGATTTCATAGGATCCTCCTGTGGTATGTCTGGCACCAGTGGTTCTCCCTGCCCCACCTTCATCAATTGGTAAGACCATTCTTTATTACCAATTTTTATTTTGCTTGATTCATAGATTGTAAGCCCTCGCGGGCAGGGCCCTCTACCCCACTGTGCCAGCCGATCACTGTTAGTATTATATCTACCTGTATATTCTGTGTATTGTATGTAACCCCCTAAATGTAAAGCACCATGGAATTAAAGGTGCTATATAAATAAACAATAATAATCATCATCACAGCAGTAACAGAAGGCGCATCTCTGTAATACCTTCAGCAGATGACACCGTCTTACTTCCTTCCTACCTATATTTCCAATTTTATGGTTTTTAAATTGATAAGATTAATGTTAAGTTTTAATAGTGCATCAGTGTCCGGGCTTATGTATTGATTTCTGTTGCACAGTACACCCTGCTGGGATACTCCAGGTGGGTGTATCTAGCTCATGATATTGGCTGTTTCATTAAAACGATGGACGCCATTATCATCGCTGGGGTCCGCCAGGCTCTGTAGGTCACCAGTGTTTTAGCGGTCTACCTATCTGTTGTTCTGGTCTAATGGCCAAGCATTGGAAATGTGAATTTAGAGTTAGGCAATAGTATGAGAAGAGCACCCCCTTAGGATGAAAATTGTGCTGACTGACGTACCACTAGGGGGAGCTCTCAGTAGAAGACATAGACACTCATCAACCTTGAATCTCAAATGTGTGGCAAGTGGGAGGGGCATAAAAACTAGATTAAAAGTAAATCGGCTCAAGTGTTGTGGGATAATAAAGAATAATACATTTTTATTGATATTGCGACAACATATTCCGCAGCACTTTCTAAATCATAGGATTCATCAGACATTACAGACTAGTTCACATTAAAGGTGTTCATCAATGGCCATTTATTGCCGCGTCTCCCAAACTGAGAGGACAGAATCCTTGCCCGGGTTTATCACTCTGACAGATCACTACACACCTAGGCCAAGATGGCAGCTCTGTTCAACATTGTATGTCCTGGTGGTCAGGAGGACAGGGACGAACTGGAAGGACAGCGAGAGGTGTGCGGAGGTGACCATTGTATGGAGGGATCGTCTGATGGTAAGAATGGCGCATAGTGATCCATTCTGTACTGCAAGTGAATTTGGACATCACATCTCAAGCCTAGGGCGACAGACAGTGACACAAACCATCAGAAGGTCTTTGCATGACACTGGCCGGTTACAGGTGTACCACTGACCTCACACAACTGCTCTCAAAGGCTATCATGGTGCACAGCGAGATGACAATGGAGTCTGTCCTCTTTAGTGATGAGTCCTGCTCTTGTCTTGGATGCAATGATAAATGGAGATTGGTCTGGAGTCCATGTGGGCAACCCCATGATGAGGCCTTCACAAGGGAACATCAAACCTGCCCTAATCCCTAGTCCTAATAGACAGACCCTTCTAGTCTTCATTCTGGTTGCACTAACTGCTTGGTGTTACATTGATTTGGTCGTGCAACCAGTGGTGCGATCTGTTCTCCAAAGTGTCCGGCATGTTCTACTGTGAGCCCAAACCATGACCTGCACCGTCTCTGGACTTGTCTTCCATCAAGCACATCTGGGACATCAATTACACAAGGAGCTGTCAGCGGCCAATCTTGATGACTTGTGTCCACCAAGTCCATTCAGCCTGGCATAACATTCCCCGGACAACCATTAATAATCTCACTGATAACATACCATGGAGTGTAAGTGCGGGGATTTCATACTGGATACTGAATAAGTCCAGATGTTTTGAATATTTGCATATCATTAACATATCATCTATCCATTCTGAGATTTCCATCACTCCAAGACGGTTCCTTCTTGGTGCTGCAATTTCAATGCTGAGGAATGTAAATACCTGGACATATGTAGTATACTGCCCCTAGTGGCAGCTAACTGTAGAACATGTGACTAGTCAAGGACAGTCCAAAGACAATGTAATGTGACAGATTTATTATGCTTACTTATATAGCGCCATCATATTCCGCAGCGCTTTACAGACGTTGACAGTCCCATATAGGGATCACAATCTACATTCCCTATCAGTATGTCTTTGGTGTGGGGGAGGAAACCCACGCAAACACAGGGAGAACATACAAACTCCTTGCAGATGTTGTCCTTGGCAGGATTTGAACCCAGGACTCCAGTGCTGCAATGCTAACCACTGAACCACCATGCTGCCACAGATAATATTCTTGTATCCCAAGTGTCAGTGAGTCCTTGTCCTGTTCCCCTAGCCTGTGTCATGCCTGTGAGTAATAGGCCCCCCATTTGGCTATCTATAGGTATCACCATCATAAATGCAGATATTTGCAACCACTGATATGACCATATACTGGGGCTGGTGATGAACCATATGACTCAATAAGACTGCACACTATGGTAGGCCATAGGTATTCCGGGAAATAACATCCTACACCTCCTTCAGATGTATAACAAATTCATATTATGGGGTACCAGATGGAGAATAGAATATGGCAGACAGTTTATAGGGGGCCTATTTGACTTTATGGGGCTCCTATGTACAGATGTAGCAGAGTTAATCCGCAAAGCAGCAAAACCAAATGAGGGTAAGACCCCACAAAGCGGGCCGCAGCAGAAACACTATGTGCTTTTCAACCAGGGCTTCTGACGGAAAGTCTATAGAAGTTTGCTCTGCTGACTTTCTGCTTCCATTATACCTATAGGGATACCGCTGGAGTCTCCGTAGGTCTAATTGACATACTGCAACGGTTTGGGAAATTGCAGCATTTGTGGATGGGATTCGTCACTTGGAGCCCGGCCTATAGAAAGGACATATTTAGATATACACCAATAAAATTAGCGTAAAATTTGCTGTTGTATGGTTAATATTTAACCCTTTTACGTTTCAATAACATCTTGTCCTCTTCTATTCACAGATAGAGCGGCCTCCTTCATGTGTCCACATGTCCCATGACAGCATCTTTACTATAGTGGAAATGATCTATTCATGCATTGACTTATACACAGTAGTCAATCTGAATAAGCAGAGCTGCAGTATAAAGCATTGGGAACACATCAGTAGCCACCAATAGATATGGAGTCATTGGTCATAGCTGTGTTGTAGAACATAGGTGTTGACCATGTATATAGACTAGAAGTGGATATTCACAGTAATTCAGATAGCAGGCCTGCGGGGAGGTGTGCACGTATAATATTCTTGTATTATGGTGCATGTTATCATATCCTCCTGATGTTGTTGTTATTGGCGGCTTCCTCACCTTCCATCTTACCGATAGGAGCAGTCATGTTCTATTAACCACAGGCTATTTATAGCAGACAGATCGACTATCCGGGGGGATGGAGGGAGCCGCGTTCTCCCTGTACGCTCAGATACATAATGCTGATCCGATATAATTCAGGACTCGCTATCTCTTAAGTCTCAAATACATAACACTCGCTGTAGAGACACATCAGCAGCCACGAGCACTACACGACCGAGACGCGGGTATAGTTACATGCCAATACCGGAGAGACTGGGCACTGACCGCTGACATGAAGGGGGGGCTCTGGTTTTATAAAATCTAAGCTCTGTATAAATGAGAAGTTCTACAACTTCCTAAGTCTTCCATTGGAGACTCCGTCAGTGTCTGCCTAAAAATTGTTGGCGGAAAAAAGTCCTGCATGGTGGACGTTTTCATCCACCATTTTCAGTTTTAAAACAGTGGGCACCCAACAGACCTCATTATATTCAAGGGGGTCCGGCGGGCTCCATGTGTTACCGCTATTTTAGTGCTCCACCTCTCCGTTGTTCTCATCCTTCAACAGACCTGAACTACAGAGAGGCAATGCTGCGTGTACCTAGTGTCCAGTGGCGTAACTACCGGGGTAGTGGCTGCTACCGGGGCCCGGGACATTAGGGGCCCAGTGACAGCCGCTACCCCTGCGTTTTTTGTTTTTTTTTCTTAATAGGCCGTTACCGGCTGGAGCTACTCCAGTCTGTAATGGGCCCTATTTACCTACCGATCCTGGCAGGGCCCGGGATCGGTACGTGATGCCACGGGCCCCACAAACACTATTATTATACTCGGGGGTCTTTTCAGACACCCAAGTATAATGATCGGAGGCCCGGGAGAGGAAAGGGAACATAAAAAACTGTGTTACTTACTTTTCTGCTCTCTGGGCAGGCTAGTTGTGTGACGTTCCTGGCATCACGGACGTCATTGAAGATGGCGGACACCACCGAGGACTGCAGCGGAGCCGGGGATAGGTAAGTGACAGGTTTTTTTATGTTTGTATCCCCCCCATGGGTGTCCACAGTGGGGCATAATACTGTGTGCAGGGACCACTATGAGACATTATACTGTGTGCGGGGGTCACTATGGGGCATAATACTGTGCGGGGGCAACTATAGGGCATAATACTGAGTGCAGGGGCCACTATGGGGTATAATACTGTGTGAGCAGGGGCGATTATGGGGAATAATACTGTGTGCAGGGGCCACTATGGGGCATCATACTGTGTATGCAGGGGCCACTATGGGGCATAATACTGCGTGCAGGGGCCATTATGGGGCATAATACTGTGTGCAGGGGCCACTATGGGGCATAATACTGTGTGCAGGGGCCACTATGGGGTATAATACTGTGTGCAGGGGCCACTATGGGGCATAATACTGTGTGCAGGGGCCACTATGGGGCATAATACTGTGTGCAGGGGCCACTATGGGGTATAATACTGTGTATGCGGGGGCCACTATGGGGCATAATACTGCGTGCAGGGGTCACTATGGGGTATAATACTGTGTATGCAGGGGCCACTATGGGTCATAATACTGCGTGCAGGGGCCACTATGGGGCATCATACTGTGTGTGCAGGGGCCACTATGGGGTATAATATTGAGTACAGGGGCCTCTATGGGGCATAATACTGTGTGCCGGGGCCACTATGGGGCATAATACTGTGTGCAAGGGCCACTATGGTGCATAATACTGTGTGCAGGGGCCACTATGGGGCATAATACTGTGTGCAGGGGCCACTATGGGGCATAATACTGTGTGCAGGGGCCACTATGGGTCATAATACTGTGTGCAGGGGCCACTATGGGGCATAATACTGTGTGCAGGGGCCACTATGGGGCATAATACTGTGTGCAGGGGCCACTATGGGGCATAATACTGTGTGCAGGGGCCACTATGGGGCATAATACTGTGTGCAGGGGCCACTATGGGGCATAATACTGTGTGCAGGGGCCACTATGGGGCATAATACTGTGTGCAGGGGCCACTATGCAGCAGCTGCTGCTGAGCTCACAGAGCATTGTCCGCACTGGAAACCATTGTCTCCACTTATCAGGCTGGCTGGGTTCCGCATCACGGAAACTGCCGAAAATCAGCGGAGAGAAAAGTCCTGCGTGTCGGCCGCCCAGCCATTACACTTAATGGGGTTCCTATGTGTAACTGCTGTTTTAGCAATCCAGTTTTCCATTGTTTGGGTCCCACGACAAAGACCATGGTGCTGGTGTGAATCTAGCGTCAGCTGAGACCAGGACTAGCTCATTTGCCGGTTGTATTTGCTAGTAGCAAAAATGAGCTCCGAAGAAAAAAAATCACCATCTTACCTCTATATAGTCCATAGCAAGGATGCCCGGTCACTGCTGTAAAAATACTAGGGGTTAATAATATGGTCATGTTAATGTGTTACCAGTGTACATTGACTTTGGTGATGTTGAGGGGTCATATGAGGCTCCTGGGCCTTAATGCAAACTTTGTACTAGAACGCCCAGATACATACCTTCCATCTTTTAGAGACGATATGAGGCAGACATCCACTTTAGATTCCTTTTCTTTTTCCAGCTTTCTGCAGCAGAACGATTGACTGAATCAGCTGCCGGATCCGCGGCACGATCGAACAGGACGCTTATTTTTCCAGTGTCCTGCTGCGATCTCTGCCTCCCATTGAAAACAATGACGGAATGTGATGCCGATTTGGGGGCAGAATCCTTCTCAAAATCAGTGGCAGAATCCACTGTGTGAACGTCCTAAAGAAGGACAAAGGGTATAATGCCGTCTTAGTACCTCATACCATATGATGTCCCCTTGTTGCCCCATACACAGTTTGACATCGACCATCACAGAGCATAATGCCACCTTGTTGTCGTCACACAGTATAATGTCCCCTCAAGCCCTCACAAACAGTATAATGCCCCCTTTTTGTAGCCCCCACACAGTATAATGCTCCCTAGTCTTGGAGGCTCACAGTACATGCTTCCTCATTGCAGACCCCCACTATAATGCTCTTTCATTGCAACACCCCGTGGTCACCATACAGTATAATGCTCCTTCATTGTGACCCCAACACACTATAATACCCCTGTACTGTAACCCTCACAATGTAATCTTCCTAATTGCGGTATAATATACCCTTCCTGTGATGTCACTTCCACCGTCACAGAGCATAATGCCCCCTTGAGGCCTCCACACAGTATAATGCTCCCTAATCATGGATGCTCATAGTACACACTTTCTCATTGTAGACCCCACACTATAATGCTCTCTCATTGCAGTTCCATCATTGTACCCCCCTTACTGTGGTCACCATACAGTATAATTCTTCTTCATTGAGATCCACACACACTATAATACCCCCTTAGTGTAATTTTCCCCTAATTATAACCCCCATACAGTATCCTACTCCCTTGTTGTGGTCCCCACACTATAATGCCCCCTTCTTTCTGCCTCCCAGGTAAAATGCACAAAATAAAAACACAGTAATACTCACCTTGACCCATTCCTGCTCGCGGCCTGGAAAAAGCAGGCGCCATCTTATGACATCACTATATTGCCCCTGCCCGTGTACGAGCTGCTGACAGGAGCTGACTGGTGAAGCAGAAAGCAAATAGCTTCCGGCCTTACCTTTGTACTCAACTGTATCTGCATCCGGTGGACACAGATGAGTTAAAGCCAGGATAGACCTCACCCCACCTGGGACAGCAGGACAGCACCCAAAATCAGGGACTGTCCCAATGGCTCCTGGAAGTATACACTGTGATGTGCAGTGGCATAACTAGGAATGGCGGGGCCCCGTGGCGAACGTTTGACATGCGTTCCCCCCCCCCCCCCCCCGACCAACACCGACCCCCTGATACGCATTCCTGCGCGCTCTATTATGCCCCATAGTTGCCCCTGCACACAGTATTATATCCCTTAGTGGCCCTTGCACACAGTATTATGCCCCATAGTGGCCCCGGCACACAGTATTATACCCAATAGTGGCTCCTGCACACAGTATTATGTCCCATAGTGGCCCCTGCACACAGTATTATGCCCCATAGTGGCCCCTGCACACAGTATTATGTCCCTTAGTGGCCCCTGCACACAGTATTATGTCCCTTAGTGGCCCCTGCACACAGTATTATGTCCCTTAGTGGCCCCTGCACACAGTATTATCCCCCATAGTGGCCCTGCACACACTATTATGCCCCATAGTGGCCCCTGTACACATTATTATTACCAATAGTGGCCCCTGTACACAGTATTATCACCAATAGTGGCCACTGCACACAGTATTATGTCCCTTAGTGGCCCCTGCACACAGTATTATGTCCCTTAGTGGCCCCTGCACACAGTATTATGTCCCTTAGTGGCCCCTGCACACAGTATTATCCCCCATAGTGGCCCTGCACACACTATTATGCCCCATAGTGGCCCCTGTACACAGTATTATTACCAATAGTGGCCCCTGTACACAGTATTATCACCAATAGTGGCCCCTGCACACAGTATTATGTCCCTTAGTGGCCCCTGCACACAGTATTATGTCCCTTAGTGGCCCCTGCACACAGTATTATCCCCCATAGTGGCCCCTGCACACAGTATTATGCCCCATAGTGGCCCCTGTACACAGTATTATCACCAATAGCGGCCCCTTCACACAGTATTATCCCCCATAGTGGCCCCTGCACACAGTATTATATCTCACTGTGGACACTCATAAACAATTATTATACTCTGGGGTCTTTTCAGACCCCGGAGTATAATAATCGGAGACCCAGGGGGAGAAAAACATTTAAAAAAAACCCTGTCACTCACCTATCTCCCATCTCCTACACTGTCGGCCTCCGAAGTAGTCCATCTTCAATCATGTCAGACGTCACATGACCCAGGACGCAGGCCTGGGTCATGAGATGTCAGACGACTAGGCCGAATCCCCCCCGGATCGTGGAGAGGCAAGTAACAGGTTTTTTTTATGTTTCTTACCTCTCCTAAGCCACCAATCATTATACTCGGGGGGTCCGAAAAGACCCCCCGAGTATAATGATAGCAGCGGTAGCGGCTGTCACCGGGCCCCTAATGTCCCGGGCCCTGCGGCAGCCGCCTCTGATGCTATGGCGGTAGTTACGCCCCTGGTGATGTGTAATTTATAATACTGGCTTCCATGTGCGGGGCAGAGGGTCTTAGATCCAGGCTCTGGGTACGTGCACACTACCTGCACCCCTATGTTTACCCACCTATGGTGACATTATTTGGTAATGTGACTATACGGTTGTGATATTACATGGATGACATTTTGCTTTGGTCCTATGTAATCCTGTATTGAAACATTTTTTCTCTCTTAGTTCTGATCCAGATTGGAGGGCGAGGATGTGTATGTGACGCCGCCCAGCACAGGAGAACTACTACGTATGTCACTGCATTCTTCCTCCATGTTTATTACCTTGGTTACCAAGGACATAAGCGCCGCCGTTCTAAGGAAGCTCTGTCTGCCGTGATACGTCTCGTATCTGTTCAGTTGTGAGACACAGAAGACCGGGCCGGATCCCACTGTAGGGATGTGGTGTACAGATCGGGACTCCTATATAATAGTGATCTATGAGTCCCTGCCTCCCCAATTCTCTGTGGTCCTGTACTGGCCATAAGACTAGGGCCACACGGCGACCAAAAATCATGTTCATGTTAGTGAATGGGGTTGAGTAATGTTTCACTACTTTGCAACTAGACGTCACGGTCATGGCGTGCTTGAGGTTGCATTGCAATAACATGAGTGAAGGCGTCACGGAGCGCAACGGCGATCTTTGGTCACATGACTGGACTTTGCAACCACAGTCACCGTATGACCCTAGCCTAAAATGGGAGCACCAAACTAAAGCTTCGACCATATCAAATATCACCTGAGGGAATTACATTACTAGCAATTCCCTAGACTCAGCAGAATCCCTCCTGTTAGATGCAGGGCTGTGGGCAGAATATGAGAACTGTTTTATGGTCAGCCTGTAGCCACCACTAGAGGGAGCTCACTGTATACAGCATTATACAGCTGGGATTGAACTCTAGAGGTAGCTTCTGTATACTTGTCTATGCAGTACAGCCTGGGGAAGCAAGGATAAGGGTTAAATATTGGGTCCCCTTCCTCCTACTTACTAAATAACACAATTAATAAAAAAAAAGAAAGGACGGACGGATGGCGAAGATGATGAAGGAAGGCCTGCATGACAGAGAATGACACGAGAGGATAGCAGTCTAAGTTGGTGGCACGGTAGGGGTTAATTGGCCATTAGTACAGGAGGCTGGGTTGAAGGAGAGGTGGAGTTAAGCGGGTGAAGGAGGGGGGGTAGGGGTATTTAAGCTAAGGGGCGGGAATATTCCCACCATTCTCATCACTTGGCAGTGAAGCAATCCCCTGCCCAGCCGCCCTAATTTTATTCTTGCACTATAGGAGTCTGACTCTGGGGGTGGCTATTGTCACAGTGGCCTTGGCGGTGGGGGTCCTCGAGGTTGGTCTATTTGGGATTGCTCTTGGTGGGCGGGGGGGACCCCATGGTAGGGCCTGGACTCCCCAAAATAATTAAGCAGGTTTTGGTGGAATGTGGCTGTCAGATAAAAGGGTTCATAAGGGGTTGGTTCATTTGGCCAAGGGAATGGAACAAGCACCAAGGCGCTTTAAAAAGTTGGTGCCCCCGAGCTGGTGTGGAATGGCTGAGGGTAACGTTGCCAGTGCTAAATGGGACATTATATTTGGGATTTGGGGCCTCGAGGACCTCCGTCATCGGTTAGCGGTTTCCGGGTAAATGGCTGGGGTATACACGTGGGGTGTTTACTGTATTTTGGTTGGGTTTGTTGGGTGTGGGAAATTTTGCACTTGGTTATTTTATTTATGTTACTTAATTTAATAAAATGGCTGCTGTGGCCAATTATTCCAAAAGAAAGTGTCGAGTCTTTATTTCAGGTTGAAAAAGGGGAGTGTGAAGAAGGACCAAGTTGGCAATACCTTTTAAATGTATATTTATCCCTGGAGCGGTCGTGTGACCGCCCTATGGATCCGTTTCTTGTTACTACTACTCCCCTCCCATCCACTCCATCATACTTACCTCTCCTCTTCCTTCCAGGCTTCTTCCTGCAGGACGGCTCCTCCTTCTGTCACATCTGCCCGCGCTATAGACCCAGTGCTGTGCAGCGGATAGTCCACCACTACTGCGCAGGCGTGGGAGCAGCATCAGAGACCTGCGCAGTAGAGGTGGATCGTGCGCCACAGAGCAGCGCTAGGTCTATAGCAGTCAGAAAAGCAGGAGGAAGATTTCAAGGAAGAGGGGTAAGTATATAATGGGGTCGGGGGTTGAGCTGAGTAGCTAGAGAAGGGCAAGTAGTGGGCGGTATAGCTAGAGAGCCAGGGAGGGGGTGCATGGGAGGAAGGGAGAGAAGAAGGAGGGAGAGAGGAAGGAGGGAGGGAGTGACGTGACAGGGGTTAGTATGGAAGTCACATAGCAGGAAGCTGAACTATGTAAACAAATGCAGGAGATACCAGGAGCTCCCAGAGACACCCAGAAATCACTCAGAACACTGCTAAAGGTATATGGGTGCACTGATTAACCCATGAAAGGCACTAACAGACTAAAAAAAAATAAAAAAAATTTCCCCTGAAAACTCTATTAAAAGGGATTCTATCATTGGGCGGCAACATGGTGGCTCAGTGGTTAGCATTGCAGCATTGGAGTCCTGGGTTCGAATCCCGTCAAGAACAACATCTGCAAGGAGTTTGTATGTTCTCCCTGTGTTTGCGTGGATTTCCTCCCATTCTACAAAGACATACTGATAGGAAAAAAAAAATGTACATTGTGATCCCTACATTTTTACATTTTAAAGGAAAAAAAAGGCTATTCTAGTTCTACCTTAATTTTTTCGATTCTCCCCGCTGTTCCGTTGTAATCCTGGTTAATTATTTTATGTAAATGAACCCACCGAGCACCCTGGGCGTTCCCCAGGGCCCCCGTTCACCCAGTTATACCTCATACCTTTCATTCACGCCCCTCCATTGCTTGTGCTCCGATGTTCTTCTGGCCAGATCGCGCTGCTGCACTTGAATTCTCGGGCATGCGCAGTTCCTTTCCGTTCAGAGCGGTACTCTGCATGCCCGAGCGCCATTCTGGTGTAACTTGCTATAGAACTCAGCATATAGCGGTTCCCGTGTCCTATGCAGTAGCAGCAGCGCTCATGAGGCCTGTGTGTAACCTGTAAAAAATTCTGCATAAAAAAGTTACAAATAAAACTGACATAAAACATAACCATGAATGTCCTGTCACCTGATAAACTGCAGCAGGCAGAGAATCTCTAGGTGTGCTAGAAAGCAATGTAACAGAGCCACCCAGTGGTAGCACTATGAAACTGCAGCTCACCGCACCGAGAAAACCAAATCTTACTATTCTACAATTCCATGACTTTGACTCACCATCTGCAGTATTATATTTAGCATTGTGATGAATATATGTAGTAGAATTCGTACATGTGGTTTTGAGGTCTTTTTTTTTCTTATGGCTTATTCAAATAATTTTTGCATTTTTTTGGTTAATATTAGATTTTTTTGTGTTTTTATTTTTGCATGTTTTGTTCTTGTTTTTAACCCCTTAACATCCAGCACATTATTATTACGTCCCTGTATAGAGCAGCTGGGACCTGGGATCAGCCGTCGGAGATGGAAACTACTATACGGATACAGTGCGTGATATCTCTAAGATCACTCTATACTGGGTACATTTTTTGCTATTATGTCGGGGAGTGTTTGGTGAGTATTTTTGTAATTTGAATAATAATAATAATACTAATAATGATAAATTTTATTTCTATAGCGCCAACATATTCCGCAGCGCTGTACAATTTGTAGGGTTCAAATACAGACAGATACATAACAAAGAAAGTCATTTCACACAATTGGACTGAGGGCCCTGCTTGCAAGAGCTTACAATCTATGAGGTAGAGGGGGTGACACAAGAGGTAGCAGGGGCGGCATTGCTTATACAGAGGTCAGACAATTCTGTAATAGAGGTGACTGTCATTACACAAACATAAGACTTTATGAGCTGTCACTAGTGGTGTCCTGTAACATGTGGATGGAGCTTGGACCTATAAAGTTATCCTGAGATGGCATCATATCATGTGGGGTAATGTGGGAGCGGGGACAGAGGAGGGTTAGATTTTGGGGATTCTAGTTATAGTACGGAAGTGTTTACATTAGGAATTGTGATAGGCCTGTCTGATAAGATGAGTCTTTAGTTTGCGTTTGAAACTGTAGAAATTAGGCGTTAATCTGATTGTCCAGGGTAGAGCATTCCAGAGAAGTGGTGCAGCTCGGGAGAAGTCTTGTATACGAGCGTGGGAGGTTCTGATAATAGAGGATGTAAGTGTTAGGTCATTGAGTGAACGGAGAGCACGGGTTGGGCGGTAGATAGAGATGAGGGAGGAAATGTAGGGAGGTGCGGCATTATGGAGAGCCTTGTGGATGGGGGAGATAATTTTATTTGTTTTATTAACCTATATAACTTCCTTTTTTATAAAAATCAGGCTGTAAAGTTCCCATTAGCAATCTAAAGGTAAGTTCACACTGGGTTTTTTGGCCCAGAACCTGAGGCAGAGGCCGCTTCAGGTTCCGGACCAAAATACAGGTAGCTGCGACTGGATGCCGGTGCACTGTATCGGCATCCAGTCGTGCATTTTGCTCCGGAGTAGGCCCAGATGAATGGGCCTAGTCGGTAGGAGGGAGTGTCTTCAGGTGGACGTCACTTGGCGAATCCGTCTGAAAGAATGAACATATCGCTTCTTTTTTCCCGGGAGCTGGAACAAACGGCTCCCGGAGAAAAGAACTGACCGGCTCCCATTGATTTCAATGGGAGCCGTCTTTTTGGCCTCAAAATCATGACCAAAAAAACCTGTGTGAACTTACCCTTACTAAGCAATGCCAGGGAGACTCCACACACATGTACTCAATGCAGCATGTAGGGCTGAAGCATTTACCAAAAGGCGTCACCTCAATGGCTGTATCTCTGGTTTTAAACCTACAAGAAAATTTGTTGTTGTTTCTGGTACTGTGTAAAAGGTGAGATTCTCAGCTCTCATATGCTACCAAAATTGCTCTCAAAGATTTAGACATACCACTATTTAAAATATTTAAAACATATATTTCTAGTTGGTATAAAGCCGTAGATATAGCCATTTGAAGTGACCATACAACCTTTGGCAAGTGATACAACTCTATATATGGGCAATCAGTGGCGGAACTATTACCATAGTAGCCATAGTGGCTGCTGAGGGGCCTGTGGCCATTACTCCAGCAGGTAACAGGCCCTATTTACTTATCAATCCCCACAACTGCTCACGGTCACCTCTGCTTCCCTTTCTGACCTCCAGGGGGCCCTGTGTGTCCCACATCACATTGCTGACGCAGCACTGAACGTCCCTGACAGCGACGTGCTATAGGATGCTTGGGCCCCCTGGAGGACAGAAGGGAAAACAGAGGCAGCCACGAGCAGGGGATAGGTAAAAAACGCCATGGCAAGAGTATTTGTTTGGCAAACTCTGCAAGATTCATCTCAAAGATACACCTGCTGGTTTTGTTTGGACCGAACACGTCTGAACCGAAGCTGCCATTATACTGTGGGGTACTGTACTCTTCAGACCCTAGAGTATAATGATCGGAGGCCCAGGGGAGGTGAGGGAACATAAAGAACAGTGTTACTCACCTCTCCTGGGCTCCGACGCAGCTCTCAGCGCTCTGCAGTTCCTGTCCTTCTCTGCACCCCTGCTTGTTCAGGGCTCGCCTCTCCTAATCTGGCAGGGTGAGATCAGGTTGGTAAGACCCTCACAGTTTATATGGAGGCCATGCATGACCTGTTCAGATCCGCAACCTGTCCTCGTTCTTGCTCCTTTGACTATTGTTCCTGGTTTGACTCCTGACTGATCGGTCTTGGACCTGAATATCATCTACGCCTCACCCCTTGGATTTTTCTTCTGGTACTTGTTGTTCTACTCCTGATTCTGACCCTTAGCTCCATCCCTGACTTTGCTACTTCTGCATCAGAGATTCCACCATTGATCAGACAGAAGTGACATATAGCAATATCACTTGAGTATGGTATGGTAGTATGTATTATAATGCACTATATGGTGGTATTATTTGGGTTTGTAATGGGGTCCCTATCTACCAGGTCCCGGTAGCAACTGCGACTGCTGCACCCCCTATAGCTGCACCTCTGGTTGTCTTGCAACATTAGATCCTTGGTTTGTATGTTCTCCCACATTTCCATGGGGGTACTTCAGTTTCCTCCTACACTCCAGAACAGAATGAAGATTGTGAGCCCTATATGAGAAAGTGATTGACATTGTCTGTAAAACGCTGCAGAATATGTTGGTGCCTTTGTAACCTATGGCTGTATTATGTGGACTCTGTCAGTATTTGGATTTCAAATGGGTACTGTATTGCTGGATTATATGGACATACTATAGTAAATATAGTAGGGGTGTCTCATGTCATATTAGGGAGAAGGTACATGGGTTTATTAGGCTGGACATATCCTGCAAAGAATTCTGGGAAAGAGATATAGAAATAGGACCTCCTTGGTGGAAAATGAGAATTTGCTCTAGCCCCACCCTTTGGATGATAGCTCCCTGTACATAAATGCTTATGCATATGCATTCCATCACGGAAGACTTATTTGCATATTCCTTTCCCAGAATACTTATCAGGGCATGTATGGTCTGTACCATTCTACATTACCTTCTGATCTACATTTTGGACCTTTCCCACGGCCAGTCAGTGCCCTGTTCTGCACCAATGAGAGGCAATAACCTCGAAACATCTGTCTGTTTTCTTGGAGAAGACATTCCCACATAATGCCACTAGGTTTTTAAAAATCAAGTATTGATCCCTAGGGGGCTGCCTTCCAAAAGGTGGCGCTAGAGCAAATACTCTTTTTATACTAAGGAGGGATTATTTGAGTATTCCTTCTTCAGTAGATATAGACACTGTATAATAGTGTATGCTAATAATAGACTATATTACTATATATATGTCAGTAGTTAATGGGGAGCACATCTATGTGAGCACTCGATGTATAGAGACTGTGGAGCAGAGACATCGAACCTAGTGCAAAGGAAAAGTGGAGCAGCTGCCCGGTGCAAAAGTGCAACCTGATTGCCTGCTACAGACAACTACTCCCAATTTCCTAAGCACTAGTTTGGTCTATTTGTCTCTTCCGGCTGGTATATGTGCTAATGCCCAGAAGCTTCATTCTAGTTTCAGTGCGCCCAAGGACAAAAGCAGCAGAGCTGTGCAGCGAGGACACCTCAAGTCTTAGTGCCTTGGGCAGTATCAGGTGTAAATATAGCCTCCTCCTCTGCCGCTGTCACTAGTCATGGCTTATTCGCCTGTTGAAATTGCACTGCCGCAGTATCTACTAATTTTTCTTATGGGGGAGGGGGAATTTTTGATGCACATAAAATCACTTTTATATGTCCAACCAATTATTTAACCCACAGACACATCAATTTTGGCCTTAAAAGTTAAAACCTAGACCTAGATTTACGACCTAATGCCTGCATCCACCAGTAAAGGAAGTGGAAGATCAAAAAGCTCCTCAGCTCCCTCTAGTGGTGGCTGCAGGTAGCCAGTGTGTTAGTATTGAGTATATTATAGTACAGGGGTAGACAACTTTCAGCACTCCAGCTTTTGTCAAACTACAACTCCCAGCGTGCATACTTGCTCTGCTGTTCTTGGAACTCCCATGGAAGTGAATGGAGCATGTTGGGAGTTGTAGTTTCACAGCAGCTGGAGTGCTGAAGGTTGCTGACCCCTGTTATAGTATGTGGTATGGCTTTAAGCGCCCTCTAGAGGTTATGTACATCTTAGCTTTTTTCCATAACTTTAATATTCTAGATGTATGAGTGAATTTTTTTTTTCCTAAATGACTTATATTTGCAGGTTCAGTGGTAAAGAAGAGTGCTCCAGCAGAATAGCAGCGTTGGGTTAGTGGTATAGCAGAGCGGCCCAGCAGAATAGCAGAGTTGGGTTAGCGGTATACAGAGTGGCCCAGGGGAATAGTAGAGTTGGGCTAATAGTATGACAGAGCGGCCCAATGGAATAGCAGAGTCGGGTTTGTAGTATGACAGAGTGGCCCAGTGGCAGAGCAAAGTTGGGTTAGTAGTATAGCAGAGTTATAGCAAAGTTGGGCTAGTAGTATAGCAGAGTTATAGCAAAGTTGGGCTAGTAGTATAGTAGAGTGGCCCAGCAGAATAGCAGAGTTGGGCTAGTAGTATGACAGAGCTGCCCAGTGGGATAGCAGAATCGGGGCAGTAGTATGACAGAGCAGTCCAGTGGAATAGCAGAGTCGGGGTAGTAGTATGACAGAGCGGCCCAGTGGGATAGCAGAGTCGGGGTAGTAGTATGACAGAGCGGCCCAGTGGAATAGCAGAGTTGGGCTAGTAGTATAGTAGAGCGGCCCAGTGGAATAGCAGAGTTGGGCTAGTAGTATAGTAGAGCGGCCCAGTGGAATAGCAGGTTGGGCTAGTAGTATGACAGAGCGGCCCAGTAGAATAGCAGGTTGGGCTAGTAGTATGACAGAGCGGCCTAGCGGAATAGCAGAGTTGGGTTAGTAGTATAGTAGAGTGGCCCAGTGGAATAGCAGAGTTGGGCTAGTAGTATAGTAGAGTGGCCCAGTGGAATAGCAGAGTTGGGCTAGTAGTATAGTAGAGTGGCCCAGTGGAATAGCAGAGTTTGGCTAGTAGTATAGTAGAGTGGCCCAGTGGAATAGCAGAGTTGGGCTAGTAGTATAGTAGAGTGGCCCAGTGGAATAGCAGAGTTGGGCTAGTAGTATAGTAGAGTGGCCCAGTGGAATAGCAGAGTTTGGCTAGTAGTATAGTAGAGTGGCCCAGTGGAATTGCAGAGTTGGGCTAGTAGTATAGTAGAGTGGCCCAGTGGAATTGCAGAGTTGGGCTAGTAGTATAGTAGAGTGGCCCAGTGGAATAGCAGAGTTGGGCTAGTAGTATAGTAGAGTGGCCCAGTGGAATAGCAGAGTTTGGCTAGTAGTATAGTAGAGTGGCCCAGTGGAATTGCAGAGTTGGGCTAGTAGTATAGTAGAGTGGCCCAGTGGAATAGCAGAGTTGGGCTAGTAGTATAGTAGAGTGGCCCAGTGGAATAGCAGAGTTTGGCTAGTAGTATAGTAGAGTGGCCCAGTGGAATAGCAGAGTTGGGCTAGTAGTATAGTAGAGTGGCCCAGTGGAATAGCAGAGTTTGGCTAGTAGTATAGTAGAGTGGCCCAGTGGAATAGCAGAGTTTGGCTAGTAGTATAGTAGAGTGGCCCAGTGGAATAGCAGAGTTGGGCTAGTAGTATAGTAGAGTGGCCCAGTGGAATAGCAGAGTTGGGCTAGTAGTATAGTAGAGTGGCCCAGTGGAATAGCAGAGTTTGGCTAGTAGTATAGTAGAGTGGCCCAGTGGAATTGCAGAGTTGGGCTAGTAGTATAGTAGAGTGGCCCAGTGGAATTGCAGAGTTGGGCTAGTAGTATAGTAGAGTGGCCCAGTGGAATAGCAGAGTTGGGCTAGTAGTATAGTAGAGTGGCCCAGTGGAATAGCAGAGTTTGGCTAGTAGTATAGTAGAGTGGCCCAGTGGAATTGCAGAGTTGGGCTAGTAGTATAGTAGAGTGGCCCAGTGGAATAGCAGAGTTGGGCTAGTAGTATAGTAGAGTGGCCCAGTGGAATAGCAGAGTTTGGCTAGTAGTATAGTAGAGTGGCCCAGTGGAATAGCAGAGTTGGGCTAGTAGTATAGTAGAGTGGCCCAGTGGAATAGCAGAGTTTGGCTAGTAGTATAGTAGAGTGGCCCAGTGGAATAGCAGAGTTTGGCTAGTAGTATAGTAGAGTGGCCCAGTGGAATTGCAGAGTTGGGCTAATAGTATGACAGAGCGGCCCAGTGGCATAACAGAGTCTGGCTAGTAGTATAGTGACTTTTGTAAAATCTACTTTATCCTGCAATTGTCACTCTGGCCACTACACCTAATAATAGACTGTCCCTTACCAATTCTGGAAGTATCCTCTCTGCAACAATCACAGACATATTACAACAGAAGATAACACCTCTATAGATAACACCTCTGAGCCATCATTAGATCACTACTGACAATAGATGATGTCACAGCTTAGCTCCTCCCCATCTCTGCACTGAGCATGCCCAGAAACTCTCCCATGACTCTTAATGAGTTGGCTCCTGTCCATTGCTGCCTACGGCCATCAGACTGCTGTAAAGCGTATCACTGCTGTTAACAGAGTAAAGGAGAAGCTCAGGCAAGATGGCCCCCCCCATAGTCATGAACAGAAAATAAAATATTTTAAAAAATTACAATCCGAAAATACAAACAGTCTCGACGTTATCTCCGTAGACAAACACTATACAAGAAAATTTGCGTTCTTAAAAAAAAAAAAAATCCCATAAATGATTTGTCGTATTTTTCATGATAATTTTTTCCCGCGTCCTATGTGCTGATTTGCCCATTTTTCCGCTTCGGCGTGATCTCCGATTAGACAGAAATAACCGTCACGCTCTTTTTTTTTTAAGTACCAATTTTACAAAGTGACCGCAGGCGTCCGCGGCCGGCATAATTGCCTTCCTATATGAATCGCTACAACTCGTGGCCGCTATTGTACCTGAACAAGCAGCCTGATTAGAAGCGGTCGGGTATAATGAAGCTTCCAGAGTCTCACTGCTGTAAACCTGCGTCTGGAACAATCACTATTCATCCCAGTGACCCCGGCGACCTCGCACTTCCCCTCGCACTGCTTGGCGCTTATTAAAATTCCGTGCTGTCGATCCAGGCTGACCGCGTCCTGCGCGCACACATCACTCATCATGGCTCCTTCTTACCGGGTCAAATGACTTTTCGCTCTCATTATTCTTCCTACATTGGTCTCGGTGTACGACGAGTGATCTTCTATCGTCCGTTGTATCGATACATCAAATGATAGCGCTGGCTAGGCCGGCGGATTCGCCGCGGAGTAGAACTGAGGTCACCGTCATAAGGGGATGGGGAAGGGAGGAAAAAGTTTTTGCAATAGGGTTCGGATTACTTATGACGGCTGTTAAAATCGATCAGAAATTCGGATATCAACATCGGTGCCCCTATTTTGATACTTCCCGATCCCCGTCAGTCTCTGAATCCTAACCTGGAGTGCCGACGCCCCCTTATGGTCATGTGATCTCAATGGTGTCCACAGGTCCCTAGTAGAGATGAGCCAATTTTTCAAAAATTTGATTTGGCCGTTTCGCTTAATTTTCCATAACGATTCGATCCAAATTAATTTGCTAACGCCTTCCTGACATCCCCTCTAATTGTACAGGAAGGACTTCCTGCAAACCATGGGAGCTGACCTCCGATCACAGGTTTTAACCCCTGAGATGACGCGGTCAAACATGACTGTGGCATCTCAGGGGTTTTATTATGTATTGGGCTCCCAATTGGCCCCCTCGCAACGTTTTTTGCAGCCTGGGGTCTTAAAGGTGATTAAAATGTAAAAAAAAATACTGATACTCACCTGTCCTGGGCTCAGCATCCACTCTGAAGCTCTTCAGGCCGGTCTCTGAGATCCTGTTTCCCTGTGATTGGGCCTTATCGGTCACATGGGGCACAATGACGTCAATACACCCAATGAAAGGTCCCAGCAGTGAGGCCTGGTGAGCAGGACCTCAGTCAATGGCCAGAAGAGCACCGGAGTGGATGCTAAACCCAGGACAGGTGAGTATCAGTATTTTTTTTGTTTTTTTTTATTTTTAATCACCTCCCCTGACCTGGCATCTAATGAAAAGGGGCCTGGCCCTTTTCCATTAACAGTATGTATAGCGGTCTGGGAACCAAGATTTCCCTACCACTATCATGGTGGTTCTGTGCCCCAACCAATTCCAGGAGGCTGAGGGCCCCATGCCCTATGCCACTGCCGAGTGGGCCCCCTCAGGAGCTTGGGGTCCTAGCATTTGCCCAGGTGCTGATACCGGCCCTGTCGGCATCCCCCTGTCTTGCTGCGGGGGATGCTGTAGGGAATATATAGCATGGCGGAACCCCTTGGATGCCATGGTCATGTTTGACTGAGGCATCCAAGGGATTAAGACTCCCAATCGGAGCTGTGTGATCCATTACCACGAAGTTTGAGAAAATCCGGATTTGATGCGAATCGAATATTTCCTGAATTTCAGATCGAATTCCACTTCATAAACTTCAATTCACTTATCTGTAGTCATCAGGATGTCGTTGGATGCCATAATATGTCCGGGAACCATCGGAACAGGAATGGTAGGGGATCGGTCGGCTGTGTATTACCCCTTTAAGAACCTTTTTAGGTTGAGGCTCCACTTTGGGAAGGCTCCACTTTGCAAACAACGCAATGCAGCAAAATCTGCAACAAAAAAAAAAGTTGCTTTTCTTCCACAAAGCAAAATTTTTATTTTTTTTCCATGGCTGGACAATCCCTTTAAATGCTGTCTATATTTTCCCAGGAACACCCTCCAAATTCCACAGAAGGGTGGAAAGGGCTGGCAAAACAGGGTGGTCATAAATATCACGACACCACCAGGGGGTCGTCACCCCAAAACACTTGTGACCAAGACACCGCTGACTGCAGTATTTAAGATCAACGCAAAAGTTAAACCGTTTTTTGATGAATTTTTTACTTTTTTTGTTTTAAGAGTAAATTCACTCGAAGGAAAAAACTCGGAAATAAAAAAGAAACAAAAAAAAAAAAAAAAAATTCCCAAAAGATGAACTTTTAGAGAAGTGGCCGCTAGATGGCGCCGGTGAGCTGATAAAAGTTTCGGTTAGTCGCTTTTTTCATGGGTGTCAGCGGGAAAAAAAAAATCCTGTTTTGAAAGGTTTCTAAACTGGGTGTAGACAGAGGAAAGTATGAAATGGAAACTGCTGGGGCAGGACAGTGTTGTAGCGCCCTAAAAAGTGAAGCGTTAAAAGGGAAGTGCTGCCCGGAATTCACGAGAAAAGCTAAATGTCATCATCTATATACAGAGAACATGTCCAAGGTCCAGTTTTGGATTTCTGTTTCTTTAAGGGGTCTGTTATCATTCATGTTTGTTTTTAGTGCTTTGTTGTACCGTCCCTCTGTTATTCCTCCTGGAAACGTATAAATGTATTGATAACTGAGTGTACTGTTACCATTCCCTGCACACTCCATCACCGTCAGCACTGATTGGACACTGTCCCATCTGGTGACACCCAGTTGTCAATTTATTCATAAATTTCTAGGAGGAGTAACAGAGGAACGGCACACAGTCTCAGTGGAGTGCAGGGGGTGGCTGTACCAATCAGTAGTTTATTGTATTCATGTCCCATATTGCAATGCCAGTCCATTGATTTGAATGGACATGTTGTACTTCTTCATTTCCCCTGTAGGGGCGCTGTCAGGAAATTGAACACTTACTTCCATGGACAGCAGCTGATCCATGAGTGGCCCAGCAGGTGGAAATTATGGTCATTGGTCAGATTTCTGGGATTCTATCTTTTTGGGGAGGGGGCATCATTATCACTAGTCGGGGTGCCATAACCGGTCATTCTCCCATGGATGAGTAACTTGCAATTTGTAATCATCCTGGATTGGATTGTGGTTGGTGCTGGGCTGCTGCTTATACACAACAGTCAATCAGAACAAGCAGAGCTACAGGAAGGTTATCCCAAGGACCTTGCACATGACCGTGGGCTAGTTCAGCGTGCTATGTGACCCATTCATTCCTATCGGCCCACGTACATGAGCGTGTATTACACAGATCAGTGTGGGGGCCAACAGCCTGGACCTCGAAAGTCAGGACTGGTCTTATTCCTGCCCGCTTTTGCAGCCATGCTTCCTCGGCTCCTATTCATTGAATGTTACAATGGGGAGATCATCAAAGCCAGATACTGAAATTATCACTTTGTGACATCATCTATTGTCAGTAGTAGATGTTGTGATTAGTTAGTGGTGTTATCTATAGTGGTATTATCTTCTCTTGTGATGTAAGTGAGGTATCTGCTGCAAAAAATAAATAATTAATTAAATAAATAAACACTAGGAAATTGACAACTTTCATTCTATTATTAGGCTTAGTGGTCAGAGTGATTGCAGGATAAATAGCTTTTTATATGCTTATTCAATCTACGGGCCCGTTCACACGGGCACAGAGGGGGCGGATTATGGCTCGGAATCCACGTCATAATCCGCCCCCTCACAATGGAGGTCTACGGAGACCGCTAGCTTACTCTTTTCCGTGAGCGGCATGTTGCCACTAGCGGAAAAAAGAAGCGAGCTGCCCTTTCTTCATGCGGATTCTGCAGCTTGTTGAGCCTCGGCTTCCGCTTCGCAGCAGCAACCTCCAGAGTCCATTCATGGGCAGGCGGATTTTGTCCCAAGAGCGCCAAAGTCTGCCCCCCCACGAGGCCTTATAGATTCAAAAATTAATAATAGATAAGTGTGTTATCTATAGAGGTATTATCTACTGTTGTAATCCTGTCTGTGATATAAATGAAGTGTCTGCTGCAAAAAAAAAAACCCTAGGGAATTGACAACTGCCAGTCTATTATTAGGCTTTGTGGCCAGAGTGATTGCACAAAGCCTATAAATTGTGACACAGAAAAAGTAAAAAAAAATTGATCAAAATTTAAATAAAACGAACAATTTATTTTACAAATGTCACTAACAAGCTTTTTATAGGCACAATCACCATTAATTTATATTGGATCAGTGTGTTATCTATAGAGGTGTTATCTTCTATTGTAATCTTGTCTGTGATTTAAATCAAGTGTCTGATGCAAAAAATAAACACTAGGAAATTACAACGTTCAGTCTATTATTAGGATTAGTGGCCAGAGTGATTGCAAGATATATAGCTTTTTATATGCACATTCAATGTAATAGACCCACTAATTTATATTGGATCAGTGTGTTATCTATAGAGTTGTTATCTACTATTGTAATTCTGTTTATGATTAAAATGAAGGTCTACTGCTGCAAAAGAAGAAAAACCCTAGGGAATTGACAACTGTCAGTCTATTATTAGGCTTTGTGGCCAGAGTTATTTCAGCGTATAATACTTTAAATATAAATTGTTACATGGAAATTAAAAAAAATACATAAAATTTAAATAAAAAAGCCATTTCTTTTACATATGTTACTAACAAGCTTTATATATGCACAATTTGTCTAATAGACCCACTTATTTATATTGGTTCAGTGTGTTATCTATAGAGGTGTTATCTTCTATTGTAATACTGCCTGTGATTTAAATCAAGTGTCTGATGCAAAAAATAAACCCTAGGAAATTACAACGTTCAGTCTATTATTAGGCTTAGTGGCCAGAGTTTTTGCAAGATATATATCCTTTTATATGCACATTCAATGTAATAGACCCACTAATTTATATTGGATCAGTATGTTATCTATAGAGGTGTTATCTTCTAGTGTAATCCTGTCTGTGATTTAAATCAAGTATCTGATACAAAAAAAATAAACCCTACGAAATTACAATGTTCAGTCTATTATTAGGCTTAGTGGCCAGAGTGATTGCAAGATATATAGCTTTATATATGCACATTCAATGTAATAGACCCACTAATTTATATTGGATCAGTATGTTATCTATAGAGGTGTTATCTTCTAGTGTAATCCTGTCTGTGATTTAAATCAAGTATCTGATACAAAAAAAATAAACCCTACGAAATTACAATGTTCAGTCTATTATGAGGCTTAGTGGTCAGAGTATTTGCAGGATATTGTCCTTCAAACTAAAAATCGTTTAAAAAATAAAAATAACATAAAAACTTGATTTTAGAAGTAGCCATTTTTGGCGTTACATTCCCTTTACAGATGTCACTGGCAGGTTTTTTATGTTCTAATAGACCCCGCTACTTTATATTCCAGTATATAACCATATCCGCCATATGTCTATAAGTAACCTCCGAGTTTTCAGATTTCATCTTACGAGATTTATTTACTTTCTACCAAAAAAAAAAAAAAAAAATTAGGAAGACGACTGGAGATGAACCCAGCTGTGAAAACACATCCGTCTGTAGCGAAGTCCTGCCCGGTGGAGGATTTAACACACAAGTGAGTTCTCGTGGCCGGTCTCATGGATGCCAGGAGGATTGTGCGGTATATTACACGTCAGCCGTGTGTGATTCATCTCTCTATCAGGTTATTTACTGTGTATTAAGCGCTGGTGTAATGTGCCATGGGATGCATGTACCCAGCTGCCGGCGCTCGCCAAGTGAGCCATTGCCTTAATAACCTGGTAATTTATTTGGGGATGCAGATCGCTGTTTCCTGACGGATGATAATGATCCCTAAATCAGCTTCCCTATCGTCCCCCAGCACTCGCCGCCAATCCGGATGTGGATTAAAATGCTAATTGTAGTTTCGCTTGTTTTAGATGTTATTAGGCATTATAGGCACTGCTGCAACGCTTTGTGTGCAATAGACCCAGTAGAGTGTTCCTGGTTCAGGAATCTAATGCCAGAACTGCAGTAAAGACTGACACTTTTACAGGAATCTATGTAAATTCTAAGATTCTAAGAAGATTGCTTCTTGGTATGAAGATTTATACGCTGTTCAGGATCTTTGGAAAGCTAGGTGATGATTCCTTATTGGTTGTCGCTCAGGAGGGGGTGGACTCATGTGGATTAGTTGCAGTTAAATGGTCATTATCAATGATGTTGTTGTTGCTGTTTCGTGTGTTGGCTCCTTTGTCTCTGCCCAGTCTCCCGGTGGATTCCCACTTGAGGTCCATTGAGGATTGCAGTGATCTCCATGATCCTCCAATAAGTGATGTCATCGAGTTATGACATAATGGCATGGTGTCATGTGACATCGGAATCGGAGATATCCACATCAACAATACACAGCAATTTCTCCATGTGTGAATTTGGACCTATAAGAAAATCCTAGGTGATTATAATATCTCCTCCATGTCATAGGGGACAGCTAGAGCAGCTCCATGGTGTGAAGATCCCATCAAACAGGACCTCATATCTCAGCATCTCAGATTAGTGGAAAAACAACTTTGAAGGCTTATGCAAATTAGGCATTTGGTGCACTGGGGGCGGGACTTCAGCTCCCTGGAGTATTGGGCACACATGCCCAACTGTCTCCATTCACTTGCCTGTGTGACTACCTCTTCACTCACTGTGGCCATGGCATCAGTCGGAGAAGGTGGTCATTCTGTAGACAAATCCCACCTCTGAGTCCTATTCCCATCAGAAATGAATGGCACGTCCTGTGTCCCAAATGATTAGTGCAGGTGAATAGAAGAAAATTTGTAATATATCATATTGAAGAAAAATGCTTCTTTCTCCATTGATCAGAATGCCTTCCTCTATCCTGCGTTCCTCGACATCTACAAAGGCTTCAGAGAGGGGATGGATTAGATATCTTACTGAGCCAATAAATCAGTTCTGCTGCAGCCTCCACGTTCCTCTCCATAGACGTCTGTGTGTGAGACTGGATATAGCTCTGACTGAAAGGATATAGAAGGACAGCAATCTAAAAAGTGGAGAAAGAAGTATTTTTCATTACTAGACTTATTACAGAATTTCTTATATTTACCTGTACTATTCTTTCAGGAAAAGGTCTTTTAAAATTGGAGACGCCCCTACTGACCCCATGGATTGTGTCTGGTTAAAGTGAATAGATCGGAGCTGCAATACCGTACACGGCCTGTACACAGGCCTAGCACTATTTCCTGACAGATTCTGTGTCCACAGTAATGTATCATCATGGCAGAACGCACAAAGGGGTTAAAGGGTGTCAAAGCTGCAAGAGCATTCTGTTTTGGTGGGCTACATCATGTACCACCTTACAGGTGAGCCACACTACCCCCAAAGAGCTACATGTCTGCTTCTTTGGTACATTTATACAAGGGCATCTTTGGCATTTCTGGACCCCAAGCAAATATATATATCTGGGGTATATTGCACCCTTATTACCTCCACACAGTATGATGCCCCCTCACTGTCCCCCCCCCCCCCACACACACAGCATAATATTCCCTTATCCCTTTCTTAGTGCCCTTACACAGTATGCCTCCTTAGTGCCCCCACAAACAATATAATGCCATCTGAGTCCCCACACACAGTATAATGCCCCCTCAGTGCTCCCACACACAGTATAATGCACCCTTAGTGCCCCCAAACATAGTATAATGCCCCCTCAGTGCTCCCACACACAGTATAATGCACCCTTAGTGCCCCCAAACATAGTATAATGCCCCCTTAGTGCCCCCCCACACACAGTATAATGCCCCCTTAGTGCCCCTACACACAGTATAATGCACCCTCAGTGCCCCCCCCACACAGTATAATGCCCCCTCAGTGCCCCCCCACACACAGTATAATGCCCCCTTAGTGCCCCTACACACAGTATAATGCACCCTCAGTGTCCCTCCACACAGTATAATGCACCCTCAGTGCCCCTCCACACAGTATAATGCCCCCTCAGTGCCCCCACACACACAGTATAATGCCCCCTTAGTGCCCCTACACACAGTATAATGCACCCTCAGTGCCCCTCCACACAGTATAATGCCCCCTCAGTGCCCCTCCACACACAGTATAATGCCCCCTTAGTGCCCCCACACAGTATAATGCCCCCTTAGTGCCCCTACACACAGTATAATGCCCCCTTAGTGCCCCCACACTTGTCTGTCACATCAGTCTTTCTCCTCTGTTTTACCGCTGCCTCTCTTTCTCAGTCATGGTCGGGTTGGGGGAATACTGGTCTATGCTGTGGGTCCGTGGCACTGCCATCATGGACTGGCTCCAGACATTGTCAGCACATCACGTGCGGGAGCATTTTGGGCCATAGAGGAGGAGCCAGGAGAGGTGAAACTTAATATCGGCCATTGACTATTGAAATAATCCAATAGGTAACCGCCAATATGGAAAGCTAAACTGCTGGCTGGTCTGTGGTCAGCGACAGCGTTGTTGATCTATAGGGCCGCATACAATTGTTTGTATGGCATTATGGGTATCACCACCCCTGCCCTCATCTCCGGATGGATTTGTGTAATCCTATTCCATGTCATGTAGCTGCAACATAATGGATTTTTTTATTTTTTTTTTTTTGCGGTGGGGGATAGAAATGCGATGTGTGATGAAAGCGCCGGCCCCATTACAGCGGTGTTAGACCCTTCCATGATTAAAGCCGAGCGCTTTAATACCAGACCTCACATTTCTACTAAGTCTCATTATACATATGTGCCGAGATTGTATAATTACCTCTAAAAAATCAGAATTTTGGAGAAAAACGACTTTCACAAGCTATTAGCGCTTCCTCTCCGCTCACATCCATCCTGGGTGGATTCAATTGGTTTCATTTATGTTTGGTGGTAAGAAACGTAGAGGAAATGAGCGACATAAAACAGATTTATTCATATCTGAGAAGCACTTACATCGGGAAATGTCATGTTTTTTTTTTTTTTGTCGGCCAAATTGCCCCATTATCATTATCGTGTTATGCACGTTGAGAAAATATGTCCATGTAATAGTTAAACAAGAGCTTCTAACAACTTCCGAGGGGGGCCGGTAGGGAATTGGGATCAACACTCACATGAGCGCCCATAGTAAGGGACTGTTCACACGGCGGTAAATGAAGAGGAATTTTCTCTTGTTTTTTTGTTTTTAAATAAAACCACTTCAATGAATAATGTTTATAGGGTTTTTTAACTGTTTTTTTTCTATATTTTGTAGTCACTCTAGGTTCTTCACAATGCAATGTGAACCCAGTGGCCATTACATGTGATTGTGGACTACATCCTGGGCAATAGGTGTGCTGCGGGCAATAGGTTAATACTGCTGTGAATGGCTAGTGGCTGGAAATGTGCCAACCCCCTGGGGCCATGCCATATCTAGTTGCTATAAGTTGCAGAGAACTGTAACCACCATGATGTGTGCCCAGCAGAGAACTGTAACCACCATGATGTGTGCCCAGCAGAGAACTGTAACCAGAATGTTGTGTGCCCAGCAGAGAACTGTAACCAGAATGTTGTGTGCCCAGCAGAGAACTGTAACTGCCATGTTGTGTGCCCAGCAGAGAACTGTAACCACCATGTTGTGTGCCCAGCAGAGAGTTGTAACCACCATGTTTTGTGCCCAGCAGAGAACTGTAAACACCATGATGTGTGACCAGCAGAGAACTGTAACCACCATGTTGTGTGCCCAGCAGAGAACTGTAACCACCATGTTGTGTGCCCAGCAGAGAGCTGTAACCACCATGTTGTGTGCCCAGCAGAGAACTGTAGCCAATACACTGTATGTCCACCAGAGAGTTGTTACCACTATGCTGTGTGCCAACACGAGAACTGTAACCAGTAAGCTGTATGTCCACTATAAAACTACAACCACTGCTCTGTCTTCCTTGTAATCATCCTTTATGCCCACCAGAGAATTATAACCATCCTGTGTATCCCACAGAGAACTGTAACCATTAAGCAATGTTCCAATCTGAGAACTCTAAGCCGTGTGCCCACCAGAGAACTGTAAACATTAAGCCATGTGCCCACCAGAAAACTGTAACCATTAAGCTGTGTGCCCACTACAGAACTGTAACCAATAAGCTGTGTGCCCACCAGAGAACTGTAACCAATAAGCTGTGTGCCCACCAGAGAACTGTAACCATTAAGCTGTGTGCCCACTACAGAACTGTAACCAATAAGCTGTGTGCCCACCAGAAAACTGTAACCATTAAGCTGTGTGCCCACTACAGAACTGTAACCAATAAGCTGTGTGCCCACCAGAAAACTGTAACCATTAAGCTGTGTGCCCACTACAGAACTGCAACCACTATGATGTGTGCCCACCAGAGAACTATAACCATTATGCTACATGCATGCTAGGGAACCATAACTCTGCACCCATCTGTGACTATAACCACCAAGCTATGTGCCCCCTATTGGAATAAGGTTTCATACTCTGTCCTCTTGATTGTTGCACACTTCTTACCTACTGCTTATCCCTTCACAGACATTTATGTCAATAATAATTGTGATTGTGAGATATTTCTTGGCAAAAAGGTAAGGAGTAAGGACTATTGTTCAGAAGTGGGTCACAGTATATGAATATAATCCTTACATATCATCCAGACATCTGTGCCCTGATCTTGACAACAGTCAAGAGGCTTCATTTCTATTTTAGGGTAGGAGTGTAGGCTGAGTCACATGTAGTCTATCTACCTCATGTTTTTCCGTAGTCAGAGGGCAAAGATGTGTTTTTAGTTGCAGAATGATAGAAGGAACTTCACAATTTCATTATTACCCTATTATTAAAGGGGATGTCCTTTTTTACACATATGGTTCACTCAGAAGAACTTGCAGGTGCCCATTCCAGTGGTCATTAAGGCATAGTAGACATCACCGATGCCCAACATGTGACTACTACAGCGGTGCATAGGACCGGGGTAGCTGAGTAATGCTTCTTTTCTTATTGTACCCCATCACCCCATAGGTGTACCACTTTATCTGGAAAACCCCTTTAAGGTATAGCCCTTTCCACTAGTGGCGCTGTGCCCAGGCTGCAGAGATGAGTGGCCATTGGTGCTGTTTGAGATATGTAGCAGAGATAGGAGTCTGTGAATCTGGCTTCCCTCAACCACTATCATGAGGCTGCAGGGACCCTTCGGGCCTGGTCAGGGTCGCACTCACTGCAACCATAATCATTACACCACTAGGTGGAAGAAGATTTCCCCGGGGGACTTCTTTAAAGGGGTACTCTCCTCTCCTGAGTGGGATGTTGGTGTTTCGTAGGGCCCAAGCGCAGGAACAATTCAGCAGTGCAATTGAACCAATGATGTCATTGAAGTAATAAAGAATCAATGCAGCTTCCTGGATGGGGGTTGTAGTTCACAGAGTTCCAGTGTGGGTACTGGTATTGGACATGGTATGATGGGTGCCCAAAATTAGATGGTAACTTTGTGCCTTCTATTGCCAGTAAGGGCAAAGGCTATTCTTCTCCTACCTTTAGATATCTTCTCCACGCCGCCGTTCAGTATATAATCCGTTTTTCGTCTGTATGCAAATGAGTTCTCTCACAGCATGGTGGGGGGTCCCCAGCGCTCAAACAGCACTGGGGGCGTCCTTAATGCTGTGAGAGAACTCTCCAGCGCCGCCTCTATCTTCTTCAGGAACGGGACTTCTTCCGGTGGTGGCTTCAAACTTCTAGGCCTCGGGCGGCCGACTGCGCATGCCTGCCAGCCACAAGAAAATGGCCGCTTACAATACTGTGTAAGTGGCCATTTTCTTGTGGCCGATGGGCATGCACAGTCAGCTTTGCCCTAGGGCCAAGGCCTAGAAATTTGAAGCCACCGCCGGAAGAAGACGCAAAGAAGACCCATTCCTGAAGAAGATAGAGGCAGCGCTGGAGAGTTCTCTGGCAGCATTGGGGACGCCCCCAGTGCTGTTTGAGTGCTGGGGCCCGCCCCCAGTGCTGCGAGAGAACTCATCTGTCTACCGACGAAAACCAGATTATATACCAAAAGGCAGCGCAGAGAAGACATCTAAAGGTAGGAGAAGAATAGCCTTTCTTAAGGATATTCCTACGTGGTACTCAGAAAAAAATCAGCTTTAATGATAGGATCCCTTTAAGGACAATGATTCCCTATCAGGAGACTGGTGGACCGAAAATCACCCTAAAGCTTTGATGTTCATTGGGTGCCCACACGCCTTGGTGACCAGTGCTCCATTCACTTCTATGGGGCTGAGGGCGCCACTGGAGACTACAGTCCCAGCCCCATAGAAGTGTATGGAGTGCTGGTCAAGCAAGCGCACTGGCAAAGGCTTTAGGGGGATGCCCATCTGAATGCCGGGGGGCCAAGTGGTTGGGATCCCAGTGATCAGACACTTATCCTCAGTCTTATAGATAGGAGATAAGTGTCCATAATGGCACAATCCCTATAACTGGTAAGGATAGCGGGTGACCTGAAATCCTAGAATACTCCATAGACGCTGCTAGGTTACACAACCATTGTGAGAATACTAGAAGATTGGACCGTGCTGTTTTCATCTAGAGAATTAGTGGAGACCGAACATTTATCACACTTTCTATAAGAGACGGCCGCACTTTAGTGTTCTGTAAAGTCATTTTAACATTGGGATAGATGAATGGTGCCAATGGCTCTGCTTATAGACTCCGATAAGATGCTTTCAGTACTATGGCAACCAGAATGTGGAGAACAATAGGAAACAGACAGCGCTCTTTCATCACTGGGGTCTGTGAGGTCAGCGCTACTGTACGTTCTGTTGTCTTTGCTTTATATAATATCTCTATCAATGTGTGGAAATCATGTCTGCTCCAGACAAAAGCTTCGCTAGCATGAGGATGGGGGCACCAAATATCTGACAAGGTACCTCGTGCGACCAGAGACTTTTTGGGGCAGATTGACAATAAATTGCAAAAAAGTTGCAAAACCAGCAGAGGCGCACAGCCCGGTGGAGGTGTAGATGTACTGATGAAGAGGCGCGTGCAAACTCATAAATGGGAGCTATTCCTCCGGCATCAGAGGCGATGAATACTCCAGTCTTCACCAAAATTCTCTATGGAATGGAATATTAGAATATTCATTGCACAAGAAAATTTCTAGAATTCTGCTATAAATACTTATGTATTCTGGTTACTTATAGCGCCCCCTCCCCCCATCTAATATACATTTGCACTTGTAACCTGAGTGTTAATACCACAACACTATCATACTATTCCAAATAATAAGCGCACACTTGGTGGAACTACAGGGACATTATTACTAAAGGGGTACACTGAGGGCGCTACGGACAGTACTATGATTGTCAGGGACACTATTCCTTGTGCATGATTATTTTTGAGGGCACTATAAATGGTGTTAGTATTACAGGCGGCTATAACGGACAGTATTATAAGGGATTTTGGAGCTTCTTATAAGAAAAATAGAGCTCCGATTTATAAAGGCATATGGTACAGTTCTGTCTACATGCATGTAAAGCATTAAAGGTAAAGCTGAAGGTTTACAGGGTCTATGGATTGTTATGAGCTATTACATGAACAACCTTTGACTCGATTGTTTTTCAGCAACTATATTAGAAGAGGCATTAATGTGTGTCATATATGTTTGTTATTAGTTATTTGATGTATTGTAGAGTAAAGACACATTGTATTGTATAGAAAAACAAGACTAAATAATTATAATACTGTACAACAATATAACAACTGCTAAACTGTCCTCTTTGTAATAATATAACTACTGTAATACTGGCTGCTATGTACAAGAATATAACTACTATAATACTGCTCCTATGTACAAGAATATAACTACTATACTACTACTCCTATGTACAAGAATATAACTACTATAATACTGCTCCTATGTACAAGAATATAACTACTATAATACTGCCTCCTATGTACAAGAATATAACTACTATAATACTACCTCCTATGTACAAGAATATAACTACTATAATACTGCTCCTATGTACAAGAATATAACTACTATAATACTGTTCCTATGTACAAGAATATACCTACTATAATACTGCCCCCTATATACAAGAATATAACTACTATAATACTGCTCCTATGTACAAGAATATAACTACTATAATACTGCTCCTATGTACAAGAATATAACTACTATTATACTACTCCTATTTACAAGAATATAACTACTATAATACTGCCCCATGTACAAGAAAATAACTACTATAATACTACTCCTATGTACAAGAATATAACTACTATAATACTGTCCCCATGTACAAAAATATAACTACTATAATACTGCTCCTATGTACAAGAATATAACTACTATAATACTGCCTCCTATGTACAAGAATATAACTACTATAATACTGCTCATATGTACAAGAATATAACTACCATAATACTGCTCCTATGTACAAGAATATAACTACTATAATACTGCCCCATGTACAAGAATATAAATACTATAATACTACTCCTATGTACAAGAATATAACTACTATAAACACTGTCCTGATGTACAAGAATATAACTACTATAATACTGCCCTTATATACAAGAATATAACTACTATAATACTGCTCCTATGTACTAGAATATAACTACTATAATACTGCTCCTATGTACAAGAATATAACTACTATAATACTGCTCCTATGTACAAGAATATAACTACTATAATACAACCTCCTATGTACAAGAATATAACTGCTATAATACTGCTCCTATGTACAAGAATATAACTACTATAATACTACTCCTATGTACAAGAATATAACTACTATAATACTACTCCTATGTACAAGAATATAGCTACTATAATACTGCCCCTATGTACAAGAATATAACTACTATAATACTGCCCCATGTACAAGAATATAACTACTATAATACTACCTCCTAGCTGTGAGGACGTGTTTTTGTAGCTCTCCTGAGGCTCCTGATGTCTGGAGATAGCCCAGGGCGGGGCCGCCCTGGGTGGGGAAGTTCCCCTGCCAAGGCCCAGGCTCCAAGGCCTTCTCTGGGAAGCAATTCCCAGACAACTAAAAAAATGGATGGAAATCCTAAAGTCCCCAGTAATGGGAATCGTGTCCAGTGTGTCAGCAGTCCTAGTGCAGCAAGCCAAGATGGGAAGAAAGTTGTAAAGGAAGAAGTAACGGAAGCAAGCAGTAGTACGGTGCAACAACCAAGCAAAATGGTTGAATGTAAGGAGCAAACTTTGCAGCCTGTGCAGACTCCATTGCAGGTTGCAGGTGTCCAGTCCACCCCACCCTCCTGCAGACAGAGGAGAACATCCCTGGAGAAGCAGACCATGCAGGAGAACATGCAGCAGTCTGTATTGGTACGGTCTGAGCGGACAAGATCTGGAAGCGGTAACTACAAAAATGTAGTGAAGGCAGTGGAGGAGATCAAAGGGAGACCAGCGGGGAAGCTTCAAGGTACCAGCAGTACAGTCACTGGAAATAAACTGGGACATAGTCCCCAGTCTGGACATTGTGGGCCCATGGCAGTGACAACAGCCGTAGCATGTCAGAAATCACAGGCTACACCAACCAGAAGCCATACTGGGGGTAACCAACCTGCAAAGCTTTCCAACAATGCACAGACTGTCACAGCTACTGAGCGAGCACCAGAACTGTGCCTGGCAGATGAGATACCAGCACTGGTCAAGCGACTGGAGACATTGAAGGCCAGTAAAATATATCTGCAGAGACAGATTGAATGTGCGTATAATCTAAAAAAGTCTGCATGCCCTGAGAAACTGGTGTTACTGGACAGGAAGCTGAGCGCACTGGCGAAAGAGCTCGCCGAGAACGTACGGGAGACCGAGACTGTACTGGAGCAAATGGGACCGGTGGGAGAATCATACAGAAACCAGCAGCGGTTCCAGGAATACCAGAAGTCACCATCACCTTGTGCTAAAGCTGGGTCTGAACCCTCTCAAGGTGGCAGCCAGCAGTCCCATGTAAAACCAGTTCTGCAGCCAGCAAGTTTCCCTTTTAAGGAAGGGAATTTGTACGGGAAAGCGACCAGTGTTCAGCAACAGCAAAAACCTGCAGCAGTTCTCAGCAAGGCACCACAAGTCCCAGCAACCAGCACTTTGCAACCAGGTCATGGACCCCTGCCTAATGGTAATGAAGTAGCAGCTGTGCAGACACCACAAGTCCCAGGAGACAAGTCATTGCAGCAGGACTATGGACTCTTACCTGAAGGTACTGGGGGAGTAACATATTTGGGGTTACAGGTTGTGGACTCTGTTGTGCAGGACTCTGCTGCCGCTGACTGTAGTGGTAATATGGACTCTGCTATGCAGGACTCTGCTGCCGCTGACTATAATACTAATATGGACTCTGCTGTGCAGGACTCTGCTGCCGCTGATTGTCTGACTAATGTGCCTGATATTATGGATATTCCTGTATGTGATAACGGCCCAGCAGGGGAAGGTGTTTCTGGGGGGGATCCTTCACTATCTATGGCGTCAGACCCCTCTGCAGTCCAGTCTCTGGAGTCTGGTGATATTGCAGACATAGAGGTTGATGGTGGGGCGGACACAGGACAGTCCAGTGTGCAGGACTTTCCCCCTCTGGATACTCGCACAGTAGCAGAACCACATGGTACAGGTGCTCAGCAGCCCACACAGCGCCCACAAACACGCCAAGATGGCGGATCCGGCCGTACCTCCTCAGGGAATGCCTGGAGCCGCGGTGCTCCATCTTTTGCATCAAACTCCAGTTATACAGGCCAGGCTTTCAGGAGGAGGAATGTAGTCAGGTTTAGGCACGGAGGTGCCAAGGAGGATCTGCCGGATAGGAGGTTTGTGGTCCGAGAGCTCCTATGTACCCAGATGGGCTTTGTGCCGACTGATATCCTGGCCGTCATAAACCTTCCTGACCGCCAGGGGTATGATGTTAGTTTTAAGCTGATGTCTGATCTGGACCGGTTCTGGGCCAATCTCACCAGGTTGAGAGATACGGAAGGTTGGGATAAGTTCAGTTTCATCCCCATCTCTAGGCCAGATACAGCCTCTGTCACAATTGTATTTTGGAATGAAGCCGTTCCCCCTCAGGATATTGTCATCTGGCTCAGGAGGCATTGTGACCTCATGTCCGATCTTAGTAAGAACAGGGATGAAGACGGGGTCTGGACCGGTGGGTGGAGGGTCCTGGTGAAGTTGCGTCAGCAGAACAACATAACCCAACATCTGCCCAATTCGTTCTTTATAGGCCGAGAAAAAGGGATCTGCTTCTATGCGGGTCAGCCTCGCCGGTGCTTCAAGTGTGGGAAGGCCGGCCATGTGGCCAGTGTATGCTCCATGGTAAAGTGTAGCCTATGTAATGAAATGGGCCACGTGAGTGCCACATGCCAAAGCATTAGGTGTAACCTGTGCGGTCGGATCGGTCACCCCCACAGAGATTGTCCTGATGCCTGGCATAACATCTGTAAGGATAGCCCTGATGAGGACTTGCTGGCAGCGGCTGATGACATACAGGAGGAGGAGGAGGCGCTATTGTCAGGGTCAGTAGTCACGGAGGCGGAGCCTCAACCACATACAGGTGATACCACCCAAGACCAGGCCGAGTCAGGTCCCATTGAGACGACCATGGAGGTTGTCGAGCAGGTTGTACAACCCTCAGTGGTCGTCTCTTCTCCTGCCCGATCATCCAACAATAATAAAAGGAGGAAGAAGGATAAAGCCAGCCGTAAGCCTGAGGGTGAGTGGACCACGGTAGAAAAGCCCACAAAGATGAGAGTAAGTAGTGCAGGCGAGGTCACTGCAACGGGGAATAGATTTAGTGTCCTATCAGAGTCAGACGGAGAAGCAGAACTAGACAGAGAACTCTCACGAATGATGGCGGAGTATGAGGATGAACCAGAGGGCGATCCTCCCAATAAGAGGAGACCCCACCGAGATGAGGGGCAGTCCGAATCAGACATGGAAACAGCTGGTCACCAGGACACCTCTGACTCTGATCTATGACGATGGGGCCCATCTCTCTGTTTCTCATATTCCTAGTTGTTCTGATGGCAGGTTTCTATCTTAAAGTTATCTCTAGTAATGTGAATAGCATCCGAGCAAGGAGGACAAGACACGCAGTGTATGAACATCTGAGATATCTTGATGCCGATGTCTATTTCTTACAAGAAACCCGTTTAAATACTTTAGGACTAATACGAGAAGCAGAGAGAGAATGGAAATCTGGCCCGTCCTTCTGGTCTCTGGCTGTGGAACCTTATGCCGGGGTTTCTATACTGTTTAACACCCCTGATGTCACCATACACAGATTCACTGAGGTTCTGATGGGGAGGTGCCTGGTTTTAGAAGTTACCATCCGAGGCAGAAGGCTCCGACTCATTAATATCTATGGTCCACCGCAGTCGGTGATGGAAAGGGCACGTCTGTTTGATGAAGTCAAGCAGTACTTGTTTACATCTGTACCGGTAGTCATGGCAGGGGACTTCAATGCCACCATGTCATCCAGTGACAGACCTACTGGTCGGCCTCTCACCAGGGACTGCAAGGTCTTAAGCAGAATTATTTCACAGGCTGGTCTGTCTGATGTGTTTACTGAGGGTGGTAGGAAACCAAAATTCACTTACTCCTGCGCTGGTAGATGCAGTCGGATAGACTTAGCTCTGGTCAGTCCCGCTGAGCATGTTAGTGAGAAAAGTGAAAAGACAGTCCCTTATTCTGACCATCTGGCTTTGTATTTTTGCTTGGGCTCCACAAAACGCCCTGATATTGGGAGAGGCCTATGGAAGCTGAATTCCAGCCTCTTGGACGATGACTGTGTCCGGAGTTGTGTCCACTCTCTATTTCAGAACCAGCTTGAGAGAGTGGTGTTTTATGACAACATGGCAGACTGGTGGGAGGATGTCAAGGAGGAGATCAGATCCCTCTTAAGGAGACTGTCAGTTAAGAAGGGGAAGAGTAAGTATAGCCAGTATCTCAGGCTGCGGAAAGAATTAGAGTCACTCTATTCGGCGGGCGGGGATAACCAACAGAAGATTGACCGGCTGAAATCTGAGATCAGTCAGTATCAGTACCGCAGGTATACATCCCTGGTTCTTGAACGGGATTATGGGTCCTTAGGGGCTCCGGATCCTTTTGAGAATTGCAGGGAGCGGGTGGCAAATAAATCGGTCACAGGTCTCACTGACTCCCAGGGTGTGTTACAGGAGTCTCGGGAGGGTATCCTGGGGGTGGTGAGAACTTACTATGCTGACTTGTTTCAGAAGAAGGTTTTGGATAGAGAGAAGGTGGCTCAATTCTTGGAGGCAACTCCAGGTCCTGATACTAATGATTTGGACTTTTCTCCTTTGACAGCAGAGTTAACAGTGGAGGAGGTGAAAGAGGCCATAGATAAGTTACATCTGAAGAAGGCACCAGGTCCAGATGGGATTACAGCTGAGTTCTATAAGAAATTCCGAGACCTCTTGGCACCAATTCTCGTGGATGTATACAAAACTAGTCTAGAAAACCACCTGATGCCTCCATCCATGAGAGTGTCCTCCCTGATCCTGCTGTCTAAAGGTAAAGAGCCTAGTGACATCAAGAACTGGAGGCCGATTGCCCTCTTGAATGTCGATAGGAAGATTCTTGCAAAAATTCTGTTCTCTAGATTAGTTTGTTTGTCCCCGGCACTGTTGGCAGGCTCACAGTTTGGCACAGTTAAAGGGCGGAACATCTCTGGAGCAGTTATCTCGATAAGGGAGATGTTTGAGAGATGTAAAGCTCTGAGGTGTGGGAGATATGTTGTGAGTCTTGACCAGGCTAAGGCCTTTGACAGAGTAGACCATGAGTATCTATGGGCGACTTTGACAAAGTACGGTATTCCGGGACAATTTGTGGATTGGCTGAGAACTTTGTACCGTGAGGCGGAGAGCTTTCCTCTGATTAATGGTTGGCAGGGTGATGCTTTCAGGGTTGAGGCAGGGGTGAGACAAGGTTGCCCACTGAGTCCATTACTGTATGTGTTTGCCATAGACCCGTTTCTTAGGTCACTGCAGGAGTGTGATTTTCAGCGGGCGCCGGTCCCCCAGTGCTTGCCCCTGAGAGTTGTTGCCTACGCGGATGATGTGACTGTGGTGATATCTGAGCCTCGTGAGGTGGAGATGTTGTCTGCAGCCATCAGAAGTTACTCAGAGGCCTCCGGGTCTCTTGTCAACCTTGAGAAGAGTCAAGCTCTCTGGACGGGTCATACTGGTCCTACATTTGATCTGCCGCAGTTTGCCCAGGCCTCCTCCTATATTAAGATCCTTGGGGTGAAATTCGGGAGGGATGATAATTGCAGACTAAATTGGGAAGAAAAGTTGGAATCCGGAAATGCAAAGGTTCAGCGATGGAAGAACTGGAGGCTGACCTATAGAGAAAGGGTTAAAATGTTGAAGACTTACCTGGTCCCTGTCTTCTTGTACGTCTCTGTTGTCTTTCCTTTGCCAGAATCTTTCTCCGCTAGGCTCTTTAGCCTGTTCTTCCAACTTTTGTGGGGGAACAGGTTGAACCCAGTAAAAAGAGGGATAACCTACCTACAGAGGAGAGAGGGTGGGCTGGATATGTTAAATCCAAGGGTGTTTTTTGACTCCATGTTTCTAAAAGTAAATTTTGGTTGCCTGGACTCAGATAACAGCTCCCTGTGGGTAAATAGTATCAGGGACTGGATATTGCCTTTTGCAGAATCCTGGGTGCGAGGCGGCAGCCTTAAGAGGGGTCGATCGACTCGTGACTACCTCCCCCAGTATCTGGACTATGGCATAAGGTGCCTAAAAAAATGGGGTATTGAAAAGACCTATCTGGTGAGTAAGACCAGGAGAGATCTATACACCAGGGTATGTAAGACCTTCTATTGTCTCCAGCCGGCATTGAGGGACTGTACATCTATAACCCTGCAGGATAGTCTGAGGCTCCTCACTGGTCTGAGGCTCCCTGCAAAGTTCTTTGACATTGCCTGGCTATCTCTGCATGGGAAACTTTTTGTAAGAGGCAACTTAAAGCATCTCAGTGTGACAGATCGGGCATGTCCATTAGGTTGTCAGCAGGAGGAGACCATGGCACATTTTATATCAGAGTGCGGGGGAGGGCGAAAGATCTGGCAGGAAATATCCCGGAGGCTGAAAATTCCCCGATTACAATCACTCAAATACCCCGAAATCATATATGGCATCCCAACTAATATAGGTGACATTAACCGGGAGACCCTGTATATTATTATTACTGTCATCAAATATTATCACTGGCATACGAGGACCCAGGTGTCCCTACACAGAGAGCCCTTCCGTCATATGACCGCTGTCACATATATCATGTCTGAACTGAGGTGGATAAAGTCTCTGGAGGTCAGAAAAAAGTCTGATAATGTAAAATTGTGGAGAAATGTATATATCGATTGCTGAATATTCTGATAACACTGCAAATAAGTCTGTTCATTTATTTATGGATTTATTTATTTTTTCCCCCTCTTTATCCTGCCAGCAATGGACTCTTAAGTTAAAGTGATTCTCATTTTTGTTATCTGACAGACATGTCTGATTTATGTTATATTATTATTATTATTATTATTAATTAGTTATTAATTCTGCTGGAATGTAATGTATTTTTGTTTTGTTTTTACTAATAAAAATTACCTCCTATGTACAAGAATATAACTACTATAATACTGCTCCTATGTACAAGAATATAACTACTATAATACTGTTCCTATGTACAAGAATATACCTACTATAATACTGCCCCCTATATACAAGAATATAACTACTATAATACTGCTCCTATGTACAAGAATATAACTACTATAATACTGCTCCTATGTACAAGAATATAACTACTATTATACTACTCCTATTTACAAGAATATAACTACTATAATACTGCCCCATGTACAAGAAAATAACTACTATAATACTACTCCTATGTACAAGAATATAACTACTATAATACTGTCCCCATGTACAAAAATATAACTACTATAATACTGCTCCTATGTACAAGAATATAACTACTATAATACTGCCTCCTATGTACAAGAATATAACTACTATAATACTGCTCATATGTACAAGAATATAACTACCATAATACTGCTCCTATGTACAAGAATATAACTACTATAATACTGCCCCATGTACAAGAATATAAATACTATAATACTACTCCTATGTACAAGAATATAACTACTATAAACACTGTCCTGATGTACAAGAATATAACTACTATAATACTGCCCTTATATACAAGAATATAACTACTATAATACTGCTCCTATGTACTAGAATATAACTACTATAATACTGCTCCTATGTACAAGAATATAACTACTATAATACTGCTCCTATGTACAAGAATATAACTACTATAATACAACCTCCTATGTACAAGAATATAACTGCTATAATACTGCTCCTATGTACAAGAATATAACTACTATAATACTACTCCTATGTACAAGAATATAACTACTATAATACTACTCCTATGTACAAGAATATAGCTACTATAATACTGCCCCTATGTACAAGAATATAACTACTATAATACTGCCCCATGTACAAGAATATAACTACTATAATACTACTCCTATGTACAAGAATATAGCTACTATAATACTGCCCCCATGTACAAGAATATAACTACTATAATACTGCTCCTATGTACAAGAATATAACTACTATAATACTACCTCCTATGTACAAGAATATAACTACTATAATACTACTCCTATGTACAAGAATATAGCTACTATAATACTGCCCCTATGTACAAGAATATAACTACTATAATACTGCTCCTATGTACAAGAATATAACTACTATAATACTGCTCCTATGTACAAGAATATAACTACTATAATACTGCTCCTATGTACAAGAATATAACTTCTATAATACTGTTCCTATGTACAAGAATATACCTACTATAATACTGCCCCCTATATACAAGAATATAACTACTATAATACTGCTCCTATGTACAAGAATATAACTACTATAATACTGCTCCTATGTACAAGAATATAACTACTATTATACTACTCCTATTTACAAGAATATAACTACTATAATACTGCCCCATGTACAAGAAAATAACTACTATAATACTACTCCTATGTACAAGAATATAACTACTATAATACTGTCCCCATGTACAAAAATATAACTACTATAATACTGCTCCTATGTACAAGAATATAACTACTATAATACTGCCTCCTATGTACAAGAATATAACTACTATAATACTGCTCATATGTACAAGAATATAACTACTATAATACTGCTCCTATGTACAAGAATATAACTACTATAATACTGCCTCCTATGTACAAGAATATAACTACTATAATACTGCTCATATGTACAAGAATATAACTACCATAATACTGCTCCTATGTACAAGAATATAACTACTATAATACTGCCCCATGTACAAGAATATAAATACTATAATACTACTCCTATGTACAAGAATATAACTACTATAAACACTGTCCTGATGTACAAGAATATAACTACTATAATACTGCCCTTATATACAAGAATATAACTACTATAATACTGCTCCTATGTACTAGAATATAACTACTATAATACTGCTCCTATGTACAAGAATATAACTACTATAATACTGCTCCTATGTACAAGAATATAACTACTATAATACAACCTCCTATGTACAAGAATATAACTGCTATAATACTGCTCCTATGTACAAGAATATAACTACTATAATACTACTCCTATGTACAAGAATATAACTACTATAATACTACTCCTATGTACAAGAATATAGCTACTATAATACTGCCCCCATGTACAAGAATATAACTACTATAATACTGCTCCTATGTACAAGAATATAACTACTATAATACTACCTCCTATGTACAAGAATATAACTACTATAATACTACTCCTATGTACAAGAATATAGCTACTATAATACTGCCCCTATGTACAAGAATATAACTACTATAATACTGCTCCTATGTACAAGAATATAACTACTATAATACTGCTCCTATGTACAAGAATATAACTACTATAATACTGCTCCTATGTACAAGAATATAACTACTATAATACTGCTCCTATGTACAAGAATATAACTACTATAATACTACTCCTATGTACAAGAATATAGCTACTATAATACTGCCCCTATGTACAAGAATATAACTACTATAATACTGCTCCTATGTACAAGAATATAACTACTATAATACTGCTCCTATGTACAAGAATATAACTACTATAATACTGCCCCTATGTACAAGAATATAACTACTATAATACTGCCCCATGTACAAGAATATAACTACTATAATACTACTCCTATGTACAAGAATATAGCTACTATAATACTGCCCCCATGTACAAGAATATAACTACTATAATACTGCTCCTATGTACAAGAATATAACTACTATAATACAACCTCCTATGTACAAGAATATAACTGCTATAATACTGCTCCTATGTACAAGAATATAACTACTATAATACTACTCCTATGTACAAGAATATAACTACTATAATACTACTCCTATGTACAAGAATATAGCTACTATAATACTGCCCCTATGTACAAGAATATAACTACTATAATACTGCCCCATGTACAAGAATATAACTACTATAATACTACTCCTATGTACAAGAATATAGCTACTATAATACTGCCCCCATGTACAAGAATATAACTACTATAATACTGCTCCTATGTACAAGAATATAACTACTATAATACTACCTCCTATGTACAAGAATATAACTACTATAATACTACTCCTATGTACAAGAATATAGCTACTATAATACTGCCCCTATGTACAAGAATATAACTACTATAATACTGCTCCTATGTACAAGAATATAACTACTATAATACTGCTCCTATGTACAAGAATATAACTACTATAATACTGCTCCTATGTACAAGAATATAACTACTATAATACTGCTCCTATGTACAAGAATATAACTACTATAATACTGCTCCTATGTACAAGAATATAACTACTATAATACTACTCCTATGTACAAGAATATAGCTACTATAATACTGCCCCTATGTACAAGAATATAACTACTATAATACTGCTCCTATGTACAAGAATATAACTACTATAATACTGCTCCTATGTACAAGAATATAACTACTATAATACTGCCCCTATGTACAAGAATATAACTACTATAATACTGCCCCATGTACAAGAATATAACTACTATAATACTACTCCTATGTACAAGAATATAGCTACTATAATACTGCCCCCATGTACAAGAATATAACTACTATAATACTGCTCCTATGTACAAGAATATAACTACTATAATACTACCTCCTATGTACAAGAATATAACTACTATAATACTACTCCTATGTACAAGAATATAGCTACTATAATACTGCCCCTATGTACAAGAATATAACTACTATAATACTGCTCCTATGTACAAGAATATAACTACTATAATACTGCTCCTATGTAACTACTATAATACTGCTCCTATGTACAAGAATATAACTACTATAATACAACCTCCTATGTACAAGAATATAACTGCTATAATACTACTCCTATGTACAAGAATATAACTACTATAATACTGCTCCTATGTACAAGAATATAACTACTATAATACTACCTCCTATGTACAAGAATATAACTACTATAATACTGCTCCTATGTACAAGAATATAACTACTATAATACTGCCCCATGTACAAGAATATAACTACTATAATACTGCTCCTATGTACAAGAATATAACTACCATAATACTGCTCCTATGTACAAGAATATAACTACTATAGTACTGCTCCTATGTACAAGAATATAACTACTATAATACTACTCCTATGTACAAGAATATAGCTACTATAATACTGCCCCATGTACAAGAATATAACTACTATAATACTGCCCCTATGTACAAGAATATAACTACTATAGTACTACTCCTATGTACAAGAATATAACTACTATAATACTGCCCCTATGTACAAGAATATAACTACTATAATACTGCTCCTATGTAACTACTATAATACTGCTCCTATGTACAGGAATATAGCTACTATAATACTGCTCCTATGTACAAGAATATAACTACTATAATACTGCCCCATGTACAAGAATATAACTACTATAATACTACTCCTATGTACAAGAATATAACTACTATAATACTGCTCCTATGTACAAGAATATAACTACTATAATACTACTCCTATGTACAAGAATATAACTACTATAAACACTGTCCCGATGTACAAGAATATAACTACTATAATACTGCCCCCTATGTACAAGAACATAACTACTATAACACTGCCCCCTATGTACAAGAATATAACTACTATAATACTGCTCCTATGTACAAGAATATAACTACTATAATACTGCTCCTATGTACAAGAATATAACTACTATAATACTGCCCTTATATACAAGAATATAACTACTATAATACTGCTCCTATGTACTAGAATATAACTACTATAATACTGCTCCTATGTACAAGAATATAACTACTATAATACTGCCCCATGTACAAGAATATAACTACTATAATACTACTCCTATGTACAAGAATATAACTACTATAATACTGCCTCCTATGTACAAGAATATAACTACTATAATACTACTCCTATGTACAAGAATATAGCTACTATAATACTGCCCCATGTACAAGAATATAACTACTATAATACTACTCCTATGTACAAGAATATAACTACTATAATACTACCTCCTATGTACAAGAATATAACTACTATAATACTACTCCTATGTACAAGAATATAGCTACTATAATACTGCCCCTATCTACAAGAATATAACTACTATAATACTGCTCCTATGTATGAGAATACAATAACTATGTATAGACACATAACTTCATGCTGTCTTATGTGAGGCCTCGGTATGTTACGGTATATAGGTACGTCCCCGGTATCGGCTGAATTCCTCCGTAATTTGCCTGTTTACATGTTAATCCTGCGTTTTTCCTCATCAGGATTAGGAGGTAACTTTCCCTGCTGCACTGCATATAATAATCTGTGAATTTCTCTATAAGCTCCGCTATAACCGGGTTAGTTTAAGTGGAAATCTGCCGCACCGGTTAATTTACATGGCTGCGGTTTGAAGTTTTCATTAGCATGCCCAGTTAAAGGGCGACGTGGGAGCTTTATAGAAGAATAATCCTACGTATTTATTACGCCAATGTCTTTCCTAAGGGTCTGAGAATTATTCAGTTCCTTGCTTGCAGGGATAAATCCAGGCGGCTGGGAATAAGGATACGTTGAAATCCACATTATTTCTGCGAGATGATTACAGAGTGCGGCCAGCAAAGAAAAAAAAGTGCTCAGGCAAAAACACCTAAGGTAGCGTAGTTTACTGGAGGGGGTGACTGTGGGGTCACCTGCCTGGCGCCTCGGGGCGACCAATGTCACTTTTAATGAAAATAAGTGCGAGAGATGGAATCTGAGAGGGAATACGGTCTGTGGGAGGAGATGAGGGCTTGGGGGAAATAAAGAAGATATATAGATAGAGGCTGGGAGTGCAGGGGGTGTATATCTGTGGGAGATGAGCGAGAGTCAAGCACGGTGAGGGACAGACATAAAAAATAAGTGAGACAAAAAAAAAAAAAAAAAAACAAGCATGGGAGGGGGCAGAAGGGAAAGGACAAGTAAGGGAGGGAGAGACACAGAGAGATGAGTCTGTGCAACCAGGGACAGGCAAGCCAGACTGAGATCAAGGAGGCTCAAGCCATGTCCAAGGAGGTAGACAGCCAATGTGAGACAGCCAGCCTCTGCTGCCCAATGCGTTTCACCTCTGCAAGCCAAGACAAGAGGAGGAAGCCCTGAAGACATTGTATCTCCTCTGTATCCTGTCACTAGCTGCTGCAGAGATATTCCTGAGTGCTGGAACAGACACCCACAGGCTGGCACCAGCCGCCAGCTCCCAGCACACACACAGAGGTGAGCGCCCCCCATCCAGGCCACCCTCATTAACCCCATTAATGCCTCATTGCACCACGATTGGGCGCCGGACACTTGATGGATCCTTCACAGATCTTTGTGTCTTCTTGCATTCAGCATGCTAAAGTTACTGTATGAATGCAGAATGGTAGGAAGTTGAGGTTTGGGTAATGGGGTTCGGGGGTTCCTGGCTACCTGTCAGGTGTGTTAACCCTTAGAGGTTACAACTTTTTACGCATGTGGAATAGACGGTCGTGTGTGTAGTGTGTGTAGATGTGTACAGAGGGATGTAGCAGAGCTGAATTTATCCTGTTGCACATTGTGTCAGCTGTAGTGATGGTTGGATTGTAGAGGAAGAGTTAAATGATAAGATGTGTATAAAGGAAATCATGTAGTAGCATATAGATAGGAGACGTCTTATGGGAGAAGGCAGAGTGACTAGTGCTTAAGTAGTGTGCAGGTATGACGGCAATGTAGGTACTTTTTAGGAATACTGATCATACATGTATGGGAATATGTTATATATGATAGGATGTATACACATCTATCTATCTATCTATCTATCTTCTATCTATCTATCTATCTATCTATCTATCTATCTATCTATCTCCTATCTATCTATCTATCTATCTATCTATCTATCTATCTATCTATCTATCTATCTCCTATCTATCTATCTATCTATCTATCTATCTCAAATCTATCTATCTATCTATCTATCTCCTATCTATCTATCTATCTATCTATCTATCTATCTATCTATCTATCTATCTATCTATCTATCCATCTACTATCTATCTATCATCTATCTATCTATCTATCTATCTATCTATCTATCTCCTATCTATCTATCTCCTATCTATCTATCTATCTATCTATCTATCTATCTATCTATCTATCTATCTATCTATCTATCCATGCAGACAGATAGCAGATTATTAAAGATGCTTGTTCAATGGGCAGTAGCAAAAAGTATTCTGAACTCTCCAGTAAGGGTAAAGAAGAGACCCAGGACGACAGCCCAAAATCACATAATATAACATAGGCTGGTATTATATGGTATTTAATCAGAAGACGCTCACATCTAAGATAGGAACTTTAATAGATATTAGATAGATAGATAGATAGATAGATAGATAGATAGATAGATAGATAGGAGATAGATAGATAGATAGATAGATAGATAGGAGATAGATAGATAGATAGATAGATAGATAGATAGATAGGAGATAGAGTAGATAGATAGATAGATAGATAGATAGATAGATAGATAGATAGATAGATAGAGTAGATAGATAGATAGATAGATAGATAGATAGATAGATAGATAGATAGATAGGAGATAGATAGATAGATAGATAGATAGATAGATAGATAGATAGATAGATAGATAGATAGAGTAGATAGATAGATAGATAGATAGATAGATAGATAGATAGATAGATAGATAGATAGATAGATAGATTAGGAGATAGATAGATAGATAGATAGATAGATAGATAGATAGATAGATAGATAGTAGATAGATAGGAGATAGATACATAAGAGATATATAGATAGATAGATAGATAGATAGATAGATAGATAGATTAGGAGATAGATAGATAGATAGATAGGAGATAGATACATAAGAGATAGATAGATAGATAGATAGATAGATAGATGTTATAAAAGGATATCTTCAGTATATTCTGCCACACTGTACAAGGACAATCACTCCCATCGGTTGCTGTCACATTTGGCGCTCGCACACAGAATTTGTCTTCATGTCTGTGTAAATACTTGGTGGCTTCCATCACTTCCACCCCACATCCCCGGGATCTTTATTGTCTGTGTTTTTATGCATTTATAATAATTTTGGAGAAACTTGATTTTAAGCATTGCATATCTATGAAATATTCCTGTAGTATTTTTTTTCTGATATCTCCATCCTGTGCCATTGCTGTTCTTCCTTCTACACATTTCAATGGTTAGCTGGGTGCTGGCAATTGTTAGTGTGTCCTTACACCCTCCGACCCCATCCAGTAACCTATAACCATGTATAGACACATCCTTTTGACAAGGGAAATGGTAATGCCCAGTGGTCAATTTATTCATACATTTCCAGGAGGATTAATAGAGGAACAGAAGAGAGATACAAGAAAAGATGCTCTAGAATTATTTGCTGGGGTATATTCTACAACAGACATGTCAGGAGGGGTGACAGGTCCTCTTTAACCTATCAGTATGTTTTTGGAGCATGGGGAGAAGATACAAACTCCAGGCAGATGTTGCCCTTGGTCGGGCTTGTGTCCAGGACCCAACGCTGCGAAACACCAGCGCTAACCGCTGAGATTTAATGCTCATCATGATCATAATTAGATTTCTCATATTAAATTTGAGCGTTGATTGTATATAGCGATGGGTGAACCTCTCGAGATTAGTTTAGACTCAGCTTCATTTCTGTCCGAACTGAACTTATCTGGATAGAATCCGAAGTTCAGTTATTATACTCTGGGTCTCCGGCGTGATCTAGCACTCTCTCTGGGTCTCTAGTGGCATGTGGCGCTCTCTCTGGGTCTCTAGTGGCATCTGGCGCTCTCTCTGGGTCTCTTGTGGCATCTGGCGCTCTCTCTGGGTCTCTTGTGGCATCTGGTGCTCTCTCTGGGTCTCTAGTGGCATCTGGCACTCTCTCTGGGTCTCTAGTGGCATCTGGTGCTCTCTCTGGGTCTCTAGTGGCATCTGGCGCTCTCTCTGGGTCTCTTGTGGCATCTGGTGCTCTCTCTGGGTCTCTAGTGGCATCTGGCGCTCTCTCTGGGTCTCTTGTGGCATCTGGCGCTCTCTCTGGGTCTCTTGTGGCATCTGGTGCTCTCTCTGGGTCTCTAGTGGCATCTGGCACTCTCTCTGGGTCTCCGGCGGGATCTGGCGCTCTCTCTGGGTCTCTACTGGCATCTGGTGCTCTCTCTGGGTCTCTTGTGGCATCTGGTGCTCTCTCTGGGTCTCTAGTGGCATCTGGTGCTCTCTCTGGGTCTCTAGTGGTATCTGGCACTCTCTCTGGGTCTCCGACGGGATCTGGCGCTCTCTCTGGGTCTCTAGTGGCATCTGGCGCTCTCTCTGGGTCTCTTGTGGCATCTGGCGCTCTCTCTGGGTCTCTTGTGGCATCTGGTGCTCTCTCTGGGTCTCTTGTGGCATCTGGCCCTCTTTCTGGGTCTCTTGTGGCATCTGGTGCTCTCTCTGGGTCTCTAGTGGCATCTGGTGCTCTCTCTGGGACTCTTGTGGCATCTGGCGCTCTCTCTGGGTCTCTTGGGGCATCTGGTGCTCTCTCTGGGTCTCCGGCGGGATCTGGCGCTCTCTCTGGGTCTCTAGTGGCATCTGGCGCTCTCTCTGGGTCTCTTGGGGCATCTGTCGTTCTCTCTGGGTCTCTTGTGGCATCTGGTGCTCTCTCTGGGTCTCTAGTGGCATCTGGCGCTCTCTCTGGGTCTCTTGTGGCATCTGGTGCTCTCTCTGAGTCTCTAGTGGCATCTGGTGCTCTCTCTGGGTCTCTTGTGGCATCTGGCGCTCTCTCTGAGTCTCTTGTGGCATCTGGCGCTCTCTCTGGGTCTCTTGTGGCATCTGGTGCTCTCTCTGGGTCCTCTTCTGGCCTCTTCCGGCTTCCTGGGTGATTTCATATGCCCAAGGTCACCACTGAGGCCTGTGATTGGGTCTCATCAACCACATGGGCGCGTGCCGAGCGTCATGACATCACCCAGGAGGCCAGAAGAGGACCCAGATAGAGCACCAGATGCCGCAGAAGACCCAGGAGAGGTGAATATAAATGTTTATTTTTGTCACCTACCCTGGGCCTCCACCTATTATACTTTGGGGTCTGATAAATCCCAGAGTGTAATAATTTCACTTTGGGTTCAGAGGCGAAAAACCTCAAAAGCAAACTGATTTGCTCATCTCTAATTGCATTATATCGGTGAGATCTTAGGGCTCGTTTTTAAGAAGATGGTAACCGGGGTAAAGAGTATTGCTTCAGCTCGTTGTATATACGTCTGATTATATTTCCAACTACCTGTTCCTGGTGGTCTAGGGTGATGAAGTGGTCTGTGAAGTATCCAACATCCCTGGTGATCTAGGGTTGTGAAAGGGTTAATGCCAATAACCCGCTCATATATGCCAGTAACCCAGCGGGTGTGGATTTTCCACTAGTATACAATGCATTTCAGTATGGATTTTCTCATTGTGTGCATTCACCCTAGTGACAGATAACCAGGCCTCATAAAGGATCCCATTGTGGCTCAGCGTTACCGTTCCAGCCCCCATAGAAGTGAATGGAGCACCGATCATGGAAGCGCACTAGCTCTCCATTCACAAAGCAGCTTAGGGGGACTTTCGGTACCCGATCCCCTTGATCGATTAAGGACTCATCAATCGGGCCCTCAGTGATCAGATACTGATCACAGAATCACCACGCCAAAAACCAAGAGACTCATGTGACCACAGAGACCAATGAGTGACCTCAGAACTCATTGGTAAAGGATCGGTGAGTGACATCACTGTTCCCTCCCCCGCGAATGCTGAGGTCAATGATTGGTCTCAGTGGTCATGTGAGGGAATGGGGACCAGGATATTGCACTGGGGATCGGTAAGTATGTCTTTTGTTATTTTACACCCACGGCAGTCGTCCCTGAGTTTGAGTTTCCAAATCCTGGCCAAGCCCTATATCTGGTGGCCTAAAAGGGCTTCCCTCTCAGAATGTCCACCTACTGTGTCCAGTGCTGGTGGTCGCACATGCTCAGTAGCTCAATCCCATCACCCTGATCCTCTTGTACATGATACTGTAGTATTGTACAGGTTGGCTCACTAGCACTGGACACATTAAGTGGATGTTCTAAGAAGGAATCCTAAAAACACCAGGGGGCGCCATAACATGGAAGGAACCACATCTGTATATAGGAGCCTTTTTTTTTTTTTATGATGGTTCTTGTTAGGTTTTGCCTAATCTAATAGAGCGAATTACTATTACCTGTAGGATGTCTCCTGTCCCAGGATAGGCTTGTCGGTTGATGCTTTCTGGCTAGTAACATGGGGCCCTATAACAAGTAACATGGGGCCCTATAACAAGTAACCAGTGGCCCGATAACAAGTAACATGGGGTCCTGTAACAAGTAACCAGTGGCCCTATAACAAGTAACCAGGGGCCCTGTAACAAGTAACCAGGGGCCCTATAACAAGTAACATGGGGCCCTATAACAAGTAACATGGGGCTCTATAACAAGTAACCAGTGGCCCTATAACAAGTAACCAGGGGCCCTGTAACAAGTAACCAGTGGCCCTATAACAAATAACCAGGGGCCCGATAACAATACATGTATTGGGCCTCACTATACCATAAACATCTTAAAGAGGTGGGCAAATATTTTCTAAATAAGTGAAAAAAAATACCCCTCACCCCCAGTATTCACACCCCTTGTACTTTTTCACATTTTGTCACCTTACAACCACCAATGTAAATGTATTTTATTGTGATTTTTAGTGATAACCAACACAAAGTAGCCGATAATTGTGAAGTGGAAGGAAGGTGATAAAAAATCTGAAAAGTGTGATGTGCAAAAGTCTTCAGCCCCCTATATCAATAATTTGTAGAGTCACTTTTCACTGCGATTCCAGCTGCAGGTCTGTCGGGCTCTGTCTCTACCAGCTTTGTACATCTAGAGACTGCAAAAGGTGAATCTCCTTCCCAGTCTCAAGTCTTTTGCAGCCTCCAGCAGGTTTTCTTCCAGGATTGCCCTGTATTTAGCTTCATCCATATTCCCATCACCTCTGACCAGCTTCCCTGTCCCTGCTGAAGAAAATCCTCCCCCCCGCATGATGCTGCCCCCTATGTGTCACACTGCGGATGGTGTGTTCAGGGGGATGAGCAGGGTGACTTTTCCGCCACTCATAGCGCTTTGCATTTAGGCCAAAAAGTTCCCATTTGGTCTCCTCTGGCCAGAGCACCTTCTTCCACGTTTGCTGTGTCCCCTATATGGCTTGTGGCAAATTGTAAATGGCACTTCTTATGTCTAAAGGCCAGATTTGTGGAGCGCACCACTTATAGCTGTCCTGTGGACAGATCCTCCCCCCTGAGATGTGGATTTCTGCAGAGTGACCCTGGGCCTCTCGGCTGCTTCTCTGACCAGTGCTCTCCTTGATCTATCAGTTTAGGTGGACGGCCATGTCTTGATAGGGTTGCAGTTGTAGAATATTTTTTCTTGCCCAGTATATAGACACTGCACAGTACCACTTCTATTGCCCAACATATAAAAACAGTGCACAGTGCTGCTTCTTTTGCCCTGTGTATATGTCTGTATATATACCGTAATGTTGTGAGGGTAAACCTCTCCCTGTCTGTTGTTATGTGTTAAGTGTTATAAATATATCCGGAGTGCAGTGATATGAATGAGCAGTGAGTGATATGAGTAAAGCAGTCAGTGCAGTGTAACAAATACGAAGTATATGCAGTGAGTGCAGTGTAATAAATACGAAGTATATGCAGTGAGTGCAATGTTATGAATAAGCAGTGAGTGCAGTGTAACAAATACGAAGTATATGCAGTGAGTGCAGTGTTATAAATAAGCAGTTAGTGCAGTGTAATAAATATGAAGTATATGCAGTGAGTGCAGTGACATGAATAAGCAGTGAGTGCAGTGTAACAAATATGAAGTATATGCAGTGAGTGCAGTGTTATGAATAAGCAGTGAGTGCAGTGTAACAAATACGAAGTATATGCAGTGAGTGCAGTGTAATAAATACAAAGTATATGCAGTTAGTGCAGTGTAACAAATACGAAGTATATGCAGTGAGTGCAGTGTCATGAATAAGCAGTGAGTGCAGTGTAATAAATACGAAGTATATGCAGTGAGTGCAGTGTAATAAATACGAAGTATATGCAGTGAGTGCAGTGTAATAAATACGAAGTATATGCAGTGAGTGCAGTGTCATGAATAAGCAGTGAGTGCAGTGTAACAAATACGAAGTATATGCAGTGAGTGCAGTGTTATGAATAAGCAGCGAGTGCAGTGTAACAAATACGAAGTATATGCAGTGAGTACAGTGTCCTGAATAAGCAGTGAGTGCACTGTAACAACTACGAAGTATATGCAGTGAGTGCAGTGTTATGAATAAGCAGGGCAGTACATTGAATAAGAAGTACGTACATTGTAAAAAATAAACTGCCAGTGCAGAGTAAGAAATAAGATGTGCAGTGTTGTAAATAATTAATGAGTGCAGTGTTACCTATTGTTATCAAGTGTAATAATATAGATAATGGATGACTGCAGTGTTATAGATAATTAAAGTTAACTAGTGAGTGCAGTGTTATTATGTAGTGAGTGCAATGTTATAGATAATTGATGAGTGCAGTGTTATATATATAGTAAGTGCAGTGTTATATATAGTGAGTGCAGTGTTATATATAGTGAGTGCAGTATTACAGATAATGAGTGTAATGTTATATATAGTGAGTGCAGTGTTATATATAGCGAGTGCAGTGTTATATATAGTGAGTGCAGTATTATACACTCACCGGCCACTTTATTAGGTACACCATGCTAGTAACCGGTTGGACCCCCTTTTGCCTTCAGAACTGCCTCAATTCTTCGTGGCATAGATACAACAAGGTGCTGGAAGCATTCCTCAGAGATTTTGGTCCATATTGACATGATGGCATCACACAGTTGCCGCAGATTTGTCGGCTGCACATCCATGATGCGAATCTCCCGTTCCACCACATCCCAAAGATGCTCCTCTATTGGATTGAGATCTGGTGACTGTGGAGGCCATTGGAGTACAGTGAACTCATTGTCATGTTCAAGAAACCAGTCTGAGATGATTCCAGCTTTATGACATGGCATTGCATTATCCTGCTGAAAGTAGCCATCAGATGTTGGGTACATTGTGGTCATAAAGGGATGGACGTGGTCAGCAACAATACTCAGGTAGGCTTTGGCGTTGCAACGATGCTCAATTGGTACCAAGGGGCCCAAAGAGTGCCAAGAAAATATTCCCCACACCATGACACCACCACCACCAGCCTGAACCGTTGATACAAGGCAGGATGGATCCATGATTTCATGTTGTTGACGCCAAATTCTGACCCTACCATCCGAATTTCGCAGCAGAAATCGAGACTCATCAGACCAGGCAACGTTTTTCCAATCTTCAATTGTCCAATTTCGATGAGCTTGTGCAAATTGTAGCCTCAGTTTCCTGTTCTTAGCTGAAAGGAGTGGCACCCGGTGTGGTCTTCTGCTGCTGTAGCCCATCTGTAGCCTCAAAGTTGGACGTACTGTGCGGCGTTCAGAGATGCTCTTCTGGCTACCTTGGTTGTAACGGGTGGCTATTTGAGTCACTGTTGCCTTTCTATCAGCTCGAACCAGTCTGGCCATTCTCCTCTGACCTCTGGCATCAACAACGCATTTCCGCCCACAGAACTGCCGCTCACTGGATGTTTTTTCTTTTTCGGACCATTCTCTGTAAACCCTAGAGATGGTTGTGCGTGAAAATCCCAGTACATCAGCAGTTTCTGAAATACTCAGACCAGCCCTTCTGGCACCAACAACCATGCCACGTTCAAAGGCACTCAAATCACCTTTCTTCCCCATACTGATGCTCGGTTTGAACTGCAGGAGATTGTCTTGACCATGTCTACATGCCTAAATGCACTGAGTTGCCGCCATGTGATTGGCTGATTAGAAATTAAGTGTTAACGAGCAGTTGAACAGGTGTACCTAATAAAGTGGCCGGTGAGTGTATATAGTGAGTGCAGTGTTATATATAGTGAGTGCAGTGTTACAGATAATGAGTGCAGTGTTACAGATAATGAGTGCAGTGTTACAGATAGTGAGTGCAGTGTTATATATAGTGAGTGCAGTGTTAGGGTGAGTTCACATGGAGTAACGTGCCGCGTGATGTGGCACATAGACGCCGCGTGAGCTTTTGCGGGCCGTTCACGCTCCCATTGATTTCAATAGATTCAATGGATTGTATATGCGGCGCTATTTTGCGGCCGTGATTTTGCGGAGCGTGAACAGCCAGCAAACGCTCACGCGCCGTCTACGTGCCACATCACGTGGCACGTTACTCCGTGTGAACTCTCCCTTACAGATAATGAGTGCAGTGTTACAGATAATGAGCGCAGTGTTATATATAGTGAGTGCAGTGTTATATACAGTATAGTGAGTGCAGTGTTATATATAGTGAGTGCAGTGTTATATATAGTGAGTGCAGTGTGATATATAGTGAGTGCAGTATTATATATAGTGAGTGCAGTGTTATATATAGTGAGTGCAGTGTTATATATAGTGAGTGCAGTGTTATATATAGTTAGTGCAGTGTTATATATAGTGAGTGCAGTATTATATATAGTGAGTGGAGTGTGATATATAGTGAGTGCAGTATGATATATAGTGAGTGCAGTGTTACAGATAATGAGTGCAGTGTTATATATAGTGAGTGCAGTATTATATATAGTGAGCGCAGTGTTACAGATAATGAGTGCAGTGTTATATATAGTGAGTGCAGTATTATATATAGTGAGCGCAGTGTTACAGATAATGAGTGCAGTGTTATATATAGTGAGTGCAGTATTATATATAGTGAGCGCAGTGTTACAGATAATGAGTGCAGTGTTATATATAGTGAGTGCAGTATTATATATATAGTGAGTGCAGTGTTACAGATAATGAGTGCAGTGTTATATATAGTGAGTGCAGTGTTACAGATGAGTGCAGTGTTATATATATTGTGAGTGCAGTATTATATATAGTGAGCACAGTGTTACAGATAATGAGCGCAGTGTTATATATAGTGAGTGCAGTATTATATATATAGTGAGTGCAGTGTTACAGATGAGTGCAGTGTTATATATATTGTGAGTGCAGTGTTATATATATTGTGAGTGCAGTATTATATATAGTGAGCGCAGTGTTACAGATAATGAGTGCAGTGTTATACATAGTGAGTGCAGTGTTACAGATAATGAGTGCAGTGTTATATATAGTGAGTGCAGTATTATATATATAGTGAGTGCAGTGTTACAGATAATGAATGCAATGTTATATATAGTGAGTGCAGTGTTACAGATGAGTGCAGTGTTATATATAGTGAGTACAGTATTATATATATATATAGTGAGTGCAATGTTACAGATAATGAGTGCAGTGTTATATATAGTGAGTGCAGTATTATATATATAGTGAGTTCAGTGTTACAGATAATGAGTGCAGTGTTATATATAGTGAGTGCAGTGTTACAGATGAGTGCAGTATTATATATAGTAAGTGCAGTGTTATATATAGTGAGTGCAGTGTTATATATAGTGGGTGCAGTGTTACAGATAATGAGTGCAGTGTTATATATAGTGAGTGCAGTGTTACAGATAATGAGTGCAGTTTTATATATATAGTGAGTGCAGTGTTGTATATAGTGAGCGCAGTGTTACAGATAGTGAGTGCAGTGTTATATATAGTGAGTGCAGTGTTATATATAGTGAGTTCAGTGTTATATATAGTGAGTGCAGTGTTATATATAGTGAGTGCAGTGTTACAGATAATGAGTGCAGTGTTATATATAGTGAGTGCAGTGTTAAATATAGTGAGTGCAGTGTTATATATAGTGAGTGCAGTGTTATATATAGTGAGTGCAGTGTTACAGATAATGAGTGCAGTGTTATATATATAGTGAGTGCAGTGTTATATATAGTGAGTGCAGTATTACAGATAGTGAGTGCAGTGTTATATATAGTGAGTGCAGTGTTATATATAGTGAGTGCAGTGTTATATATAGTGAGTGCAGTGTTATATATAGTGAGTGCGGTGTTACAGATAATGAGTGCAGTGTTATATATATAGTGAGTGCAGTGTTATATATAGTGAGTGCAGTATTATATATGAGTGTAGTATTATATATAGTGAGTGCAGTGTTACAGATAGTGAGTGCAGTGTTATATATAGTGAGTGCAGTGTTATATATAGTGAGTGCAGTGTTATATATAGTGAGTGCAGTGTTATATATAGTGAGTGCAGTGTTATATATAGTTAGTGCAGTGTTACATATAGCGAGTGCAGTGTTATATATAGTGAGCGCAGTATTATATATAGTGAGTGCAGTGTTATATATAGTTAGTGCAGTGTTACATATAGCGAGCGCAGTGTTATATATAGTGAGTGCAGTGAAGCTTAGTGTCGCGCTGCCTGTGCACCTGACGCCGGCCTGCACTGCTTGGCTTCCTGTTATACACCTCCATCTTCTCCCAGATGTAGAAGTTGCACACAGCCCCCTCCTCCCCTTCCTCTGGCTCAGCCTGGTGCAAAGGATCTGAGTCCTGCCCTTTGAAGCTGATGCTTTTATTGAAACCGCAAGAAGTATTTTTAGGAGGCTGCAGTTAGCTTCCTGGGGAGACATCACTTTGGAGGGGTAGAGACAAGGCACAATTAACCTCTTTCCTGCCAGACTCAGTGTTAACAAACAGGTCTGCTCTCATTACTGGAGCGCGCTCGGATTCGCAGCTTTAGTCGCCTTCAGGGCTTTTTCCTAATGATGTCTGATGTGTTTTATGGCCACAGAAGTGGAGTCTTCATCCTCTGTGCTGTGTCTGTACATGGTGAGGACATTCAGGCATATATACTACTAATGGTCAGAGGACAGGCTAGGCCTGGGGGTTAAAGGTGAACTCCGCCCAAACTAGAAACCTGTTTGTAGATGCAGAAGGATGAGTGGAGTTTCTTCTCCTTACAGCATAGTCATGGTCATAGGCAGGGGGAAAGGGGAGGAGCTAAGATATGACATCATCTATTGTCAGCCATCATACATTGATGGCTTCGCGGTGTTATCTATAGAGGTGTTATCATCTGTTGTGATGGAAATGAGGTGACTGCTGTAAAACAAACCCTTCAAAATTGGCAAGTATCAGTCTATTATAAGGCTTAGTGGTCAGAGTGAAAAATTTATAGATGTGTAATGTGGTAATAGTTGAAAGTGGTGGTTGACTCCCTTTAACGCTAACCCTCAAATTAACTTTGGTCAAATTTAAGAAAAATTGTAAAAAAATTCCCAACAATAAATAACAAAAAATATAATATATTTAATAATATAACATATAGGATTACAGTGTAATTATAACAAAATAAAGAAAAAAAATAACAATATTTGTCTTAAAAAAAAAAAATTATGGCAAAATTGCCATCCACACTTCATAAGAAATGAAAGAAATACAATAAATTATATGTACAGTAGAGATGAGCGAGGAGTGAAATATTCGAGATTCGATATTTGTTTCAAGTAGAGCCTCAATATTCGACTACTCGATCGAATATCGAATCCCATTATAGTCTATGGGAAAAAATGCTTGTTTCAGGGGAAACCACTATTCGACTAAAGGAGAGTCACCAAGTCCACGAGTAGCAGGAGGAGAGTGTTTAGGAGGAGCGCTGTGCAGTTAGACTATAACGGGTCCATGCGCTTTAACTGCACAGTGCTTGCAGTTGCGCTGATATTCCGTTCGGGGGGAAGGGTCCTCCTGCGGACTTCTTCCGGATGGGAGGCAAACGCTAATGTGAACTTACTTGTCCTGCAGAACCAGCATTGATTGGCCGAATGCTATACAGTGTATGCTGGATCTGCCGGAGGCTCATCTGTGAGGAGGCGGAGTCTAAGATCAAACCACAGCAGTCTTCATTGTGGTCCGATCTTAAACTCCGCCTCATCACAGACGAGCCTCCGGCAGAACCAGCGTTGATTTGCCGAATGCTTTACACTGTATAGCATTCAGTCAATCAATGCTGGTCAATGCATTCCTATGAGAAAAAGTCAGCTCCTGCATAAATGCAAGCTGCCAGCTCTCCCGACTAGCACAGACAAACCTGCTGCAGAACCAGTGTTGATTGGCCGAATGCTGTACACTGTATAACACTTGGCCAATCAACGCTGGTTCTGAATCAAATCTTTACTGCGAATAGGAGTAGTATTCAAACGAGTACGAGTATTTTGAATACCGTAGTATTCTATTGAATACCTACTCGATCAAATACTACTTGCTCATCTCTAATGTACAGTAAAAAAAACGCAACCCATGCCACAAAAAATACCAAACACCCATTACGACAACATCAACAGAAAAAGTAAGAAAGTTCTGGGTCTTGAACATTTCTTTGCAATAAACATGGTTCTATTCAGTGAAATGGCAGAATTGATGTTTTTTGCCCCCTCTCCAAAAATTCATGGTAATAGCGTTATGGCAATGAAAGTTCTGCTTGTCCTGCATAAAACAAGCCCCCTACAGCCTTGTCAATGGAAAAATACAATCATTGTGGTTTTTGGAGTAAGTTGATGAAAATATTTTTGAAAAATTCCAAATATGTAAAACGGAGTAAGGCCGAAAACGCCACGGGAAAAATTGCAGCGTTTTACAGTAACTGCAAAGTAGATGGGATTCAGGCGAATCCCATGCTTACTTTGCGTTTCAAACCGCAGCGTGGACACGTTTTGATTTCCAAAACCGTTGTGGTTTTGGAAATCGCAGCAGGTCAATTATATCTATGGAAACGCCGGCGGCTTTCCCGTAGATATAATGGTAACGGAAAGTCCGCGGAGGAAAATTCTGCGAACTTTCTGTTCAAAGCGCTGCAGGAAGAATCGCAATGCGTCCCGTGGGGCCTTCACCTAAGACAGATTTGATATAAGGCGTGCTGAATCTGCAAGTGTCAACATCGCCCAGTGACATCTTCCTTCTATCAGGACGTCATCGGGACACCACCATGTTGTGCCTCTCTCGCCCCCTATGTGCCACACCTGATATTGTTTGCCTCCGTGCCAGTGATTTTTTTCAACTACGCCTCTACATCGGTGTGAAAATATTCCCCTAGCAGATGGTATAAAGCGGGAGCTGAGAACACGGAGATACACATCAGGAAATATTACATCCACAAAGGAAATATTCAAGCTGTGTTATAAATGACATTTGGCATATGTGCAGAGGAAGTGGGGAAATAGTGAGAGTGAGCGGCGGTGGCTGTGTTATAGGAAAAGGTGCGCCCTGACCGGTATTTTTAGCTTTTTCTGGATGGGAAAAGCCGTTTCCTAGAACTTTTGCTTTCTGCGGTGTTGTCTCTGCCCGGGTTGAAGATAAATCCTTCTCTTCTTCATAGGGTTAGATGGATCCGGTACCTGTTTTCAGAACCCATAAGAAGGCTTGTATTAGATGGCTACATTGCAATAGCATAGAAAGCAAGTTAAAGGGGTTCTCCAGTTTCCAAATATTGTCTGCAAATACATCCACAGCAGTGCTAAGTCCTCACTGTCCCCTTGTGCAGCCTTTCCTTGTAATACTGTTATATACAAACTATATTTCCCACGATCCGTCTGCCTGCCCTCACTCTCTGTGTACCCTTCCCTCCTCCCCGTGTGCATATTCTCTCCCAGTGTCTACTTGTGTCTCCCGTGCTCTCCTTTGCAAATCTGACCTGGCGATAAATCACTCCCATGTGGTGGATTAAAGGGAGGTCCACCTGCTGCTGTGTTGTTTCGCTTGCTGGCTGAACTGCTAACGGGGAGGGGTAGTGAGCTTGCAAACCAAACATTATAGTTGTAGTTAATGATCTGAAAATAAATTAGGTCAAATTTAAACAGGATATATATTCGGAAGTGTTTTGTACTGATTCATCCTGTTATTTGGCCCATAGTTTAGAAAAAGAAAATGGATAACCCCTTTAAGGTGTCAACCAGGGCAATCCCTATTAAAACGCTAAACTTAAGGGCAGCATGGTGAATCAGTGGTTAGTACTCTTGCAGCGCCGGGGTCCTGGGTTCAAATCCAGCCAAGGACAACATCTGTATGGCGTTTGTATGATCTCCCCATGTTTATGTGAGTTTTCTTCAAGCCAGTGGCGTAACTACCGTGGTAGCAGCAGTAGCAGCTGCCACAGGGCCCGGGACATTAGGGGGCCCGGTGACAGCCGCTACCGCTGCGTTTTTTGTTTTTTTTAATAGGCCGTTACCGGCTGGAATTACTCCAGACGGTAACGGGCCCCATATACTTACCGATCCTGGCAGGGGCCGGGATCGGTAAGTGACACCGCGGGCCCCACAAGCACTGTTATACTCAGGGGTCTTTTCGGACCCCCGATTATAACGATCGGAGGCCCGGAGAGGTAAGAAGCATAAAAAACACTGTTACTTACCTCTCCAGGCTCCGCGCAGGCTTCGGCCTACTTGCGTGACGTCATATGAACCGCGACGCAGGGCCCTGTCACATGACGTCCCGGAAAATGGCCGACGGAGAAGAGGGGAGTTGGGAGAAAGGTAAGTAAGAGTTTTTTATGTTTGTATCCCCCCCTTGGGTCTCCGATTATTATACTCTGGGGTCTGAAAAGACCCCAGAGTATAATAATTGTTCATGGGTGTCCACTATAGGGACATAATGCTGTGTGCAGGTGCCACTATGGGGGATAATACTGTGTACTACTGTGTGCAGGGACCACTATGGGGGATAATACTGTGTGCAGGGGCCACTATGGGGGATAATACTGTGTGCAGGGGCCACTATGGGGGATAATACTGTGTGCAGGGGCCACTATGGGGGATAATACTGTGTGCAGGGGCCACTATGGGACATAATACTGTGTGCAGGGGCCACTATGGGGCATAATACTGTGTGCAGGGGCCACTAAGGGACATAATACTGTGTGCAGGGGCCACTATGGGGGATAATACTGTGTGCAGGGGCCACTATGGGGGATAATACTGTGTGCAGGGGACACTATGGGACATAATACTGTGTGCAGGGGCCACTATGGGGCATAATACTGTGTGCAGGGGCCACTAAGGGACATAATACTGTGTGCAGGGGCCACTATGGGGGATAATACTGTGTGCAGGGGACACTATGGGACATAATACTGTGTGCAGGGGCCACTATAGGGACATAACACTGTGTACTGAGGCCACTATGGGGCATAATACTGTGTGCAGGGGCCACTATGGGGGATAATACTGTGTGCAGGGGCCACTATGGGGACACAATACTGTGTGCAGGGGCCAATATGGGGGCCAATATAGTGTGTGCAGAAATGCGCGCGGGGGGGGGGGGTGGCGGCGGTGGTAGGGGTCAGTTGGTCGAGGTCTTCAGCGTTGGTCGGGGGGGGGGGGGGGGCCATGTCAAAAGTTCTCCACGGGGCCCCGCCATTCCTAGTTACGCCACTGCTTCAAGCACATACCGACAGATACCGAGCCCTACAGATAGATAGGTTAAGGTCACCAGAATGATACCGTCTTTCTTCTTGTGAGCCATCAGTCAGTTACATTATATGGCCAGATAGTAACATCATGAAGATTCCCAGATGTGCGTCCTACTCCGCCATATGCTGATAGTATGAATGGCAGAAGATGTTTTTGGCAGCAGCATCTTGTAACATTCCCCGGCATGGTTGGTACTTCCTGTTATACTACCATTCAGCAAATACACCATGTGCCAGGATTAGAGAATAGGATGTTGTAAGGCGGCAGCTGCACCGCTGTGGTCAGTGAGCAATTTCTACCCCTGGTTATTGCTGTATATTGTAAGGTCACTGCAGAGCTGCAACCAGAGAACAAAAGAGACAAAGGAACTAGATCTACGACTACAGGTGGACTTTACAATATTAGAAGAAAACGAGAGGGGATAGAAGATCCCAGAAAGTTGAAGGATACTCAGCATATATCAAAAAATAACTTTTATTTATGAAAAATTCACATGACTTAAAATAGACACATAGGACACTATATTCCACAAACAGGGTAACCAACAGGTACGGAAAGGTATTATAGCATAATAGATGTCCAAAGTGATAACATCATGAACTTGTAACTGCTCAAAGATACATCCCTTCTATACAGATTAAATAATCTATCACATAAACACCCTCAAACTGAGGGAATACATGGGTGAGATGTAATAGAAGAGAGCAACAAGGAGCTGTGTATGTCCAGCGGAATGAAATAAATAAATATATAAGACAAGTGTCAAGTAGTGAGGAAAAACTCCATTACTATAGGAAATGTAAGAAACCTCCATACATACAAAGCATCCTGTAGAAAAACTATAATCAAACCCAGACACAAAGTATCTTACCCATTGCTAAGATAGTAAAACACACGCTTCCGTAGCTGCAGGCACCCTGACCCGACGCGCGTTTCGGCACGTGACCAGCCTTCTTCCGGGGGTCTTACAATATTAGGGTCACGTTGCGTTTTTTGGCGCGTTTTTTACACGTGTATTGTGCCAAAATGAGCGCGCGTTTAGTCCGTTTGAATGGACCCTCAAGGTATTGAGAAGATTTGCTGTGGGAGGGTCTCCTGTCTGCAAGACGGTCTCCCCGTAACCAGGTATCAATGGGAAGTCCAGATGGGGTCAGCCAAATAGTTTATACTACCTATACTGTACCTGTTATATAACCTATAATCTACAAGTACACCAAGTCCTTCTCTACCAGTTATATTCTTGTACATAGGAGCAGTATTATAGTAGTTATATTCTTGTACATAGGAGTAGTATTATAGTAGTTATATTCTTGTACATAGGAGTAGTATTATAGTAGTTATATTCTTGTACATAGGAGTAGTATTATAGTAGTTATATTCTTGTACATAGGAGCAGTATTATAGTAGTTATATTCTTGTACATAGGAGTAGTATTATAGTAGTTATATTCTTGTACATAGCAGTAGTATTATAGTAGTTATATTCTTGTATATAGGAGTAGTATTATAGTAGTTATATTCTTGTATATAGGAGTAGTATTATAGTAGTTATATTCTTGTACATAGGAGCAGTATTATAGTAGTTATATTCTTGTACATAGCAGTAGTATTATAGTAGTTATATTCGTGTACATAGGAGGTAGTATTATAGTAGTTATATTCTTGTACATAGGGAGCAGTATTATAGTAGTTATATTCTTGTACATAGCAGTAGTATTATAGTAGTTATATTCTTGTACATAGGGGCAGTATTATAGTAGTTATATTCTTGTACATAGGAGCAGTATTATAGTAGTTATATTCTTGTACATAGGAGCAGTATTATAGTAGTTATATTCTTGTACATAGGAGTAGTATTATAGTAGTTATATTCTTTTACATAGGGGGCAGTATTATAGTAGTTATATTCTTGTACATAGGAGTAGTATTATAGTAGTTATATTCTTGTACATAGGAGTAGTATTATAGTAGTTATATTCTTGTACATAGGAACAGTATTATAGTAGTTATATTCTTGTACATAGGGGGCAGTATTATAGTAGTTATATTCTTGTACATAGGAGGCAGTATTATAGTAGTTATATTCTTGTACATGGGAGGTAGTATTATAGTAGTTATATTCTTGTACATAGGAATAGTATTATAGTAGTTATATTCTTGTACATAGGGGCAGTATTATAGTAGTTATATTCTTGTACATAGGAGCAGTATTATAGTAGTTATATTCTTGTACATAGGGGCAGTATTATAGTAGTTATATTCTTGTACATAGTAGTATTATAGTAGTTATATTCTTGTACATAGGAGCAGTATTATAGTAGTTATATTCTTGTACATAGGGGCAGTATTATAGTAGTTATATTCTTGTACATAGGAGCAGTATTATAGTAGTTATATTCTTGTACATAGGAGCAGTATTATAGTAGTTATATTCTTGTACATAGGGGCAGTATTATAGTAGTTATATTCTTGTACATAGGAGGTAGTATTATAGTAGTTATATTCTTGTACATAGGGGGCAGTATTATAGTAGTTATATTCTTGTACATAGGGGCAGTATTATAGTAGTTATATTCTTGTACATAGGAGGTAGTATTATAGTAGTTATATTCTTGTACATAGTAGTATTATAGTAGTTATATTCTTGTACATAGGAGCAGTATTATAGTAGTTATATTCTTGTACATAGGGGCAGTATTATAGTAGTTATATTCTTGTACATAGGAGCAGTATTATAGTAGTTATATTCTTGTACATAGGGGCAGTATTATAGTAGTTATATTCTTGTACATAGGAGGTAGTATTATAGTAGTTATATTCTTGTACATAGGGGGCAGTATTATAGTAGTTATATTCTTGTACATAGGGGCAGTATTATAGTAGTTATATTCTTGTACATAGGAGGCAGTATTATAGTAGTTATATTCTTGTACATAGTAGTATTATAGTAGTTATATTCTTGTACATAGGAGCAGTATTATAGTAGTTATATTCTTGTACATAGGGGCAGTATTATAGTAGTTATATTCTTGTACATAGGAGCAGTATTATAGTAGTTATATTCTTGTACATAGGAGCAGTATTATAGTAGTTATATTCTTGTACATAGGGGCAGTATTATAGTAGTTATATTCTTGTACATAGGAGGTAGTATTATAGTAGTTATATTCTTGTACATAGGGGGCAGTATTATAGTAGTTATATTCTTGTACATAGGAGCAGTATTATAGTAGTTATATTCTTGTACATAGGGGCAGTATTATAGTAGTTATATTCTTGTACATAGGAGGTAGTATTATAGTAGTTATATTCTTGTACATAGGAGCAGTATTATAGTAGTTATATTCTTGTACATAGGAGCAGTATTATAGTAGTTATATTCTTGTACATAGGAGCAGTATTATAGTAGTTATATTCTTGTACATAGGGGCAGTATTATAGTAGTTATATTCTTGTACATAGGGGCAGTATTATAGTAGTTATATTCTTGTACATTGTAGGTATAATTACAATAGATATATGTTAGTACATAGTGACAGTATTATAATAGATCTATGTTAGTACATAGGGGCAGTATTATAGTTTATATATTTAGGATCATTTTCCTGCTACTGATCATTGGGGTTCTCCATCTCCACCATTAGCGGGTGTAGTGACTGTTATATGGCACTGGACTACTATTTCCAGTAAATATACCTCTACCCCTCCCCATAACACTCTATATCCTAATGACTGTTTATGTACTAGTTCACACTGCGGTGTCTTGCCCCGCTCGGTCTCCTGCTCCTTGTTTTCTGTACATAGTATAATGGCAGGTGGAGTTCCTTTAAGCTGTAAATGTTATTGATACAGACAACACATATTCACAGTTATGTAAAGGAGGGAAGCACATAAAGTAGGGCTCGGGTTTATCCCTGGAGGACAGGAGATGGCGGCTATACCTATAGTAGGGATACTTCTACGTGTATATTTCCCACCATTGTGCACAGTCAGACACTAGGACCAGCAGACATTTGCCCTGTGCCAATCTGTACGACCTCTATAAGGGTGTTTTCACACTGTGTTATGTGCAGCTGTCACTGCGCTGGGCTGGGAAGGAAACTGTGGTCAGATAAGACATGAGAATAAGGACATTTCTCCTGCTTTTAGAACAAGTGGGCGGGTGTGTCTGTGGGCGGGGCCGGGCATGTGGGCAAGGGGGGTCGGATCGCGAGAGCAAGACAGCGGCATTCTGTGGCCGCCCAGGGATCCCCAGTGTCTGTTTGTTCACAGCGCAGGCTGAGAGTTATCTCTGGACAGTGTCCGGAGATGACTCTCAGCCTGCACTGTGAACAAGCAGACACCGGGGATCCCTGCATCCCGCGATCGACCCTTACGTCCTTTGCGATCTACCAGTAGATCGCGATCGACGTATTGGGCACCCCTGGTATAGAACAAGCTCCTGGGGTTGGCTAATATACAGATTCACTGCTTTTATAGTAAAGAACCTGTTCCTGGGTAGGCTATTGCACAGATTCACAATCCTTACAGTTTAGATCAAGCTCCTGGGTAGGCTATTCCACAGATTCACTGCTTTATATTAAGGAACCAGCGTCTGTGGTAGGCTATTTCACAGATCATAGTCCTTACAATGAAGAAGTCTTGTCGGGTCTTGAGATTAAAATTTTTTTTCTGCAGGCGGAGGGTACGCTCCCTTGTCTTTTGAGAGGATTTTATATAGAACAGCATTTCCCCATATATCTCCCTTAAATGTCTCTTCTCCAGACTAAACAGATTTAGTCTTTCCTCATAACTGAGGTCCTCCGGGCCCCTTATGAGTTTTGTGGCCCTTTTCCAGTTCTAGGTCATCCTTTCTATGTTCTGATGCCCAGAACTGAACGATATAATCCAGATGGGACCGCACCAATGACTTATAAAGAGGTAATATTACTTCCCTGTCCTGTGAGTCCAGACTGTAAGACTTCACAACATCCTGCTGGCCTTAGAAGCCACGGACTGATAATAAAATGGTGCAAAAAATACAAAACATTATTGTTTCAAAATAGAAAAAAACAATAAAAAAAACTAAAAATTCTAATCCCTCCTCTTTCCCCGGATTTGAAATAATACTAGAGATGAGCGAGTAGTGAAATATTCGAGATTCGATATTCGTTTCGAGTAGAGCCTCAATATTCGGCTAAGGGCTAGGGCTAATGCCGTAGCGAGACAAAAAATCAAAAGAGCCAAACTGCTATTTTTTTCACCGTTTCGCCTCCTAGAAAAATTGGAATAAAAAGTAATCAATAAATACATCAGACATTCTGCAAAATGGTGTAACTAACAAGTGCAATTCGCCTCAAAATCCTAACCAAAAAGACGACTCCCATTGACTTCAATGGGTGCCTCTCGAGAAAAAAAGAAGCGACCTGCCCTGTCTTGCCTAATCCGGAGCAGAATGCCACGACTGGATGACGATTACCTCTCTAGTTCCTGATCTCCATGGCCTTGAATCTCTAGCCCTATCCATTACCTGATGATAGGTAAATTCTTAATTTCACCCTGGCACCCAGAGGCTTGTAGCTCGTGCACCTTGATGGCAAGCAGCTCTAGTCCTGATGACCCATGGCCTGCATGGACCTGTAATCATTGATGTCCAGTCACTTAGTGTTTTAGTCTCCGAAATCCACTGACTTGGTTTTCTGGTCTCTGTAGTCATCTAACTAGGGTTCAGATCTCTGTTGTTCTCTGACTTGCTGATCCAACCATGACTTGTGCCTAGTGATCATCGTCCTGGTGGTCAAGTTGTTTTTTTTTCAAGTGACTTGATGTTTGGATCTGTGAAGCCAATTGCTCAGTTCTTTGGTCCTTACAGACTAGTGGTTTATATTTAAGATACTTGATGTCCATTACCTTGATGTCTCCTTCCCATGTGCCCATTTTCCAACTCCATGTGTCCATCGCTTGATCCCATGTGTCCATTTTCCAACTCCATGTGTCCATCGCCTGATCCCATGTGCCCATTTTCCAACTCCATGTGCCCATCGCCTGATCCCATGTGCCCATTTTTCAACTCCATGTGTCCATCGCCTGATCCCATGTGCCCATTTTACCATCCCATGTGTCCACCACCTTGATGTTATTGCCCCCACCATACAGATCCACCATGGAGAATGTGAAATTCCAATTAACCTCTTGTTGTCTGAACACCACCTGCTCGATAAACACATCATCAGCAGGAAATTCGCCAATACTTTTTGATGATCCTAAATCTGGATCGGCCATTGTTTCCAGTCCGATCATCCTTTAGTAATGAATATTGTTGCTTGTTCAACCATGAATAGAGCAGCTGTACATCAAATTTGGGGATGTTCCTGAGTGGTACATCAGTTAATCTGTAGAGGAACATTAGAATTTAATTTCTCATATTCTGCATCTTTGTCCATTAATTTGTCTTCCATTGCCGGAGGGACATTGATATACGGCTGGAAACCCGTCCGGCACTTGGTTCATTATTAATAAGCTGTCTCGTTGGAGAAAGAGAAATATCACATTGTCCACATGAGGAACATTCGGCCTCAAACTCAATGTATTCTTTATTTAATAAACTGAATAAGGGGGAAAGATGTCCCCAAAATATTATATGTTATGTCGTGTAGTACTGCAGTCCTAGCACGGTGGATTTGTGTATCAAAGTTCATCCCTATTCAGTTCATTTATCAGGACCCCCAACCATTACAAATAATGGGTTCATTTAACGGCAGATTGTGTCATACCCAGAAATGGAATTATAGGCTTCAGAGCTGAAATCTGTCAGCAATTCCTATGTAGTGCAGTGAGCTTTGGAAGAGTGGGCTTTACACCAGGTACTATACAGCTAAGGGGTCATTCACATCTGAGTACAGTATATGTAATGTAATGTATGTACACAATGACTGTACCAGCAGAATAGTGAGTGCAGCTCTGGAGTATAATACAGGATGTAACTCAGGATCAGTACAGGATAAGTAATGTAATGTATGCACACAATGACTGTACCAGCAGAATAGTGAGTGCAGCTCTGGAGTATAATACAGGATGTAAGTCAGGATCAGTACAGGATAAGTAATGTAATGTATGTACACAGTGACTGTACCAGCAGAATAGTGAGTGCAGCTCAGGAGTATAATACAGGATGTAACTCAGGATCAGTACAGGATAAGTAATGTAATGTATGCACACAATGACTGTACCAGCAGAATAGTGAGTGCAGCTCTGGAGTATAATACAGGATGTAAGTCAGGATCAGTACAGGATAAGTAATGTAATGTATGTACACAGTGACTGTACCAGCAGAATAGTGAGCGCAGCTCTGGAGTATAATACAGGATGTAACTCAGGATCAGTACAGGATAAGTAATGTAATGTATGTACACAGTGACTGTACCAGCAGAATAGTGAGTGCAGCTCTGGAGTATAATACAGGATGTAACTCAGGATCAGTACAGGATAAGTAATGTAATGTATGTACACAGTGACTGTACCAGCAGAATAGTGAGTGCAGCTCTGGAGTATAATACAGGATGTAACTCAGGATCAGTACAGGATAAGCAATGTAATGTATGTACACAGTGACTGCACCAGCAGAATAGTGAGCGCAGCTCTGGAGTATAATACAGGATGTAACTCAGGATCAGTACAGGGTAAGTAATGTAATGTATGTACACAATGACTGCACCAGCAGAATAGTGAGTGCAGCTCTGGAGTATAATACAGGATGTAACTCAGGATAAGTACAGGATAAGTAATGTAATGTATGTATACAGTGACTGCACCAGCAGAATAGTGAGCGGAGCTCTGGAGTATAATACAGGATGTAACTCAGGATCAGTACAGGATAAGTAATGTAATGTATGTACACAGTGACTGTACCATCAGAATAGTGAGCACAGCTCTGGAGTATAATACAGGATGTAACTCAGGATCAGTACAGGATAAGTAATGTAATGTATGTACACAGTGACTGTACCAGCAGAATAGTGAGCACAGCTCTGGAGTATAATACAGGATGTAACTCAGGATCAGTACAGGATAAGTAATGTAATGTATGTATACAGTGACTGCACCAGCAGAATAGTGAGTGCAGCTCTGGAGTATAATACAGGATGTAACTCAGGATCAGTACAGGATAAGTAATTTAATGTATGTACACAGTGACTGTACCAGCAGAATAGTGAGTGCAGCTCTGGAGTATAATACAGGATGTAACTCAGGATCAGTACAGGATAAGTAATGTAATGTATGTACACAGTGACTGTACCAGCAGAATAGTGAGTGCAGCTCTGGAGTATAATAGAGGATGTAACTCAGGATCAGTACAGGCTAAGTAACGTAATGTACTGTATGTACACAGTGACTGTACCAGCAGAATAGTGAGCACAGCTCTGGAGTATAATACATGATGTAACTCAGGATCAGTACAGGATAAGTAATGTAATGTATGTACACAGTGAATGCACCAGCAGAATAGTGAGTGCAGCTCTGGAGTATAATACAGGATGTAACTCAGGATCAGTACAGGATAAGTAATGTAATGTATGTACACAGTGACTGTACAAGCAGAATAATGAGTGCAGCTCTGGAGTATAATACAGGATGTAACTCAGGATCAGTACAGGATAAGTAATGTAATGTATGTACACAGTGACTGTACCAGCAGAATAGTGAGTGCAGCTCTGGAGTATAATACAGGATGTAACTCAGGATCAGTACAGGATAAGTAATGTAATATATGTACACAGTGACTGTACCAGCAGAATAGTGAGCACAGCTCTGGAGTATAATACAGGATGTAACTCAGGATCAGTACAGGATAAGTAATGTAATGTATGTACACAGTGACTGCACCAGCAGAATAGTGAGCGCAGCTCTGGAGTGTAATACAGGATGTAACTCAGGATCAGTACAGGATAAGTAATGTAATGTATGTACACAGTGACTGCACCAGCAGAATAGTGAGCGCAGCTCTGGAGTATAATACAGGATGTAACTCAGGATCAGTACAGGATAAGTAATGTAATGTATGTACACAGTGACTGCACCAGCAGAATAGTGAGCGCAGCTCTGGAGTATAATACAGGATGTAACTCAGGATCAGTACAGGATAAGTAATGTAATGTATGTACACAGTGACTGCACCAGCAGAATAGTGAGCGCAGCTCTGGAGTATAATACAGGATGTAACTCAGGATCAGTACAGGATAAGTAATGTAATGTATGTACACAGTGACTGCACCAGCAGAATAGTGAGCGCAGCTCTGGAGTATAATACAGGATGTAACTCAGGATCAGTACAGGATAAGTAATGTAATGTATGTACACAGTGACTGTACCATCAGAATAGTGAGCACAGCTCTGGAGTATAATACAGGATGTAACTCAGGATCAGTACAGGATAAGTAATGTAATGTATGTACATAGTGACTGCACCAGCAGAATAGTGAGCACAGCTCTGGAGTATAATACAGGATATAACTCAGGATCAGTACAGGATAAGTAATGTAATGTATGTACACAGTGACTGTACCAGCAGAATAGTGAGTGCAGCTCTGGAGTGTAATACAGGATGTAACTCAGGATCAGTACAGGATAAGTAATGTAATGTATGTACACAGTGACTGCACCAGCAGAATAGTGAGCGCAGCTCTGGAGTATAATACAGGATGTAACTCAGGATCAGTACAGGATAAGTAATGTAATGTATGTACACAGTGACTGTACCAGCAGAATAGTGAGCACAGCTCTGGAGTATAATACAGGATGTAACTCAGGATCAGTACAGGATAAGTAATGTAATGTATGTATACAGTGACTGCACCAGCAGAATAGTGAGTGCAGCTCTGGAGTATAATACAGGATGTAACTCAGGATCAGTACAGGATAAGTAATTTAATGTATGTACACAGTGACTGTACCAGCAGAATAGTGAGTGCAGCTCTGGAGTATAATACAGGATGTAACTCAGGATCAGTACAGGATAAGTAATGTAATGTATGTACACAGTGACTGTACCAGCAGAATAGTGAGTGCAGCTCTGGAGTATAATAGAGGATGTAACTCAGGATCAGTACAGGCTAAGTAACGTAATGTACTGTATGTACACAGTGACTGTACCAGCAGAATAGTGAGCACAGCTCTGGAGTATAATACATGATGTAACTCAGGATCAGTACAGGATAAGTAATGTAATGTATGTACACAGTGAATGCACCAGCAGAATAGTGAGTGCAGCTCTGGAGTATAATACAGGATGTAACTCAGGATCAGTACAGGATAAGTAATGTAATGTATGTACACAGTGACTGTACAAGCAGAATAATGAGTGCAGCTCTGGAGTATAATACAGGATGTAACTCAGGATCAGTACAGGATAAGTAATGTAATGTATGTACACAGTGACTGTACCAGCAGAATAGTGAGTGCAGCTCTGGAGTATAATACAGGATGTAACTCAGGATCAGTACAGGATAAGTAATGTAATATATGTACACAGTGACTGTACCAGCAGAATAGTGAGCGCAGCTCTGGAGTATAATACAGGATGTAACTCAGGATCAGTACAGGATAAGTAATGTAATGTATGTACACAGTGACTGCACCAGCAGAATAGTGAGCGCAGCTCTGGAGTATAATACAGGATGTAACTCAGGATCAGTACAGGATAAGTAATGTAATGTATGTACACAGTGACTGCACCAGCAGAATAGTGAGCGCAGCTCTGGAGTATAATACAGGATGTAACTCAGGATCAGTACAGGATAAGTAATGTAATGTATGTACACAGTGACTGCACCAGCAGAATAGTGAGCGCAGCTCTGGAGTATAATACAGGATGTAACTCAGGATCAGTACAGGATAAGTAATGTAATGTATGTACACAGTGACTGCACCAGCAGAATAGTGAGCGCAGCTCTGGAGTATAATACAGGATGTAACTCAGGATCAGTACAGGATAAGTAATGTAATGTATGTACACAGTGACTGCACCAGCAGAATAGTGAGCGCAGCTCTGGAGTATAATACAGGATGTAACTCAGGATCAGTACAGGATAAGTAATGTAATGTATGTACATAGTGACTGCACCAGCAGAATAGTGAGCACAGCTCTGGAGTATAATACAGGATGTAACTCAGGATCAGTACAGGATAAGTAATGTAATGTATGTACACAGTGACTGCACCAGCAGAATAGTGAGCACAACTCTGGAGTATAATACAGGATGTAACTCAGGATCAGTACAGGATAAGTAATGTAATGTATGTATACAGTGACTGCACCAGCAGAATAGTGAGTGCAGCTCTGGAGTATAATACAGGATGTAACTCAGGATCAGTACAGGATAAGTAATTTAATGTATGTACACAGTGACTGTACCAGCAGAATAGTGAGTGCAGCTCTGGAGTATAATACAGGATGTAACTCAGGATCAGTACAGGATAAGTAATGTAATGTATGTACACAGTGACTGTACCAGCAGAATAGTGAGTGCAGCTCTGGAGTATAATAGAGGATGTAACTCAGGATCAGTACAGGCTAAGTAACGTAATGTACTGTATGTACACAGTGACTGTACCAGCAGAATAGTGAGCACAGCTCTGGAGTATAATACATGATGTAACTCAGGATCAGTACAGGATAAGTAATGTAATGTATGTACACAGTGAATGCACCAGCAGAATAGTGAGTGCAGCTCTGGAGTATAATACAGGATGTAACTCAGGATCAGTACAGGATAAGTAATGTAATGTATGTACACAGTGACTGTACAAGCAGAATAATGAGTGCAGCTCTGGAGTATAATACAGGATGTAACTCAGGATCAGTACAGGATAAGTAATGTAATGTATGTACACAGTGACTGTACAAGCAGAATAATGAGTGCAGCTCTGGAGTATAATACAGGATGTAACTCAGGATCAGTACAGGATAAGTAATGTAATGTATGTACACAGTGACTGTACCAGCAGAATAGTGAGTGCAGCTCTGGAGTATAATACAGGATGTAACTCAGGATCAGTACAGGATAAGTAATGTAATATATGTACACAGTGACTGTACCAGCAGAATAGTGAGCGCAGCTCTGGAGTATAATACAGGATGTAACTCAGGATCAGTACAGGATAAGTAATGTAATGTATGTACACAGTGACTGCACCAGCAGAATAGTGAGCGCAGCTCTGGAGTATAATACAGGATGTAACTCAGGATCAGTACAGGATAAGTAATGTAATGTATGTACACAGTGACTGCACCAGCAGAATAGTGAGCGCAGCTCTGGAGTATAATACAGGATGTAACTCAGGATCAGTACAGGATAAGTAATGTAATGTATGTACACAGTGACTGCACCAGCAGAATAGTGAGCGCAGCTCTGGAGTATAATACAGGATGTAACTCAGGATCAGTACAGGATAAGTAATGTAATGTATGTACACAGTGACTGCACCAGCAGAATAGTGAGCGCAGCTCTGGAGTATAATACAGGATGTAACTCAGGATCAGTACAGGATAAGTAATGTAATGTATGTACACAGTGACTGCACCAGCAGAATAGTGAGCGCAGCTCTGGAGTATAATACAGGATGTAACTCAGGATCAGTACAGGATAAGTAATGTAATGTATGTACATAGTGACTGCACCAGCAGAATAGTGAGCACAGCTCTGGAGTATAATACAGGATGTAACTCAGGATCAGTACAGGATAAGTAATGTAATGTATGTACACAGTGACTGCACCAGCAGAATAGTGAGCACAACTCTGGAGTATAATACAGGATGTAACTCAGGATCAGTACAGGATAAGTAATGTAATGTATGTATACAGTGACTGCACCAGCAGAATAGTGAGTGCAGCTCTGGAGTATAATACAGGATGTAACTCAGGATCAGTACAGGATAAGTAATTTAATGTATGTACACAGTGACTGTACCAGCAGAATAGTGAGTGCAACTCTGGAGTATAATACAGGATGTAACTCAGGATCAGTACAGGATAAGTAATGTAATGTATGTACACAGTGACTGTACCAGCAGAATAGTGAGTGCAGCTCTGGAGTATAATAGAGGATGTAACTCAGGATCAGTACAGGCTAAGTAACGTAATGTACTGTATGTACACAGTGACTGTACCAGCAGAATAGTGAGCACAGCTCTGGAGTATAATACATGATGTAACTCAGGATCAGTACAGGATAAGTAATGTAATGTATGTACACAGTGAATGCACCAGCAGAATAGTGAGTGCAGCTCTGGAGTATAATACAGGATGTAACTCAGGATCAGTACAGGATAAGTAATGTAATGTATGTACACAGTGACTGTACAAGCAGAATAATGAGTGCAGCTCTGGAGTATAATACAGGATGTAACTCAGGATCAGTACAGGATAAGTAATGTAATGTATGTACACAGTGACTGTACCAGCAGAATAGTGAGTGCAGCTCTGGAGTATAATACAGGATGTAACTCAGGATCAGTACAGGATAAGTAATGTAATATATGTACACAGTGACTGTACCAGCAGAATAGTGAGCACAGCTCTGGAGTATAATACAGGATGTAACTCAGGATCAGTACAGGATAAGTAATGTAATGTATGTACACAGTGACTGCACCAGCAGAATAGTGAGTGCAGCTCTGGAGTATAATACAGGATGTAACTCAGGATCAGTACAGGATAAGTAATGTAATGTATGTACACAGTGACTGCACCAGCAGAATAGTGAGCGCAGCTCTGGAGTATAATACAGGATGTAACTCAGGATCAGTACAGGATAAGTAATGTAATGTATGTACACAGTGACTGCACCAGCAGAATAGTGAGCGCAGCTCTGGAGTATAATACAGGATGTAACTCAGGATCAGTACAGGATAAGTAATGTAATGTATGTACACAGTGACTGCACCAGCAGAATAGTGAGCGCAGCTCTGGAGTATAATACAGGATGTAACTCAGGATCAGTACAGGATAAGTAATGTAATGTATGTACATAGTGACTGCACCAGCAGAATAGTGAGCACAGCTCTGGAGTATAATACAGGATGTAACTCAGGATCAGTACAGGATAAGTAATGTAATGTATGTACACAGTGACTGTACCAGCAGAATAGTGAGCACAGCTCTGGAGTATAATACAGGATGTAACTCAGGATCAGTACAGGATAAGTAATGTAATGTATGTACACAGTGACTGTACCAGCAGAATAGTGAGTGCAGCTCTGGAGTATAATAGAGGATGTAACTCAGGATCAGTACAGGCTAAGTAACGTAATGTACTGTATGTACACAGTGACTGTACCAGCAGAATAGTGAGCACAGCTCTGGAGTATAATACATGATGTAACTCAGGATCAGTACAGGATAAGTAATGTAATGTATGTACACAGTGAATGCACCAGCAGAATAGTGAGTGCAGCTCTGGAGTATAATACAGGATGTAACTCAGGATCAGTACAGGATAAGTAATGTAATGTATGTACGCAGTGACTGTACAAGCAGAATAATGAGTGCAGCTCTGGAGTATAATACAGGATGTAACTTAGGATCAGTACAGGATAAGTAATGTAATGTATGTACACAGTGACTGTACCAGCAGAATAGTGAGTGCAGCTCTGGAGTATAATACAGGATGTAACTCAGGATCAGTACAGGATAAGTAATGTAATATATGTACACAGTGACTGTACCAGCAGAATAGTGAGCGCAGCTCTGGAGTATAATACAGGATGTAACTCAGGATCAGTACAGGATAAGTAATGTAATGTATGTACACAGTGACTGCACCAGCAGAATAGTGAGTGCAGCTCTGGAGTATAATACAGGATGTAACTCAGGATCAGTACAGGATAAGTAATGTACTGTATGTACACAGTGACTGCACCAGCAGAATAGTGAGCGCAGCTCTGGAGTATAATACAGGATGTAACTCAGGATCAGTACAGGATAAGTAATGTAATGTATGTACACAGTGACTGCACCAGCAGAATAGTGAGCGCAGCTCTGGAGTATAATACAGGATGTAACTCAGGATCAGTACAGGATAAGTAATGTAATGTATGTACACAGTGACTGCACCAGCAGAATAGTGAGCGCAGCTCTGGAGTATAATACAGGATGTAACTCAGGATCAGTACAGGATAAGTAATGTAATGTATGTACACAGTGACTGCACCAGCAGAATAGTGAGCGCAGCTCTGGAGTATAATACAGGATGTAACTCAGGATCAGTACAGGATAAGTAATGTAATGTATGTACATAGTGACTGCACCAGCAGAATAGTGAGCACAGCTCTGGAGTATAATACAGGATGTAACTCAGGATCAGTACAGGATAAGTAATGTAATGTATGTACACAGTGACTGTACCAGCAGAATAGTGAGCACAGCTCTGGAGTATAATACAGGATGTAACTCAGGATCAGTACAGGATAAGTAATGTAATGTATGTATACAGTGACTGCACCAGCAGAATAGTGAGTGCAGCTCTGGAGTATAATACAGGATGTAACTCAGGATCAGTACAGGATAAGTAATTTAATGTATGTACACAGTGACTGTACCAGCAGAATAGTGAGTGCAGCTCTGGAGTATAATACAGGATGTAACTCAGGATCAGTACAGGATAAGTAATGTAATGTATGTACACAGTGACTGTACCAGCAGAATAGTGAGTGCAGCTCTGGAGTATAATAGAGGATGTAACTCAGGATCAGTACAGGCTAAGTAACGTAATGTACTGTATGTACACAGTGACTGTACCAGCAGAATAGTGAGCACAGCTCTGGAGTATAATACATGATGTAACTCAGGATCAGTACAGGATAAGTAATGTAATGTATGTACACAGTGAATGCACCAGCAGAATAGTGAGTGCAGCTCTGGAGTATAATACAGGATGTAACTCAGGATCAGTACAGGATAAGTAATGTAATGTATGTACACAGTGACTGTACAAGCAGAATAATGAGTGCAGCTCTGGAGTATAATACAGGATGTAACTCAGGATCAGTACAGGATAAGTAATGTAATGTATGTACACAGTGACTGTACCAGCAGAATAGTGAGTGCAGCTCTGGAGTATAATACAGGATGTAACTCAGGATCAGTACAGGATAAGTAATGTAATATATGTACACAGTGACTGTACCAGCAGAATAGTGAGCACAGCTCTGGAGTATAATACAGGATGTAACTCAGGATCAGTACAGGATAAGTAATGTAATGTATGTACACAGTGACTGCACCAGCAGAATAGTGAGTGCAGCTCTCGAGTATAATACAGGATGTAACTCAGGATCAGTACAGGATAAGTAATGTAATGTATGTACACAGTGACTGCACCAGCAGAATAGTGAGCGCAGCTCTGGAGTATAATACAGGATGTAACTCAGGATCAGTACAGGATAAGTAATGTAATGTATGTACACAGTGACTGCACCAGCAGAATAGTGAGCGCAGCTCTGGAGTATAATACAGGATGTAACTCAGGATCAGTACAGGATAAGTAATGTAATGTATGTACACAGTGACTGCACCAGCAGAATAGTGAGCGCAGCTCTGGAGTATAATACAGGATGTAACTCAGGATCAGTACAGGATAAGTAATGTAATGTATGTACATAGTGACTGCACCAGCAGAATAGTGAGCACAGCTCTGGAGTATAATACATGATGTAACTCAGGATCAGTACAGGATAAGTAATGTAATGTATGTACACAGTGAATGCACCAGCAGAATAGTAAGTGCAGCTCTGGAGTATAATACAGGATGTAACTCAGGATCAGTACAGGATAAGTAATGTAATGTATGTACACAGTGACTGTACAAGCAGAATAATGAGTGCAGCTCTGGAGTATAATACAGGATGTAACTCAGGATCAGTACAGGATAAGTAATGTAATGTATGTACACAGTGACTGTACCAGCAGAATAGTGAGTGCAGCTCTGGAGTATAATACAGGATGTAACTCAGGATCAGTACAGGATAAGTAATGTAATATATGTACACAATGACGGTACCAGCAGAATAGTGAGCACAGCTCTGGAGTATAATACAGGATGTAACTCAGGATCAGTACAGGATAAGTAATGTAATGTATGTACACAGTGACTGCACCAGCAGAATAGTGAGCGCAGCTCTGGAGTATAATACAGGATGTAACTCAGGATCAGTACAGGATAAGTAATGTAATGTATGTACACAGTGACTGCACCAGCAGAATAGTGAGCGCAGCTCTGGAGTATAATACAGGATGTAACTCAGGATCAGTACAGGATAAGTAATGTAATGTATGTACACAGTGACTGCACCAGCAGAATAGTGAGCGCAGCTCTGGAGTATAATACAGGATGTAACTCAGGATCAGTACAGGATAAGTAATGTAATGTATGTACATAGTGACTGCACCAGCAGAATAGTGAGCACAGCTCTGGAGTATAATACAGGATGTAACTCAGGATCAGTACAGGATAAGTAATGTAATGTATGTACACAGTGACTGTACCAGCAGAATAGTGAGCACAGCTCTGGAGTATAATACAGGATGTAACTCAGGATCAGTACAGGATAAGTAATGTAATGTATGTATACAGTGACTGCACCAGCAGAATAGTGAGTGCAGCTCTGGAGTATAATACAGGATGTAACTCAGGATCAGTACAGGATAAGTAATGTAATGTATGTACACAGTGACTGTACCAGCAGAATAGTGAGTGCAGCTCTGGAGTATAATACAGGATGTAACTCAGGATCAGTACAGGATAAGTAATTTAATGTATGTACACAGTGACTGTACCAGCAGAATAGTGAGTGCAGCTCTGGAGTATAATACAGGATGTAACTCAGGATCAGTACAGGATAAGTAATGTAATGTATGTACACAGTGACTGTACCAGCAGAATAGTGAGTGCAGCTCTGGAGTATAATAGAGGATGTAACTCAGGATCAGTACAGGCTAAGTAACGTAATGTACTGTATGTACACAGTGACTGTACCAGCAGAATAGTGAGCACAGCTCTGGAGTATAATACATGATGTAACTCAGGATCAGTACAGGATAAGTAATGTAATGTATGTACACAGTGAATGCACCAGCAGAATAGTGAGTGCAGCTCTGGAGTATAATACAGGATGTAACTCAGGATCAGTACAGGATAAGTAATGTAATGTATGTACACAGTGACTGTACAAGAAGAATAATGAGTGCAGCTCTGGAGTATAATACAGGATGTAACTCAGGATCAGTACAGGATAAGTAATGTAATGTATGTACACAGTGACTGTACCAGCAGAATAGTGAGTGCAGCTCTGGAGTATAATACAGGATGTAACTCAGGATCAGTACAGGATAAGTAATGTAATATATGTACACAGTGACTGTACCAGCAGAATAGTGAGCACAGCTCTGGAGTATAATACAGGATGTAACTCAGGATCAGTACAGGATAAGTAATGTAATGTATGTACACAGTGACTGCACCAGCAGAATAGTGAGTGCAGCTCTGGAGTATAATACAGGATGTAACTCAGGATCAGTACAGGATAAGTAATGTAATGTATGTACACAGTGACTGCACCAGCAGAATAGTGAGCGCAGCTCTGGAGTATAATACAGGATGTAACTCAGGATCAGTACAGGATAAGTAATGTAATGTATGTACACAGTGACTGCACCAGCAGAATAGTGAGCGCAGCTCTGGAGTATAATACAGGATGTAACTCAGGATCAGTACAGGATAAGTAATGTAATGTATGTACACAGTGACTGCACCAGCAGAATAGTGAGCGCAGCTCTGGAGTATAATACAGGATGTAACTCAGGATCAGTACAGGATAAGTAATGTAATGTATGTACACAGTGACTGTACCAGCAGAATAGTGAGCACAGCTCTGGAGTATAATACAGGATGTAACTCAGGATCAGTACAGGATAAGTAATGTAATATATGTACACAGTGACTGTACCAGCAGAATAGTGAGCACAGCTCTGGAGTATAATACAGGATGTAACTCAGGATCAGTACAGGATAAGTAATGTAATGTATGTACACAGTGACTGCACCAGCAGAATAGTGAGTGCAGCTCTGGAGTATAATACAGGATGTAACTCAGGATCAGTACAGGATAAGTAATGTAATGTACACTCACCGGCCACTTTATTAGGTACACCTGTCCAACTGCTCGTTAACACTTAATTTCTATTCAGCCAATCACATGGCGGCAACTCAGTGCATTTAGGCATGTAGACATGGTCAAGACAATCTCCTGCAGTTCAAACCGAGCATCAGTATGGGGAAGAAAGGTGATTTGAGTGCCTTTGAACGTGGCATGGTTGTTGGTGCCAGAAGGGCTGGTCTGAGTATTTCAGAAACTGCTGATCTACTGGGATTTTCACGCACAACCATCTCTAGGGTTTACAGAGAATGGTCCGAAAAAGAAAAAACATCCAGTGAGCGGCAGTTCTGTGGGCGGAAATGCGTTGTTGATGCCAGAGGTCAGAGGAGAATGGCCAGACTGGTTCAAGCTGATAGAAAGGCAACAGTGACTCAAATAGCCACCCGTTACAACCAAGGTAGCCAGAAGAGCATCTCTGAACGCACAGTACGTCGAACTTTGAGGCAGATGGGCTACAGCAGCAGAAGACCACACCGGGTGCCACTCCTTTCAGCTAAGAACAGGAAACTGAGGCTACAATTTGCACAAGCTCATCGAAATTGGACAATTGAAGATTGGAAAAACGTTGTCTGGTCTGATGAGTCTCGATTTCTGCTGCGACATTCGGATGGTAGGGTCAGAATTTGGCGTCAACAACATGAAAGCATGGATCCATCCTGCCTTGTATCAACGGTTCAGGCTGGTGGTGGTGGTGTCATGGTGTAGGGAATATTTTCTTGGCACTCTTTGGGCCCCTTGGTACCAATTGAGCATCGTTGCAACGCCAAAGCCTACCTGAGTATTGTTGCTGACCATGTCCATCTCTTTATGACCACAATGTACCCAACATCTGATGGCTACTTTCAGCAGGATAATGCAATGCCATGTCATAAAGCTGGAATCATCTCAGACTGGTTTCTTGAACATGACAATGAGTTCACTGTACTCCAATGGCCTCCACAGTCACCAGATCTCAATCCAATAGAGGAGCATCTTTGGGATGTGGTGGAACGGGAGATTCGCATCATGGATGTGCAGCCGACAAATCTGCGGCAACTGTGTGATGCGATCATGTCAATATGGACCAAAATCTCTGAGGAATGCTTCCAGCACCTTGTTGTATCTATGCCACGAAGAATTGAGGCAGTTCTGAAGGGAAAAGGGGGTCCAACCTGTTACTAGCATGGTGTACCTAATAAAGTGGCCGGTGAGTGTATGTACACAGTGACTGCACCAGCAGAATAGTGAGCGCAGCTCTGGGGTATAATACAGGATGTAACTCAGGATCAGTACAGGATAAGTAATGTAATGTATGTACACAGTGACTGCACCAGCAGAATAGTGAGCGCAGCTCTGGGGTATAATACAGGATGTAACTCAGGATCAGTACAGGATAAGTAATGTAATGTATGTACACAGTGACTGCATCAGCAGAATAGTGAGTGCAGCTCTGGAGTATAATACAGGATGTAACTCAGGATCAGTACAGGATAAGTAATGTAATGTATGTACACAGTGACTGCACCAGCAGAATAGTGAGTGCAGCTCTGGAGTGTAATACAGGATGTAACTCAGGATCAGTACAGGATAAGTAATGTAATGTATGTACACAGTGACTGTACCAGCAGAATAGTAAGTGCAGCTCTGGAGTATAATACAGGATGTAACTCAGGATCAGTACAGGATAAGTAATGTAATGTATGTACACAGTGACTGTACCAGCAGAATAGTGAGCACAGCTCTGGAGTATAATACAGGATGTAACTCAGGATCAGTACAGGATAAGTAATGTAATGTATGTACACAGTGACTGCACCAGCAGAATAGTGAGTGCAGCTCTGGAGTATAATACAGGATGTAACTCAGGATCAGTACAGGATAAGTAATGTAATGTATGTACACAGTGACTGCACCAGCAGAATAGTGAGCGCAGCTCTGGGGTATAATACAGGATGTAACTCAGGATCAGTACAGGATAAGTAATGTAATGTATGTACACAGTGACTGCACCAGCAGAATAGTGAGCGCAGCTCTGGGGTATAATACAGGATGTAACTCAGGATCAGTACAGGATAAGTAATGTAATGTATGTACACAGTGACTGCATCAGCAGAATAGTGAGTGCAGCTCTGGAGTATAATACAGGATGTAACTCAGGATCAGTACAGGATAAGTAATGTAATGTATGTACACAGTGACTGCACCAGCAGAATAGTGAGCACAGCTCTGGAGTATAACACATGATGTAACTCAGGATCAGTACAGGATAAGTAATGTAATGTATGTACACAGTGACTGCACCAGCAGAATAGTGAGCGCAGCTCTGGAGTATAATACAGGATGTAACTCAGGATCAGTACAGGATAAGTAATGTAATGTATGTACACAGTGACTGCACCAGCAGAATAGTGAGCGCAGCTCTGGAGTATAATACAGGATGTAACTCAGGATCAGTACAGGATAAGTAATGTAATGTATGTACACAGTGACTGCACCAGCAGAATAGTGAGCGCAGCTCTGGAGTATAATACAGGATGTAACTCAGGATCAGTACAGGATAAGTAATGTAATGTATGTACACAGTGAATGCACCAGCAGAATAGTGAGTGCAGCTCTGGAGTATAATACAGGATGTAACTCAGGATCAGTACAGGATAAGTAATGTAATGTATGTACACAGTGACTGTACAAGCAGAATAATGAGTGCAGCTCTGGAGTATAATACAGGATGTAACTCAGGATCAGTACAGGATAAGTAATGTAATGTATGTACACAGTGACTGTACCAGCAGAATAGTGAGTGCAGCTCTGGAGTATAATACAGGATGTAACTCAGGATCAGTACAGGATAAGTAATGTAATGTATGTACACAGTGACTGCACCAGCAGAATAGTGAGTGCAGCTCTGGAGTATAATACAGGATGTAACTCAGGATCAGTACAGGATAAGTAATGTAATGTATGTACACAGTGACTTCACCAGCAGAATAGTGAGCGCAGCTCTGGAGTATAATACAGGATGTAACTCAGGATCAGTACAGGATAAGTAATGTAATGTATGTACACAGTGACTGCACCAGCAGAATAGTGAGCGCAGCTCTGGAGTATAATACAGGATGTAACTCAGGATCAGTACAGGATAAGTAATGTAATGTATGTACACAGTGACTGTACCAGCAGAATAGTGAGCACAGCTCTGGAGTATAATACAGGATGTAACTCAGGATCAGTACAGGATAAGTAATGTAATGTATGTATACAGTGACTGCACCAGCAGAATAGTGAGTGCAGCTCTGGAGTATAATACAGGATGTAACTCAGGATCAGTACAGGATAAGTAATTTAATGTATGTACACAGTGACTGTACCAGCAGAATAGTGAGTGCAGCTCTGGAGTATAATACAGGATGTAACTCAGGATCAGTACAGGATAAGTAATGTAATGTATGTACACAGTGACTGTACCAGTAGAATAGTGAGTGCAGCTCTGGAGTATAATAGAGGATGTAACTCAGGATCAGTACAGGCTAAGTAACATAATGTACTGTATGTACACAGTGACTGTACCAGCAGAATAGTGAGCACAGCTCTGGAGTATAATACATGATGTAACTCAGGATCAGTACAGGATAAGTAATGTAATGTATGTACACAGTGAATGCACCAGCAGAATAGTGAGTGCAGCTCTGGAGTATAATACAGGATGTAACTCAGGATCAGTACAGGATAAGTAATGTAATGTATGTACACAGTGACTGTACAAGCAGAATAATGAGTGCAGCTCTGGAGTATAATACAGGATGTAACTCAGGATCAGTACAGGATAAGTAATGTAATGTATGTACACAGTGACTGTACCAGCAGAATAGTGAGTGCAGCTCTGGAGTATAATACAGGATGTAACTCAGGATCAGTACAGGATAAGTAATGTAATATATGTACACAGTGACTGTACCAGCAGAATAGTGAGCGCAGCTCTGGAGTATAATACAGGATGTAACTCAGGATCAGTACAGGATAAGTAATGTAATGTATGTACACAGTGACTGCACCAGCAGAATAGTGAGCGCAGCTCTGGAGTATAATACAGGATGTAACTCAGGATCAGTACAGGATAAGTAATGTAATGTATGTACACAGTGACTGCACCAGCAGAATAGTGAGCGCAGCTCTGGAGTATAATACAGGATGTAACTCAGGATCAGTACAGGATAAGTAATGTAATGTATGTACACAGTGACTGCACCAGCAGAATAGTGAGCGCAGCTCTGGAGTATAATACAGGATGTAACTCAGGATCAGTACAGGATAAGTAATGTAATGTATGTACACAGTGACTGTACCAGCAGAATAGTGAGCGCAGCTCTGGAGTATAATACAGGATGTAACTCAGGATCAGTACAGGATAAGTAATGTAATGTATGTACACAGTGACTGCACCAGCAGAATAGTGAGCGCAGCTCTGGAGTATAATACAGGATGTAACTCAGGATCAGTACAGGATAAGTAATGTAATGTATGTACACAGTGACTGCACCAGCAGAATAGTGAGCGCAGCTCTGGAGTATAATACAGGATGTAACTCAGGATCAGTACAGGATAAGTAATGTAATGTATGTACACAGTGACTGCACCAGCAGAATAGTGAGCGCAGCTCTGGAGTATAATACAGGATGTAACTCAGGATCAGTACAGGATAAGTAATGTAATGTATGTACACAGTGACTGCACCAGCAGAATAGTGAGCGCAGCTCTGGAGTATAATACAGGATGTAACTCAGGATCAGTACAGGATAAGTAATGTAATGTATGTACACAGTGACTGTACCAGCAGAATAGTGAGCGCAGCTCTGGAGTATAATACAGGATGTAACTCAGGATCAGTACAGGATAAGTAATGTAATGTATGTACACAGTGACTGCACCAGCAGAATAGTGAGCGCAGCTCTGGAGTATAATACAGGATGTAACTCAGGATCAGTACAGGATAAGTAATGTAATGTATGTACACAGTGACTGCACCAGCAGAATAGTGAGCGCAACTCTGGAGTATAATACAGGATGTAACTCAGGATCAGTACAGGATAAGTAATGTAATGTATGTACACAGTGACTGCACCAGCAGAATAGTGAGTGCAGCTCTGGAGTATAATACAGGATGTAACTCAGGATCAGTACAGGATAAGTAATGTAATGTATGTACACAGTGACTGCACCAGCAGAATAGTGAGCGCAGCTCTGGAGTATAATACAGGATGTAACTTAGGATCAGTACAGGATAAGTAATGTAATGTATGTACACAGTGACTGTACCAGCAGAATAGTGAGCGCAGCTCTGGAGTATAATACAGGATGTAACTCAGGATCAGTACAGGATAAGTAATGTAATGTATGTACACAGTGACTGCACCAGCAGAATAGTGAGCGCAGCTCTGGAGTATAATGCAGGATGTAACTCAGGATCAGTACAGGATAAGTAATGTAATGTATGTACACAGTGACTGCACCAGCAGAATAGTGAGCGCAGCTCTGGGGTATAATACAGGATGTAACTCAGGATCAGTACAGGATAAGTAATGTAATGTATGTACACAGTGACTGCATCAGCAGAATAGTGAGCGCAGCTCTGGAGTATAATACAGGATGTAACTCAGGATCAGTACAGGATAAGTAATGTAATGTATGTACACAGTGACTGCACCAGCAGAATAGTGAGTGCAGCTCTGGAGTGTAATACAGGATGTAACTCAGGATCAGTACAGGATAAGTAATGTAATGTATGTACACAGTGACTGTACCAGCAGAATAGTAAGTGCAGCTCTGGAGTATAATACAGGATGTAACTCAGGATCAGTACAGGATAAGTAATGTAATGTATGTACACAGTGACTGCACCAGCAGAATAGTGAGCGCAGCTCTGGAGTATAATACAGGATGTAACTCAGGATCAGTACAGGATAAGTAATGTAATGTATGTACACAGTGACTGCACCAGCAGAATAGTGAGCGCAGCTCTGGAGTATAATACAGGATGTAACTCAGGATCAGTACAGGATAAGTAATGTAATGTATGTACACAGTGACTGCACCAGCAGAATAGTGAGCGCAGCTCTGGAGTATAATACAGGATGTAACTCAGGATCAGTACAGGATAAGTAATGTAATGTATGTACACAGTGACTGTACCAGCAGAATAGTGAGCGCAGCTCTGGAGTATAATACAGGATGTAACTCAGGATCAGTACAGGATAAGTAATGTAATGTATGTACACAGTGACTGCACCAGCAGAATAGTGAGCGCAGCTCTGGAGTATAATACAGGATGTAACTCAGGATCAGTACAGGATAAGTAATGTAATGTATGTACACAGTGACTGCACCAGCAGAATAGTGAGCGCAACTCTGGAGTATAATACAGGATGTAACTCAGGATCAGTACAGGATAAGTAATGTAATGTATGTACACAGTGACTGCACCAGCAGAATAGTGAGTGCAGCTCTGGAGTATAATACAGGATGTAACTCAGGATCAGTACAGGATAAGTAATGTAATGTATGTACACAGTGACTGCACCAGCAGAATAGTGAGCGCAGCTCTGGAGTATAATACAGGATGTAACTTAGGATCAGTACAGGATAAGTAATGTAATGTATGTACACAGTGACTGTACCAGCAGAATAGTGAGCGCAGCTCTGGAGTATAATACAGGATGTAACTCAGGATCAGTACAGGATAAGTAATGTAATGTATGTACACAGTGACTGCACCAGCAGAATAGTGAGCGCAGCTCTGGAGTATAATGCAGGATGTAACTCAGGATCAGTACAGGATAAGTAATGTAATGTATGTACACAGTGACTGCACCAGCAGAATAGTGAGCGCAGCTCTGGGGTATAATACAGGATGTAACTCAGGATCAGTACAGGATAAGTAATGTAATGTATGTACACAGTGACTGCATCAGCAGAATAGTGAGCGCAGCTCTGGAGTATAATACAGGATGTAACTCAGGATCAGTACAGGATAAGTAATGTAATGTATGTACACAGTGACTGCACCAGCAGAATAGTGAGCGCAGCTCTGGAGTGTAATACAGGATGTAACTCAGGATCAGTACAGGATAAGTAATGTAATGTATGTACACAGTGACTGTACCAGCAGAATAGTAAGTGCAGCTCTGGAGTATAATACAGGATGTAACTCAGGATCAGTACAGGATAAGTAATGTAATGTATGTACACAGTGACTGTACCAGCAGAATAGTGAGCACAGCTCTGGAGTATAATACAGGATGTAACTCAGGATCAGTACAGGATAAGTAATGTAATGTATGTACACAGTGACTGCACCAGCAGAATAGTGAGTGCAGCTCTGGAGTATAATACAGGATGTAACTCAGGATCAGTACAGGATAAGTAATGTAATGTATGTACACAGTGACTGCACCAGCAGAATAGTGAGCGCAGCTCTGGGGTATAATACAGGATGTAACTCAGGATCAGTACAGGATAAGTAATGTAATGTATGTACACAGTGACTGCACCAGCAGAATAGTGAGCGCAGCTCTGGGGTATAATACAGGATGTAACTCAGGATCAGTACAGGATAAGTAATGTAATGTATGTACACAGTGACTGCACCAGCAGAATAGTGAGCACAGCTCTGGAGTATAACACATGATGTAACTCAGGATCAGTACAGGATAAGTAATGTAATGTATGTACACAGTGACTGCACCAGCAGAATAGTTAGTGCAGCTCTGGAGTATAATACAAGATATTACTCAGGATGAGTACAGAAGTAATGCCATATACTGTATGTACAAAGTATAATAACTCTATATATACACTGTAATATTGTGTTCAGAGATGACGATACATGATTTAGAAGCGAGGAGTATGTAGGCTTCCTGGCCTCTCAGTTTTCTGCAGATGCTCTTAATTTTCCACCTTCAAGACTCACAACCCTCTTTCTGCTTTTTGGAACAGTTATCGGAAAAATACCCCGTGTGACTTGTTGGATTGTAAGTCTGGCTGCAGTAGTGTGTATGGTGGAAGGTTTGGAAGTGTCAGTATAATGTCCCTACTATTGTTTCTGATTTCATACAGGTTATGATTTTCTAGATTTTATCATGATTCTATGTTCATGTATTGTTGTGTGTTGGAAAATCAAAGTAAATTCACCTCTGGTTGTGCAGTATCATCTTCACATGCTGAGACCTGCTCCTTCTGCTGACTATTCTTCCCATACAATCCTCTGCGCTCTGATGTTTTTATCACTTTCAGTCTTGTATGTCCCTTTGTTTTCTCATATCATGACAGTGCCCTTGTCTCCTGAAATGCTCCTGAAGGTTTTCCTGAGTCCCTTGTGTGAACAGAGCTCTATAGCTGTTGTTTATAGAAAACTCCTTTAAGCCGGGGCCCCATGGGACGTAAACACCGCAATTTGCCTGCAGCGGAGATGCTGCGGGAAAACTTGCGGTATTTTACAGTGCAAGCAAAGGGGATGGGATTCATGCGAATCCCATGCCCACTTTGTGGAAAAAAAAATGCAGTGCGGACATGCTGCGATTTGCAAAGCCGTTGCGGCTTTGCAAATCGCAGCATGTCAATTATATCTACGGAAACTCTGGCGACTTTCCCATAGATATAATTGTAACAGAAAGTCCGCGGAGGAAAACTCTGCAAACTTTCTTTTTTTTTTTAAATGTAGATTGTGAGCCCCACATAGAGCTCACAATGTACATTTTTTCCCTATCAGTATGTCTTTTTTTTGGAATATGGGATGGAAATCCATGCAAACACGGGGAGAACATACAAACTCCTTGCAGATGGTTTTATGCCCTTGGCGGGATTTGAACACCAGGACTCTAGCGCTGCAAGGCTACAGTGCTAACCACTGAGCCACCGTGTGGCCCCTAACTCTGCAAACTTTCTGTTGAAAGCGCTGCGGAAAGAACCTCAGTACGTTCACACCGCAGTTCTTTCTGCAGCGCTTTAGTGCTGCGATTACGGTCCGTGGGGCCTTAGCCTTAGCCCGGCCCGGTAAAACTCACTTTGCCAGTACCATAAAACGTTGCATTTTTCCCTGCTGCGCTTCTGCAACATGGGGCCTTAGTCTTAAAAGGATATTCCAGACAGGCTCTATCATCTTAAAGAGCATGTTTCATGTCCTCAGAGATATGCAGTATTACATACTGCTACAAAGCTGACTGAATTCAGTGCCCCGTTGGCTTTCCTTGTGCTGGAAATATGGATTCCTTAAGTTTTGGCCCCGATATCTCCCCACTGTCAGAAGGACGGGCCTTACAGCCTAGCGTCATCAGTGGGCAGTGAGAAACGCCCTCCAACAGTATCCTTCCATAGCCTTGTACTGTCAGAAGGGTGGGGGCGCCTTTCTGACAGTGGAAGGATATTGGTGCTGAAACTAACAGCACCGATATCTCCAGCACTGGGGCTGAATGCAGTGGATTTCTATCGGTATGTAAGACCGCACATCTATGAGAACGTGAGGGGGCGCTCAATGCTGAAGTACCGGAAAACAAGGCGCCCAGAACTGTTCTTGTACAGGGGCCCCTCAGCCTCTGCACACAATACCACTGTCATAGCACCCTCTGCTGGTGGAAAAGGGAAAGGGGCAGTAGCAGACAGATTCTGCAGTTCTCCTTAATCTTCCATTTCTGGACTTCTCGGTGTTTCAGAGCTCGTAACATTCCTGATTTAAGCTGTACGACTCCCACCTCCAGCGGGTTGCCTGGCAACTCTGGCCGCAGCCCTGTAATATGCTGTAGGTGTTGCACGATAGTTTGCTGCTTTATAGGTGCTGTATTTTTAGATTTAATTTCTGCATCAAACCAAATAGAGGAATAGTTTAGACAACAGATAACGGCAGAGCGGCTGCAAACAATGGACGTGGGCTAGTGGCGGGGCGAGGAAAAGTATGTGCCCCCTGCCACATACTCCCTATTATTACATAGATACTGTCTCTGATCTCTGACTTCATATCATATTGGTTAAAAAGTAACTGCCCCCCCCCCCCTACAGGTTTCATCACAGTCGGCAGCAATAATTGCACGCAAACTCTTTCCGTAATTTTACGGATACATAAAATTTCGTGTGCGCACTGTAAGGATGTAAACGCCATAGTGACCTAAGTAATTTTTATGACATAGTATAATGGTACTATACCAGATGTAGCAGAGAAGACTTGGTTATCCAGCACAAATGTTCTCAATGCTAACAGTTATGTGATTTCCCAGCTAAGTCTGCTGCATGATCCTTAAAGGGATTGTCTAGGGTTATAAAAATGGCAGAAAAAGTGCCATACCTATCCACAGGTTGTGTTTGGTATTACAACTCATTTTGATGGAAGTGGGCTGCAATACCCGACGCTACCAGTGAGCAGGGGTGGCGCTGTTCTGGTAGAAAACACCCACTTTTTCCTAATCTTAGATCATCCCTTTAATTAGTGAGTTATGGTAGAAATCTCCCCCAAAACTGACAAACAGCGCTGATTATTATTTCCTAATTTTTATATAGTCCTTATTGTTCCATTTTCTCTAATACAAAGCTCCAAATCCTCTGCAAAGTAGAGCAAAGTATAGGGTAAAAAAGATCCAATTCTGCTGCTGTCCTGCAGCCACCACTAGAGGGAGCTTCATGCATACTGTGTGAGTATTGAGTTCAATGCACCACTGTAAACAGTAAGCTCCCCCTAGTGGTGGCCACAGACAGACATAATTGTTTTGTTGCCTACAGATTTATTTTATTTCAGATAAAAGGTATTTATTAGGTTATACAAATCGCTGTTTCCTGCTCGCTTTCGTAAAGCGGGGTCCGAATGGGGGACATCTACATGCTTTAAAAGGGTATTTCCTAAATGACAACTTATCGCTTATCCAGAGGATGTGTGAGAAGGGTTTAATTGGTGGAAACTCAACCACTGGGACCCCACAGATCATGAAAATGGGGTACCCGAGTGCCCTGTGTGAATGGCACGATGGTTCAGCATGGGCACTGCCACTCCAGTCTTTTCTATGGGGCTGCTGAAGAGAAGCCTTTAATGGGGTTTTCCAAAACTGACATATCCTTAGAGAAGGGGGAGATCCAATATCCGGGACCAGCACACATCCGCTGCTTAAAGCGGCAATGGGTGTGCTTGGCATCTGCTTCATAGGCCAGTCATGTTATGTTCATTGGTCATATGGTCTATTTGCAGCTCAGTCCTTTTTAAGTTAATGGGGCTGAGTTGCAATACCAAGCACGTCCACTATAGAATGTGTGGCACTGTGCTCAGTAGCATCAGTACATAGCAAAGGCAGGTGTGCCGAAACGCGCGTTTGGTGGGAGTCGGCGCTTACACCTGTGTATACTATTATGGGTAAGGCAGTACATCTTATATATGGACTTGGATGATTTGTAGGACTTTATGTACACACGCATACTTACCCTTTGGTTATTGTACAACTCTGCCAGTACAATTTCTATGTATATGTATGTTCATGTTGTTCATGGACCACGTATGGGACCACATGTATACTACATTACTAAGCGTTGAATCCCCATGCTATATACCTTGAGATTGTTATAGGGAGTTACGTGGATACGGCAGTGCCGACTCCATTCGTGTCATAGTATCAGTGACATTTACGCTGAGCGTCTGTTGTACTCTTGTTTGCTTGTTTTTGTCTCACCCCAATGCTGCAGTCTTTACAAGCAGCTGATATGCGAGGGTCCTGGGTGTAGGATATGCCCCCCACCATCTGATATTGATAACCTATACAAAGGAGAGCTCATCAATAGGTAATCCTTTTAGTAGCGCCTATAGAAAGAGGTAGCAGAGGGATTAACCCTTTAAATAACCTCCATTGAAAAGTATATAATTGCCATATGTATCATGTATTTATTTAGCGTCATCCTTGACTACGAAGCGTCATGCGGTAACCTGGGCATCAGCGGCAGGGCGATCTCATCATCCAGAATATTTACTATGTCAGCCATAGACAAACACGGTATGGGAGTAATGGCCGGGGCTGATGTGTGTAACCGCTTATCTCTGGAGAGATGGATAGAGAAATAATAGAGTTTGCACCAGAGCTGTGTTTACTGTGCGGTGACAGCTATTGAAGTGTTGTATGTCCAGGAATGGTCCAGTCATTATATAGAGAAACGCCCGGAGCGGGTGGGCACAGTGTCATAGGGAAAGTGGGATAAGCAGCTGTCAGGCGCCTCTTATCATTGCTCCCCCTGGGGAAGACATTGGGAGACGTTTATCTAATGTGTTTGGCTAGTTTAACCACTTCACCACCTGGGTACAGAACATATCACTTTTTCTGTTTATGACTTAAGGCCCGGTTCACATTGGCGTTCCCCTCTCCGCATGAATTAAGTCCTACAAACAGCACTTTTCTCTCCACATTTTTCGCTTGGAAACTGAGAGGAAACCACATGGACCCCATTATAGTCTATGGGGTCTGCGGGTTTCCTAGAGTAATCGCTTTTATATGCAGGGGGTTCCCAAGCGGACTCCTTGAACGGAAACCTGAACGCAGATGTGAACCGGGCCTAAAGTTCTGTGGGCCTATGAGCCCTGACAGTATTCATAATGATAGGTGATTCCTCAGGCAAGCCCGACAGGAGTGGAGGGGTAAGGAGTGAGCGCGCACACCAAAGTATGATCTTGAACAGTTTATTAAACACGACGCGTTTCGAGCATTGGCCCTTTCGCAAGTGTGATACAAACTGTGTAGCAGTGAATACCAGTATGTTGCTTCGCTTCTGCGTACAGAATGACACATAGCATCACAGCACTTAGCCACATAATACAGAAGTACTAATGCAGTTTTATACCGTCATACACAGCCCATGGAATACTACCGAAGACAGACCATACATCAAGGCTTTGTTGCATATTTTCTTCATTTTTTCCGTTTTGAGCCTGCACTCTCTCACACATTGGAAGCCGCTCCTGCATTACAAATCACAGTAGACATCATCACAGCCATTTTTATTTATTTTGCTTACTTATATAGCGCCGTCATATACCGCAGTGCTATCAGTATGTTGTTGGAGTGTGGGAGGAAACCAGAGTACCCACAGGAAACCCACACAAACTCTTTATAGATGTTGTCCTTGGCTGGATTCGAACCCAGGACTCCATCACTGCTAGACAACAATGCTAACTATTGAGCCACCTTTTTTTTTTTTTAATTTCTCTAAAAATTTTGCATATATTCATTAATAAATACTTAGTTTTGCGTCTAAGGCTCCTATGCTTATCATATGTATCAATATGGCAACAGACTACAAACACACCAGTGTAGTCTGATCCTGTAGCCCCTTCCCATCTCCTTTATATATACTTAGCAGCTTATCAAGAAGTAGGGGATAGATGACTGGCAAGATGACTGCAGGATCAGTGTTAGGGAATTGCTTAGATGACAATTCCCCAGTAGCTGCTGGAGAACCCTGGAGGAAGGGGCACAAGGGACAGTGAGCCCTAAGCTGAAGCTCCCCACTGTCCCTTCCTCTTGCCAGGCCCTATCCTAGGTAATAGGCGGCAACTTGGAGACGATCTCTTCCTATATATGTGACACACAAAACGCAGACAAGACAAACAGCAACAAAGGGAGGTCAGCTAGCCGGGGTTCGGTAACAGTCGAGCAATGCAGTGCCAAATCGAAGTTCAAAAGAATAGTATATAGGGAAAAGCCAGAGGTCAAGGATAAGAATACAAGTAACTAAACAGCAAGAGAAGCCAGCAAGCACGAGGCAATAACAGGCACCAGTGTGAACAGGGGAGAATGAACCCACCCTGGACCTGACAGGAAGGCAGGCTGTCAATCATAGGGCAAGACCAAATTAAACTACTTCATGGACAGAGGCAACAAGGGCAGAAGACGGGTGTGGTGCAAATTCAATTAAAGAACTAGAGCCGTGTTCACACCAAAAACAACCAAAAACTCTAAGCAAGGAACTAAACTTCACACGCCTCCTGCACCGCCGCATGCGAGCAGAGGGTGGCGCAGTGACCTGAACAGGCAGAGATGCTACAATCAGACTGCACCATGGTGACATATTATTCTGTATAGGAGCTGTAGACACAAAACGATAGGATAGTTTTCATACAGACTATTTGCAAAACGACTTATTTCATTTAATTCCATGCACTAGCGCGACCTAGTCCGTAACCTTTGACCTAGTATACTGTCTGTGACCCCTTTGGACGTGATCCTCCATTGTAGATTATAGCTTGGCCTCTGGCCCTGAAGACGTTCTTCACTAGTCTCAGTTCTTGTCTTCAGGGCGGCGCTCTCTACCTCATTGTTTAAGATTGATAAGTGAGAGGGAGCAGTAGATTAGGACAATGGTGTCACCCTGTACAAACCTCAACCATCCTGCGCTGTTGTTGGTTTCTAGCCGGTCACCATGACAGAGCACACCCATCGACCTGATATCTAATCTTCTCATTAAAATGCTTCTCTATCAAAACGGGGTCAGGGCGATGGAGGCTGCAAGTCTACGACATATCCTAAAGGGATCAATGGTACAGAAGTCGAACCTGCTGCTGTCTTCTTAAAGGGATATTCTTACTTGGACAATCCTTTTTGTTAGTAGGGTCACTGGGTATTGTGCCAACGGGATCTCTAGTGATCGGCTGTAATCTAGCGCCAAGTCTTCGACCCCACCAAACGCCTCCTCATATCTCAGCTTCCTAGACCCCTGTGAATGAGGGCGAGGCTTCTTGTTACATTAGTCTTCTTGGCAGCTTTGTTCCTTTGACTTGGTATTGGTGCCAGCTGTAGGTGGGTGATGCCAGGCGGGGTCCTTTGAAATCCGAGGATGATGTCTGTTCTGTGACCACATTATTTTCCTTGATGCTGTTATTTCCTCCTCCAGCCCTGACTGTATCTCAGCCGCTTCTCCTCCTGAGACGTCATCCTAAGAAATAATAACTATATAATAAAGGAGGGCCACTGATAGCCAAATAATACGAGACAGGCGCGTTCTACTGACTGTTTCCACAAGGACGCCATTCATCTCCCACCGCCTCAATAGACTGTGATAGACTTAGATATATTGGGGCATATTTATGAAGACTGGCATAACATACGCCAGTCTTAATAAACGTCTGCGGCCACTTCATAAATCTGTCTGCCATCCCAGCGCCAGAATGGAAATCTGGAGTGAGTTATAATAAATCTGTGGGGCCAAAACGTCCTCCGTAATCCCCCCAAGGCCCACATTGGAATATTAATGTCCGATTTTAACATCACTGTTGTGTGAATCAGTCCTTAGATACCCAGGCTTTGATACAGCAGCACCCGATTGGCTTGGATACAGCAGCTCAGCAGACTGGTATCACACAAGCTAGGCTTTGATACAGCAGTTCCGCACCCGATTGGCTTTGATACGCAGCTCAGCTACCGGTATCCCACAAGATAGGCTTTGATACAGCAGTTCCGCACCCGATTGGCTTGGATACGTCAGCTCTGCCGGCAGTATCACAGGCTCAGACACATGCTCAGCTGCACTGTCCCTGGGGATGAGGTTATTGATGTTGGCACCTATATGTATGATGTGAATGCGGGCAGGTTGAGGCAGACTCTCAGGCTCATGGTTGCCATGTGCGCCCGCTGCTGGGTGACTTTTCTTGCAGTCAGGGTCGCCGTCCAACAACAACATTTATGTTCCCTTCAGAATCTCAGGCCGGGTGTGCATTGTCTGCTCCTGAGAGACGCGTCTACAGATGATGGGTGGGGGGTGGCGGAGATGACACCGTGACAGCAACATCCTATTCTGAAGACTGACATGACGCCATATTTTATGTACTAGACGTCCAAGTCACGTCCGTAATTCACCCTCTACATAAATATGAATCCCCATAGATTCTGCTTCTGGGAAAGCTGGGTGATGAACGGTGTATCTACCATTACAGCTCCTATGCAGGGGTGTAGCTATAGGGGACAGCGGTAGCATTCACTATGGGGCTCTGGAGCCTGAGCACAAGGTAGGTAGGGGTCCCATTATAGATTATGCACCAGGGCCTTGGAGCATCACGTGACACCCAGCTTTCCTAAGAAGCTGAATGTGAAGTGATACATGGAGAGGACAACACTTTGCAGCAGATTTATTATTTATGGAGGGTGCGCCTTGTTTAGGAGCAGGCGTGGGCCTCCTCCAGTGATGGGACTATGAAGACCGGCCTGTGTTGCCCATAGCAGCCAATCAGAGATCAGCTTTCGTTTCTTGAACTGCTCTGGTACAATGAGAGCCGCGCTCTGATTGGTTGCGATGGGCAATAAAGAGATTTTCAAGATCTCTGTTTTCTGTAAGGGAATATTCACCTCATTACTGACACCCTCACGCTGCGAACCCTGGCCCTGTTTTGTGGGGTGTAGGATTGTCAGAATTGGGCACTGACAGCAATCCATCATGTAACACCTGCAATTCCAGGTCTACAATGTTCATCCTGATCTATCTGGTTCATGTATATATTACCAGATCTACGGTAATAACTGGCACTTACATAACATACACTATGTGATCAAAAGTATCCAGACACCGCCAATAACATACGTTTTTCCTATTAGGTGCATTGTGCTGCCCCCTACTGCCAGGTCCTCCATATCAGCGACCTCAGTAGACATTAGACATTGTGAGAGAGCAGAATGGGGCGCTGCGCGGAACTCACGGACTTAGAACGGGGTCAGGTGATTGGGTGCCACACATCACGCAGGTCAATACCAAACGACGCCTCACTTGGTGTAAGGAGCGTAAACATTGGACGATTGAATAGTGGAAAATGTGGTGTGGAGTAACGAATCACGGTACACAATGTGGCGATCCGATGGCAGGGTGTGGGTATGGCGAATGCCCGGTGAACGTCATCTGCCAGCGTGTGTAGTGCCAACAGTAAAATTCGGAGGCGGTGGTGTTATGGTGTGGTGGTGTTTTCCATGGAGGCGGCTTGCACCCCTTGTTGTTTTGCGTAGCACTATCACAGCACAGGCCTACATTGATGTATTAAACACCTTCTTGCTTCCCACTGTTGAAGAGAAATTCGGGGATGGCGATTGTATCTTACAACACGATGGAGCACCTGTTCATACTGCACAGCCTGTGGCGGAGTGGTTACACCACAATAACATCTCTGTAATGGACTGGCCTGCACAGAGTCCTGACCTGAATCCTATAGAACACCTTTGGGATGTTTTGGAACGCCGACTTGGTGCCAGGCCTCACCGACCTACACCGATACCTCTCCTCAGTGCAGCACTCCATGAAGAATGGGCTGCCATTTCCCAAGAAACCTTCCAGCACCTGACTGAACGTCTGCCTGCAAGAGTGGAAGCTGTCATCAAGGCTAAGGGTGGGCCAACACCATATTGTATCCAGCATTACCGATGGAGGGCGCCACCAACTTGTAAGTCATTTTCAGCCAGGCGTCCGGATACTTTTGATGACATAGTGTATGTGAACCATCCAGGACGATCTGAAAAAATGAGCCAACTGAAAAAGAAGTTTCTGCCGCCCATTGAAATAAATAGGAGGTGGAATTTTTGCAATGTATTCCACTAGAAAAATTCTACCATTTAAACGTACCCTAAGGCTGTGACCCCACATAGTGGAAACGGAAACGCAGTGTATTTCTTATTGCAGATTTTGATGCAGTTTTTCGAGCCAAAGGCAGGTGTGACTACGAAAGGAATATAAAATATATAGGAAGTTCTTAGACTTTCCCTTCTGTTAATCCCACACCTGACTGACTCCTAAATGTGTCCATAGGGTTAAACTATCCCGACCATTGACAAAACAGAGTCCGTCCAGCCTCTGTATGGCCCATATATGTCAGTAAAGGATCCTCTGAAACGTCTGCTTTAGGGCGAGGTTTGCACAAGTCCCTTTTGTGACCCTGCTCCAGGATTTATCCAGCAAAATCAGCAAATGTATGTCCTATGAATGATGAATGCCACAATACGTATTCATCAAAGGCAACTGTTTTTAAGTATACATTATAGCTATCCACTAAATACTAAGCACAGCGTAATACACAGTTTAGTGGATGCGTTTACTTGAATGGGACTGAGCAGTAACATCTCTGGCCTGTACAGTAGAAGCAGCACATTCCTGGACAATCCTAGTGCTTCAAGCAACTTATTTGTGGGGGTAACTGCACAAAAATGGAGGCCATGAACTGCATGGTAAAGCAACAGCGGATAGTTTACAGGAGGTACAGTGACCATATAGTAATCCAGGGGTCTCCAGCGTATAGCCACACTTATACACCCATCACTGGTGTTCCTGTGCACCATGACCAGTATGCCATTTTTTGTATGGTCCTTGCAGATCCACCAACCAGACACTTCTCTCCCCTGGAGTTGCACCGGAGAAGAGTGGGCACACACCAGACACCTGGGGTCCACATGCAGGTTCCTCTTGGCTGGCTCTCCTAGTTGTTGACTCCTCCAAGTGGCCTTCCAGCAACCCATCTCTCCGTCTTCCTCCCAGCCATTGCCTCCTCCTGCAGAGTCGGCCCTCAAATAGGAAGCCATCTCCCGCCAACATCAAAGCACCATGGGAGAGCAACACAACATCATGGGTGCAACTTAGTCCTAGTTACAAGGAATCATCCACTTCCCAAAAGTTCAGGACCCGCACCAACTAAAGCAACACAAGTGTAAAAAACACATCACCCAACATAGTGCGAGTCCACCATACCACAAGATATAACTAGTTGTGATGCACCAGCTTGACTTAGGGTGTTTAACCTGCTAACAGGTGTTTAACCCTTCGCTACACGATAGCCCTACACGATAGCGCCTTACAATACCGTGCAGGGTATGAACAAAACTGGGCGATGACCCCCCCACTGCACAATACAGTGGCTACCCACTGAATAGAAAATGATAACGTCCCTTTTTTTTCTATCTGGATCATTTTTTGAAATTCAACTTTTTGTCTGTAAACCGGAACACGGGTGACATTGGGGACAGCGTACCTCCAACTTAAATATAGACGTAAATGGTTAAAGCTTATTCCTCGTGCCCTGTCAGACCTATGATTTGCCCGCACCGTTTTGTTTTTCCAGAAATATCCCTTCCATAACACTGACGTTAATGCATTTTGTCTGTTGAGAGTTGCCCCCACCACCGCCCCCCATCCTGCCTTCCTCTGTCTGTAATTACTGAGCCCGGCTCCCGTCCACGCAGACAAGTTCTCATTGGTCAGTGTCATGCAGGATACGCTGGAGAATTCTTCCTGACATCGATGTGACTGTAGGGACTTCATCAACACCTCCAAGGGGCTCGGCAGCCGAGCTCGGTGTCTGACGTGACAGCAGGAAAAGGTCCAAGGTGTATAGATCTGTTTTCTAAAAATGCCATCTCCAGGCTTCTCATCTCATCAGTATTCAGGAAGAGCTGTGCCAAGGGCACGAGGATTATCTGGCAGAGAGGAATATGTATCTCTTGCAGTTTGCTCACACAGCTGAGCATTTCTACTTAATACTCCAGGAGAGACTAAATTCTTACTTAATACACTCATATATCCTGCAGCGTTATTTCATGGATTAGCCCATGTGTATAAACCTACATCTCGGGCCGGTTTATACTGGGGGGCTAAGCGGCATTTGCCCTGGGGCCTAAACTATCCAATATAATCCAGGTGTCACCTGCTTTATATTTCTTTCCTAATGACTCCGATTAGGATGGCGGTATTATTTTGGCACTGTCTGGCGGTATTATTTTGGCATTGTCTGGCGGTATTATCTAGGCTCCATCTTGGCCCGTTATGTCTTTCGCAGACATGATTATGTGGCCTCCTTATGATATTGCTGTTTGGCACGGTATGGCGGTCTTATTTCTCACATAGTAGATTTTTGGAAAAAGTTAAGCACTGAAGGGTGATTGTGGAAGAATATGTGCTGGGAGTCTTGCTGTGCTGTTACATGGACCGGTTCTGGCCAGGTTTTACATGTTGGATAGATGGCGTTACATTTCGTTGTAGAATGTACTAGGTTCATACTAGCATTGGGATCTCCATTCTTCAGGTTGGTCGGGGGATAACGTTATATATGAAGACCAGCGGACCCCATTGACTATAATAGGGTCTGCTTTTTCACAACTCAAAGCGGCCTCTGTGCAGGACATTTTATTCTGATGATTTTCGTCAGTCTTGGACTCCGACGCAGAATTGAACCCAGCCATGCTTAGGTATATAGATGGTACCCGCAATGACTGGATGATATCCGCAAAAATCGATGCAAATGATCGCCTCTTCACCACTGTGCTGGAGAGGTTTGTGCTGATATACTGTACTTGGTTTTCACCAAACATGGAGTTACACATTATGGCCAAACCTCTCCACTTCAGTCTAGTCCAGTGATTCCCAAAATGGTCCAGGTGGACCCCCAGGGGTCCATGGGAGACTCGACGGGGATCTACGTTGGCCTGGATATTATATGGAAATATCCAACTATGGAATATGGTAGAAATGTAGCAGCAGGGGGTCCACTGAAACCAGTAAAATTTTGAAAGCGGTCGAGGAGACAAAAAAGTTTGGGAACCTCTGGTCTAGTCTTTCCACTAGACATTATTCCATTAAATTTGTTGCGACATCTAATCCTAGGAAGATTGTCATCTGTCGTGAATGTTTTCCAATTGTGAATAATCTTTGATGGATTTCAAATAGTTTGGAAGTGTCCAGATTGATTGGAAGCAACTATTACTTCTATAAGATCATTGCTGATATCTTTCCTCCTTGGTATTGTGTTAACGTATACCTGAATGTTCCAGACCAGCAAACTGCCAAAACGGTTTCATTTATAGAGGTGGTCACATTTGCTAAATATCAGCACGTGACTGCTACTTAACTCTTAATTCCTAGGGAAGGCATTTGAAGACCTTCTAAGGATCAGGTTTTTTTATTACGTTCTGATAGGTAAATATAGGACTGTATGGCCCCGATTGGAAGAGTCAAGCACCGGAACTGGGCCAATGCTTGTCAGAGTGAATCCCAGGGGTCAGACCAGTACTGATCTAACGTTTACCCTGGTAGATAAGATGTTTTAGTCTGGAATACCCCTTTAAGTTAGAAGTAGACAAAACCTTTACTATTGGAAAGATCACAAAAATCTATTTTCCAAAAACAAATATGGCACCAGACTTGAAGTAGAATAGCGATGCATCCGCCTTGACATATTGCGTCTTATAAGTCATTCTGGTCCATCTGGCTTCACAGCTGTCACACGTTAGTATCGGTATCATTAATGAGCGCTATTTAATAACAAGAACCATCATCACTTCTGTCAGGAGTTTTCATTACAACTTTTTAGCACTTTTTAGTTCAGTCTCTTTTTCTTTTGGGATTGGAGTTGAAAAACTTCAAGGAGAACATCAAGTCCCAGGGCGGATCTCCTGGTCCCGCAGAGTCTCATTAGTACGAGAGAAAACTTGGAGATAGATTAGTATTTCACTGCTGGGCTGCAAATGTCTACCCTGTTACGGGGCAGAATGGGTCAGTATATGGCCCCAGCACATAGGTTATCTATAAGGTACACGTTTAGGTTCCCAGGGGAGCAGGAAGTTCTGGATATGTTGGTCCCAACTAGAGATGAGTGAGCCTCCTAAGGTTTGGGTGGCTTGAGTCCCTGATACGAGCCGGAAGAGACATTATTATACTCTGCTATCTGCAGACCCCAGATTATAATAGGTGCTGTATGGTTAGTTGGCTCCATCATATCATTACATTCTCCTACACTTATGTCCCAGGGCCAGGAATGTTAAAATCTCATCCTTGTCTTGGATCTATCTGTAACTCCTAATCCTAGGAGACTGATCACAACCTCGCAGCATTTGGCAACATTGTGAACGTCTGATCAGCTCAATGTAGGATTTCAGCATCGATGCCGCCTCCTGCATGACACAGGGAAACAATGGACTCAAGTCAGCAGAATCGGAGACTCGACCCACCCAAGTACAAGCACAGCAAAGAATTCTGCTTGTCGTAGCTGCTGATGTGTGGACAAGGGCCTTTCCTGACGTGCAATGTATGGACTGACCTTATATCCTGGTATAATCACAAATTAAAGGATAGGAAGGTTTATCCAGCTTTCCACAGACCCTGAACAGCATAGACATATCTGGGGTCAAGCCATTCCTAGTTACGCCACAGGCTAAGGAATTAATTTAGGATAAGTCTAGACAGGGTGGTGAGTCGAAAAATCAAAGAAGGGGTCGCAGAGTGGCACCCACCCACCAGCCCTTTATGATTTGGTAGGTGTGAGGGGTTTTATCACATGACTAGTTGCAGCAAACAATGGGGGAGGTCATGGATGGCACTCAGTGGGTGGCTGCGGTCCATCGAAGGTATGGTTACCCTGGCAGTGGTTTTAAGTAGAGATGGTTGAACCTTGCAAGATTCATTCCTCAAATTTTCACAAAGCTTGCCCGGAAGTTTTGTTCTGGACAGAAGTTGTTTGGTCGGACCCGGATGTGCTATTATTACTCACTGCGGTCTCTTCAGACCTATGAGTACGATGAGCAGCGGCCCGGGGGCTCAGACATTTTTTCTGCTAGGTCATCAGTATCGATCATGGGGTCCAAAACCCGGACCTCGCACTTCCAGAAGTTACTGCACTGTACGGGATCGAAAACAACTTAGGTCTCAATGGCACAGACAGGGGCGTAACTTGAGGGGGTGCAGAGGATGCAGTTACAGAGGGGCCCAGGAGCCTTAGGGAGCCCATAAGCACTGGCATCAGTATTAAGATTGCAGTTTCCATCTGGCCCATAAGCCAAGGAGACCCACAGATTCCCCTAACCACACTAAGGTGGATTAAACTCCTTAGCACCCGTAACCATCACTATAAAGAATTCACTGTAGGGATGAGGTAGGGACAAAAGATCACACTGGGATCCACAAGACTTTAGACACCACTGGGCGCAGAGATGTAGTCCTGTCCAGTATAGTACCTACTGATAAGTGCGGTGTCCAGGGCTTCTGGACCCCCACCAAAAACGAATGACCGACCCTTTAAGTGGTATGTTGAGTAAAGCAAATCTGTAATACCGTACTTAAGACGAACCCTATTTTGTTTATTGCCCGGAGCCCCCTGATATCTCCCCATCATCACCCTACAGCTCAGGCGCTCTCCGGTATTCCTCTATGTACGGCTTTATATTATACATGATGTACTGGTTAAATATGGATAGGACATGCTGTTTGATATGTATCTGGTTGTGAGATTAAATGGCCTCTGCTGCAGCCGCCATCCACATCCCAGAAAATACACGTATTCAGGTCAACAAGACAGGCAAAGGAAATAGCGGATGGCAGGTATTAAAGAATACAGAAGAATTATCTCCTACTGTCTATTTGGTCAATTTACAGCTATTACAGCTCTGATAGGAGTTCTCAACCAGCTTTCCCATAGTCCTGAACGTCCTAATATACAATAACAGGGTCCTGATAAGTAATGCACATCAGATACAACCCTGTTATGAGAGCTGCTTGTGCTGATCTGGCTCCTGCAACATCCAGATAAATCCGCTGTTTGATGTGATCCAGGTACACGCAACCCGTCATACATGTATAAAACATGGATGGACAAGGGCTAGTGCTATAGCCGCTGTTTGTAGCATCTCCTCAGTCTGGCCAAGCAGGGGACCCTCTGTGACGCTTTTTGAGACAAGGCTTTCCTGTGTATGCACAGTCTGATACAATTGTATCCAATCTAGATATTCCTCTGTTTGGTAAACACATAGTTTGTTACATTGTATCAGTGCAGGTAAAATGTATCAAACCAGAAGATTCTCCAGACTGGATACAAATGTAGCAAGGCCCGGGGTTCACATCTTCGTTCACATTTCCATTCAGGGAGTCTTCTTGGAGACCCCCAAACGGAAACCTATGCGCATAAAAAAGTGGTTATTTAAGGAAACCCGCGGACCCCTAGACTATAATGGGGTCCATGTGGTTTCTGCACGAAAAATGCAGAGAGAAAAGTCCTACAAGCAGCACTTATCTGTCCGCATGTTTCACGTGGAAACCGAGCCGAACCCACACAGAACCCATTATAGTCTATGGGGTCCACGGGTTTCCTTAGGTACCTGCTTTTTTTCCATATACCTTTAATAAGGGAAGAAACAGTGCAGAGTTTTTTTGCCCCGTTGTGTTTTATAGCTGAGTTGTACTACATAGGGACAAGGATTTTCCCAAGATCTAGAAAGTGGTGAACAACTGAAACAAAGTTAATTGAAAAGTTCCAAAACTTATTATATGATGATTAGAATTCATATCTTATTCTTTTCTTTTTTTTTTTTTTTTTTTTTAGAAATTATTCTAATTTGCTGGTGACCTGACCGTACATTAGTGAAGCTGAATTTTATTATCTGATGTGGGTGTAACTTTTGGTAAGTGCTTTTATGACATGTTTAATCTCTGATTTATTATTATAACACGCTCTAATATTTTTATATTATATCTATGTCTGTTTGATGGAAAAAGAGTGTCTAAAGAAACTCATCTCATATCTGTCTATCTCCTATCTATCTATCTATCTATCTATCTATCTATCTATCTATCTATCTCCTATCTATCTATCTATCTATCTATCTATCTATCTCCTATCTATCTATCTATCTATCTATCTATCTATCTATCTATCTATCTATCATCTATCTCCTATCTATCTATCTATCTATCTATCTATCTATCTATCTATCTATCTCCTATCTATCTATCTATCTATCTATCTATCTATCTATCTATCTCCTATCTATCTATCTATCTATCTATCTATCTATCTATCTATCTATCTATCATCTATCTCCTATCTATCTATCTATCTATCTATCTATCTATCTCCTATCTATCTATCTATCTATCTATCTATCTATCTATCTATCATCTATCTCCTATCTATCTATCTATCTATCTATCTATCTATCTATCTATCTCCTATCTATCTATCTATCTATCTATCTATCTATCTATTAGAGATGAGCGAACACTAAAATGTTCGAGGTTCGAAATTCGATTCGAACAGCTGCTCACTGTTCGAGTGTTCGAATGGGTTTCGAACCCCATTATAGTCTATGGGGAACATATACTCGTTAAGGGGGAAACCCAAATCCGTGTCTGGAGGGTCACCAAGTCCACTATGACACCCCAGGAAATGATACCAACACCCTGGAATGACACTGGGACAGCAGGGGAAGCATGTCTGGGGGCATAAAAGTCACTTTATTTCATGGAAATCCCTGTCAGTTTGCGATTTTCGCAAGCTATCTTTTCCCCATAGAAATGCATTGGCCAGTGCTGATTGGCCAGAGTACGGAACTCGACCAATCAGCGCTGGCTCTGCTGGAGGAGGCGGAGTCTAAGATCGCTCCACACCAGTCTCCATTCAGGTCCGACCTTAGACTCCGCCTCCTCCGGCAGAGCCAGCGCTGATTGGCCGAAGGCTGGCCAATGCATTCCTATGCGAATGCAGAGACTTAGCAGTGCTGAGTCAGTTTTGCTCAACTACACATCTGATGCACACTCGGCACTGCTACATCAGATGTAGCAATCTGATGTAGCAGAGCCGAGGGTGCACTAGAACCCCTGTGCAAACTCAGTTCACGCTAATAGAATGCATTGGCCAGCGCTGATTGGCCAATGCATTCTATTAGCCCGATGAAGTAGAGCTGAATGTGTGTGTTAAGCACACACATTCAGCACTGCTTCATCACGCCAATACAATGCATTAGCCAGTGCTGATTGGCCAGAGTACGGAATTCGGCCAATCAGCGCTGGCTCTGCTGGAGGAGGCGGAGTCTAAGGTCGGACCTGAATGGAGACTGGTGTGGAGCGATCTTAGACTCCGCCTCCTCCAGCAGAGCCAGCGCTGATTGGCCGAATTCCGTACTCTGGCCAATCAGCGCTGGCCAATGCATTCTATTAGCCCGATGAAGTAGAGCTGAATGTGTGTGCTTAGCACACACATTCAGCTCTACTTCATCGGGCTAATAGAATGCATTGGCCAATCAGCGCTGGCCAATGCATTCTATTAGCTTGATGAAGCAGAGTGTGCACAAGGGTTCAAGCGCACCCTCGGCTCTGATGTAGCAGAGCCGAGGGTGCACAAGGGTTCAAGTGCACCCTCGGCTCTCCTACATCAGAGCCGAGGGTGCGCTTGAACCCTTGTGCAGCCTCAGCTCTGCTACATCAGAGCCGAGGGTGCGCTTGAACCCTTGTGCACACTCTGCTTCATCAAGCTAATAGAATGCATTGGCCAGCACTGATTGGCTAGAGTACGGAATTCGGCCAATCAGCGCTGGCCAATGCATCCCTATGGGAAAAAGTTTATCTCACAAAAATCACAATTACACACCCGATAGAGCCCCAAAAAGTTATTTTTAATAACATTCCCCCCTAAATAAAGGTTATCCCTAGCTATCCCTGCCTGTACAGCTATCCCTGTCTCATAGTCACAAAGTTCACATTCTCATATGACCCGGATTTGAAATCCACTATTCGTCTAAAATGGAGGTCACCTGATTTCGGCAGCCAATGACTTTTTCCAATTTTTTTCAATGCCCCCAGTGTCGTAGTTCCTGTCCCACCTCCCCTGCGCTGTTATTGGTGCAAAAAAGGCGCCAGGGAAGGTGGGAGGGGAATCGAATTTTGGCGCACTTTACCACGCGGTGTTCGATTCGATTCGAACATGGCGAACACCCTGATATCCGATCGAACATGTGTTCGATAGAACACTGTTCGCTCATCTCTACTATCTATCTATCTATCTATCTATCTATCTATCTATCTATCTATCTATCTCCTATCTATCTATGTATCTATCTATCTATCTATCTATCTATCTATCTATCTATGTCCTATCTATCTATCTATCTATCTATCTATATATCTCCTATCTATCTATCTATCTATCTATCTATCTATCTATCTATCTATCTATCTATCTGTGGGGTTCTATGCCCTATGTAGCATAAATCACAGCAGAAATGCCGCTATATAAAACGCAGTCCCATCCACTCTTTGTGATAAAATACACACAGATATTTCCAGAACCATTGCGGCTTTGGAAATCGCAGCATGTCAGTTATAACTACGGAAACGCCGACAGTTTCTCTATAGTTATAATGGAAGCAGAAGGTGCATAGAGGAAACTTCTACAGAAATCGCTGCAGGAAAAAACGTGATGTAATGCCGCCGCAGTTTTTCCTTCAGCGCTTTTTATCTAAGGCTTGCTATGTGGGGCCTTAGCCTAAAGGCTATAGTGAGAACCCTTATAGAATAGGGGGCCCACTCGATACCACTCTCAATGTGTTTTTTTTTTCTTTAGATGTAGATTGTGAGCCCCATATAGGGATCACAATGTACATTTTTTTCCCTATCAGTATGTATTTGAAGAATGGGAGGAAATCCACACAAATACGGGGAGAACATACAAACTCCTTGCAGATGTTGTTCCTGGCAGGTTTTGAACCCAGGACTCCAGCGCTGCAAGGCTGCAGTGCTAACCACTGAGCCACCGTGTTCCCCACCACTCTCAATGTGTACTAATAGAGGCACAGATGTGGACCCCGCACATCCATGCATTACTATTCACTTCAATGACCACCACAATGCACATGTGTAGATATCTGTGATCTCAGCTGATCAGGGGGTAAGGGGCATCCATATTTGATCGTACCTGAGCCATCCATTACATATCAGTGCTTGTATGTTGTTACATCTTTGTTTTTAGGCTTTGTAACACAACGCGTTTCCCTGGATCCAGAGCGGCGGATGTGTCTGCTCAGCTCCCCGGGCGCCTCCTGCTTACAGACCTGGCACCCCCTAGCCCTGCACTTTTACCAGCCACTCAGCGGAGCCATTTCTAGAAACAATGGCCATAAATAAGCGACGCACCGAGTATTTTTCTTCCTCGGCTTAAACAAAACCAGCAGGCGGTGTGCGGGAGAATGCAGGCGATTTCTTCAGATGGGCAGAAGAAAGGCGCAGGCCTGCAGCTGACATCCAGTTGGCACTAGAGCAAATGATTTAGGATCAATAGTAAAATCAATGATGATGCGGGCGCAGCTGACTGGAGAGGACGTCGGGCACCTGAGCGGTGGCGGTGCACGGGGAGGCGCGCTTTACAAGAGGCTGCCTCCCTGGTGCGATGAGAGCGCTCCGCCGCTGCCTGCTCTTTATTGACGCTGTAAACCTTTTGACATTGAAGCTACATTATGGCAAGAGACAAAAAATCCTACAGGCGCCTATTTACAAAGTGAACAGACACATGGCCGCCCCTGGGTATTTAACCATTTAACACACTTTGCAACTGGTTTTTGTTTTTTTCGTTCTTTTTACATCATTTTGTGTCTTTTTCAGCTTTTTCCGTGCACATTATGCGGATTTAGGATCGCATAAAGATGACATGAAAACGACTCTCGCATGTCTGTTTTTTAGGACATAGTCAGGGGGAATTTATTACCTCATGTATGCCAGTTTTCTGGTGTAGAGGGGTGATAATGTGGCGCATTTTTGGCCCCAACGGTGTTCGTTGAAAATATTGCAAAAATTTTGGGTTCACCACCTACTAGCCAATATTATACTCTGGGGTCTGAAATGACCCCAGAGTATGATGATTGAAGGACCAGGGGAGGTGAATACCATAAAAACCAGTGTTACTTACCTCTCTTGGGCTCTACCGTGACTCCCTGCTGTTTTCGGCCCTCTTCAATGACGTCACGGACGTGGTTTATGGCCACGTCATTATGTGTTTGTGACATCATTACAGAGGCCTGAAGACAGCAGGGAGTTACACCCAGGAGAGGGGAGTAACACTGGTTTTTATGTTCGCTCACGTTCCCTGGGCTTCTGATCTTTATACTGTGACCCCAGATTATAATAATAGCAGTATTTGTTAGGGTTCACCCAATAAATACTATTGCCACAGGCCCGCTGCTCACGGCCGCCTTCTGCTTCTTCCTATTCCCTGCAGTGGGCCCCAGTGACATGATATGGGATGTATGGGGCCCCCAGGATGACAAAACGGGGGGTGGAGGCGGCCATGAGCAGGCAAAGGGATTGGTAAGCAAATAGGGCCCTTACGTCACTGCTAAGAGTTCATGGCTCCTACAGATCCATAGTATGAGGTTGGAGGAGGCCGTACGCCTCTCTAAGGCCTCTGCCATGTAAATGCCTTCCCTGTATTCAGATATATCCAGCAGGAATAATGGTTTTACAATGCCAGGCGACATTGACCTTGGGGAATAACTAGAATAGAGATTTTTAGATAATAGAACATTCTCTTTTGTTTAATTTCGCGCAGATACAAAGCCACCAAGTGCAGCCAATGTCATGAAAACCGCGCTCAGCCCTTCTTACCCCTCGCGATCCAGCGCCAGCGCTCCTCGTCTTTGTTAACCAGTGGCCAGTATGTGACAAGAGATGGGCGAACCGATTCGTTCCGAGCCGGGTTTGAGCTGAATATTCCATACTGTTCGGATTTTAACGAAATCGAACAATTGGGAATTCGTCATGGGTGAACTAAAATGCTTTCCAAAATATGCGTTGCTCACTGGGGCAGCATCCCAGGCACCTAGAGCTCAGTGGTGACCCCAACACATGATGTCACGAGGAACTGAGGCCCGATCCACTCAGGAACGCCCACTTTTGGATCTTGTTCGTACCAACTGGTTAGGCCAAAGAGGAGAATTTTATGGAATTGTTACTGAAAATTCAGGATAATCCCTGAAAATCTGCGCTGTTGGCACCTATGATCTTAGCAGACTGTATACTTGTTTTCCACCATCTTTGCCGTTGGTTCAGTACGTGTTCAATTTCCCCACAGCGCCACCCCAGGGGAAAAGAAGTATTGCACAGTGTCCATTAAAATTGATAGCCCTCTGTGTATGGACATGCCGGATCCTCTAGAGACAGAGACGCTCTTTAGAACCGTTCTTCCTCTTACAAGTAGAGGTCCTGTATGAGGGTCTCTCCATTGTGGGCCCTAAATGTCCCAGTTTAGTTTTGGAGACCCCTTTAAATCCAGATATTGGTTTATTTGATGATACTGATCTTATTGTCTGGCAACTCATTAACGGCGCGGGAACCTTATTAAAAAAGGATTATAAACCTGCATGAAAAATAATCCGTAATGTTCATTAACTGAGGTTTAATCCAATTTTGCCTTTATGTAGAATATTATATTTAGATTCTTACAATGGTTCCTTCTTCCTGTTCTGTTACAGTAGGGCTCCAGGGTGACACCGGGCCTCACACGATTCCCGGTAAAACCGCAGCATTATTATACCTCGTGCTCGATCTGTATGTTTCCCTATGGGCAAAGTCATGGATGATTCCTCATAATTCTAATGAGTGTTGCGCAACGTTCTCTCCATAGGGCAACATGGAGCCTGTACATGAGTCACGATAGCACTATGTTATGTCTTTTACCATAACGCCAATCTCTCTAGCCTTAGATGTTTATGGAAAGGAAAATTATTAAAGGGGAGATTGGAGGCCAAATTATAAGGTTGGAGGAGTCTTTCCCATCAATTTCCTGACCTAGAGTGTCCTAGCACGTAAAAAATAAGCTCTGAACGATAGTTGGCTTATGCAATTCTGCATGGGTGGGCATGTCTAGCCATTGCTTCATTGTAAATGGTGGATTGGAGGAGGAGGAGGGTTTAATGGGTCTGGCTGCGTTAGCTCTCGGACCCTTACCTATGTATAGTCTACCATGCCATATTCTCCACTTCAGTGGGCACCACTCTTTCTACTGGTTTTACTCATTACTAAGTAGACATGGTGCCAAGTGGTACTTCAATAGGACGTATAGACTGGGGTTGACACATCCTCCTTCACTTTATCAAAGACATCTGTTACGCACCTCCTCTGCCTCCAATGAAGAGACTCTGCCTCAGCTTCTGACCATATGTGGTTGATCTTACCGAATCTGAATGCTGCCTTCCGTCTCACCATGGCCAACGTCATTGGGATGCAAGGTTAACCAATGCCCATTGATGATCTTAGGCCTGGGGACACTTTCTACTACTCCTTGACTCCAGAGTAAAGTATCAAGAGATATCGCTCCTGCCTTACCCATGAAGTTGCCCACCTAGTACCTGCTGTTGTATTCCCTTGGTTTCCTTCTTCATTATTCTTCCATCTTGTCATCCGGCTGTTGCATCCTGACCACTGTAGTAGCAACCATTGGCACCATTCCTGAAGTTACCGCTCCTCCATAAGCGCCACTGTCTGAAATCGATGGTTATTCTCGGAGTTGCGACCTGGTAACCTGACCAATACACATTACAGGAATAAAGGGAGAAGAACATGGAGATTGCTTAGAACCCATAACCCAGTCTTACCACTGCCAAACTCATTGTGGCTTAGACCATCCATATCTCCAATGAGATACATTAAATTGGACAAGAACCGACCAACCTTTGTGACAATTGGTCTGTTCTTGGCATTGAAGTTGGGAAGGAGAATCTGAAAATATTTTTGCAGTCACCTTTTTGATGATGTGTCCAATGCTACGGCCACGTCATGTCCAGTCATGGCCGCGGCGTTGGCTGTAGCCTTGTGTTAGACACTAGTTGCAGCCATGTATGAGGGTATATTGGGTCAACAAGTCTATAAATCCCAGTCCTTCTATAATACATTGTATAAAGCGATTTTGCACAGTGTAAGTACAAGCAAATGTTTCTTTAATTTGGGGCTTTCAGATAATAGGCACCGTGCACTGAATTACCGCGTTGCATTTGGTCAATTACTACTTGGGTCTTTTACATCGATTTTCAGGACATGGGTCACGGCTGAGTGCTAAGTAGCTACATGGATCTCAGCAAGATGAAATATTTATAGATCCTCAAAACGCAGCAATTCTCTGAAGCCAGGGGCAGTAATTGGTCTTGTAGAACATTTGTTGAGGCTACTTGGCCCTAGGAACTGAGCTAAAAAGAGTTAGTCCAATGTAGGCGAACAATTTCTACATAGGAACAGCTTGAAGGCACGGACATGAACCTGTCAATCACTGCTGAAGGGATTTATGCCTCAAGATGTGGGAAAGTCTATACGATGGTGAAGAGGGGGTGGGGGACAATGATGATTGTCAATGGTGTCTTGAGAATTCATTTGGACATTTGACCCTGTGTTGAAGCTCAGGAGGTATCTTGCCCTTGGCTGTGGTCATTTTTGGTTGGTAAAATTGTGGGGTACGTCCAACAAAAAGAGGTCCCACAGCATTATACTGTGTCAGTGGCCATTATAACGTGTCTGGGGACCTTGGGAAGCATTATAAATTATGTGTAGGCTCCTGAGGAGCATTATAAAATGTAGATGGGCCACTAGGGGGCATTATATTTTGTCAGGGGCAACTGGAGAGTATTATACTGTGTCGGGGGCCACGGGGGAGCATTATACTGTGTTGGTGCCAATGGGGAACATTATACTGTGTTGGGAGCAACTGGGGAACTTTATACTGTGTTGGTGCCACTGGGGAACATTATAATGTCTCTGTGTGTGGACCACTGGCGAGCATTATCGTTTGACAGGGGGCAATGGAGACTATTATGAAGTGTCTGGGGGCCATTTAGGTGCATTAAAAAGTATGTGAGGTCCGCTTGGGAACATTATGAAATATGTGTGGGCCCCTGAGGAGCATTATAACGTGTAGGTGGGCCACTGTGGGGCATTATACTGTGTCATAGGCCACTGGGGAGCATTATACTGTGTTTGGGGTTCGGGAAGCATTATACTGTGTTGGGGGCCACTGGGGAACATTATACTGTGTCGGGGGCCACTGGGGAACATCATAATGTCTCTGTGCGTGGACCACTGGCGAGCATTATCGTTTGACAGGGGGCAATGGAGACTATCATGAAGTGTCTGGGGGCCATTTAGGTGCATTAAAAAGTATGTGAGGTCCACTTGGGAACATTATGAAATATGTGTGGGCCCCCGAGGAGCATTATAACGTGTGGGTGGGCCACTGTGGGGCATTATACTGTGTCATAGGCCACTGGAGAGCATTATACAGTGTTTGGGGTTCTGGGAAGCATTATACTGTGTTGGGGGAACTGGAGAGCATTATAAAGTGTCTGTGGGATACTGGAGGGCATTTAAAGTGTGTGAGGTCCACTTGGTGTGTGGGGGGGACACTATGGGAGCATTATACTTTTTTTGGGAAGCCATATATTGTTTGTTGAGCCACTGGGGGACCATCGTATTGTGTGGGGGCTACTAAGGGAGTATGCATATGGTAAAAGATGACATTTCATATGCGTTGGGAGGAGGTGGTTGGGTGGGAAATATCGGATGGTCTAGCCCCGAGAAAGCCTTCACACAGTGTAGTAAAATCTGCATCAGAATAAATGCACGCATGAATTCAAAAACTGTGCCGAAAAACCACCTAAAAATTTGTCTTAAGGTAAAAATTATTTGGTATTTGGGATATCCTATCCCTTGAACCAAGATGATCATCCCAAAGAAGAAGCAGCGTCATGTTCACCCCCGGGGGGCAGTCACAATTCTACTAAAAATTCATGTAAATTACATTCTAACCGTACGCCCCAAAATACAAAAAACAAGACCTCATCTCAATGTAGTCATAAATAATATATGGGAAGAAGGGATAAATACGCCGCATCCTGGAGCCGGAATAACCCTGTCCCTAAGAGGTTATTAATAATTACCTATCAGGCTGCAGGCGGTTTTCTTTCTGGTCCTCCAGATCGGGATTTTTTGAAGGTTCTACAAACTGACAAACTGGCGGAGGAGGCGCGACCTCTGCGGCGTTTCATGTTATCCAGGTTGCGACGTGAATCGGATCACCCAGTCCTGCTGTACAAGTATAATCACTACAGGCCTGTGCTTAGATACCGCTCCTTTAATGTCTTGTAAGATTCTCTGTAAGATTAGTGGCTCCCCGGACCTGCGCCGCTCGCCATGACGCCGGGGCCACCTGTCCCTGTGTGATAAGACGTAGAATCTCACTGTGAAGCCGAATGGAAGAGATGGAAAGGGACAGATGTTTGTGTCAGAGGTCGCAGCAAATTCACGCATCAGATTATTACTACGTGTCGTTATCTTTATTATCGTGGTGATTTCATTACCAGTCGGATTTTAGTTTTTCTTATGTTACTTTAACAAAATTTCGTAGAAGGACACACCGGTGATCTTGATTAATCCTTTAAGAACTGTAAGGTTCCCGAAAAAAAGACTCCTGGAAGAACAGGCAGATCTCCCGGGCCAGCGGATATAGGCATCACAAAAAGGGGGCCTGATAACGTCCAAGGGGGGTGTGGTGATAGCCAGAATTTGCGTAACCATGTCCCGAAGATGTGTGGCGTCGGGAAATTTTTTTTCGCAAGCACTGCACTCACTGTTCTTCCTGAACCCTGTCCCTCAATATTGGCAAGTATGCTTGAGGGCTTGTTATTTGTGGGACAAGCTGTATTTTGTGAGGCACATATAACAGTTGTAATTTTTGGGAGGGGTGGAATCTTTGTATTTATTTCTACTAGGGCTTGCTATACTTTGCAATGTACTGTTTGATAGCTGTAAGTGTCTCATAGGCTACCAGACATGGCTACCTTGGTGGGCTTTATTGGGGATCTACTGGTACCTTCTGGTTGTGTGGCAGGGGACGGGCTAACAGAGGACGCCACCCTTCTCTTTAAAACCACTTACCGTATATACTCGAGTATAAGCCGACCCGAGTATAAGCCGAGACCCCTAATTTTACCACAAAAAACTGGGAAAACTTATTGACTCGAGTATAAGCCGAGGGGGGGCCTTTTCAGCACAAAAACTGTGCTGAAAAATTCTGCTTATACTCGAGTATATATGGTATATGCCATGGTCACTATAGACTTTGGCATGAAATTTGGGTATTTTTTAAAACTTTTTGGGTGAGACCACATGGCCCCTTCTGTACCTCACCACATCCATTTTTTTTAGACGTATAATACGATGGGCCCGGGAGGTCATCCCTTTTTTTGGGACGTTCCATAAGAATTGGCAAGTTCAATATTAAAGACCCTGCTGCTGATGACATGGACGCTTTTAGTGTTGCGGGACTTAGTCTGGCATTGTCGAGTGGGCACGGTGGCCATGATAAGGGCAATGAATAACTCGTTATGGGCATCTTTCCTTTCCAATTCCTACGATCTACCCTGACACTGCCCATGAGCACCCACTTCATACCCCCCCTCCCGTGTGTTTATGAACCCATGCGACCAGATATATTTAGTCATAGTGACTATAGGAGGCCCTGGAAATACATGGAGGGAAGGGGTGGACCCCTGTAGCAGAGTGTATTGGTGATATGGACACTTGGGGGGTGTCCTGTGCCCACCCTGCGCTGTATCTCAGGGTGGGTTGCAGTGTCAGAGATTCTGCTGTGTGAACATGTGTGGGAGAGGCTTAGAAAAACATTCCATCCTGAGCAGAGATTGGGGAGGGGGAGGGCCGCCGCCGCTGAAGTCATGTATTTTTTAGAGAGGGTGTTTGTGGATACAACATGTTCCTAATTCTGTCTTCTTTTCAGCATGGATTGATGCTGGCGGAGGCAGAGGGTCATAATTCAGGGGGACATCAGACGGGCACTTTCGGGGGGCTTTATAGGAATGTGATAATGAAGCCCTAATATTACAGGTTACTCCCCGGGCTGCACCTGTTACCGCAGAGAAGACGGAGACTCAAACACTAAAGTCTCATCCATATCACAATTACATTCGGTTTTAGTAAATAGGTGAATTTCCCAAAATATATCAATTCTTTTTTTTGTGTTCCTCTCTTATTCCTCCTGGTGATATGACAACATTAACAACTGACTGTTACCAATTAGGAGACGTCCCTACAAACTCTGACACCGCCAAATCAGGGCGACCAGTAATAGATGGTGTAGGGGTATAGCCTTATGACAATAGAAATGGTAAATTTCCAGGAGGAATAACAGAGGAATGGCTCATTGTAGGGTTATGAGAAAAAGATGCTTCAGAATTGTTTTATGGTGAATGCACAGATTAATTAAAACAGGAAAGGTGTCAGATCCACTTTAATATGAACGAAATATGATTGTGTATGTATGTAATATAAATATAAATATACAGTATATACCATATATATGAACTCCCCCTAGTGGCAATCTTTAGCATTAGACAAAAAGATCTAAGGTTTCCGATATATAGGATCAATTTATAGATCAATTTATATGTAATAGAAGTAAATCGTAAGGACGCTTTCCTGCCTTAGACGTCTTCTATTAACCCCCTATAACATTTTACAGTATTAAAGGTTTTATCCGGCCCCAAATTGAATTTTCATTTCATCTTGGGGAATCACAACACTATTTCATATCTATCTATCTATCTATCTATCTATCTATCTATCTATCTATCTATCTAATATCTCTATCTATCTATCTATCTATCTATCTCCTATCTATATCGATCTATCTATCTATCTATCTATCTATCTATCTATCTATCTATCTATCTATCTCCTATCTATCTATCTATCTATCTATCTATCTATCTATCTATCTATCTATCTATCTATCTATCTATCTCATCTATCTATCTATCTATCTATCTATCTATCTATCTATCTATCTATCTCCTATCTATCTATCTATCTATCTAATATATCTATCTATCTATCTATCTATCTATCATCTATCTATCTCATATCTATCTATCTATCTATCTATCTATCTATCTATCTCCTATCTATCTATCTATCTATCTATCTATCTATCTATCTATCTAATATCTCTATCTATCTATCTATCTATCTATCTATCTATCTATCTATCTATCTCTCTCTCTCTATCTATCTATCTATCTATCTATCTATCTATCTATCTATCTATCTATCTATCTCTCTCATCTATCTATCTATCTATCTATCATCTATCTATCTATCTATCTATCTATCTATCTATCTATCTATCTATCTATCTATCTCCTGTCTATCTATCTATCTCCTGTCTATCTATCTATCTATCTCCTATCTATCTATCTATCTATCTATCTATCTATCTATCTATCTATCTATCTATCTATCTATCTATCTCTCTCTCTCATCTATCTATCTATCTATCTATCTATCTATCTATCTATCTATCTCCTATCTATCTATCTATCTATCTCCTATCTATCTATCTATCTCCTGTCTATCTATCTATCTATCTATCTATCTATCTATCTATCTATCTCCTGTCTATCTATCTATCTCCTATCTATCTATCTATCTATCTATCTATCTATCTATCTATCTCTCACCCATACATTGGTATCACTCACCCATACATTGAAATGAATGGGGAGAGTCACATATACAGACAGGTATAGGATCTGCTTCTTATCTTGCAGCTCTTCACTACGGCCTAGACACATGGCTGCAAAAACTACTAGTTGTGTGTATGGGCCCATAGAAATGAATGGGTCTGCACTTTGAGCCACAATTGCAGATAAACCGTATGGTTGTATGAATGAGGCCTTCGTTTTAATTGACAAAAGTCCAAGATAGATTAAAATGTGGGGGGCGCTGTTGCTAGAATGTCTGTGAAAACTAGTTGGCTTTGTTATGGTGATAAGTGGTACTGTAAGTAAGTGGGGCAAATAAATTGCACCCAAATAAGTTCTCTTTAAAGGGGTTGGCCAAAGTTTAGACGTTATTGCCTATTCATGGCATAAGGGTCTGACCACTGGAGCCAACACCAATTGTTAGAACGGGGGTCCTACTACCCTGTCCGAATGGAGCGGCAGGCTGAGCAGCAATTCATTGTCTATGGGATAGATAGTCTAGTGCAATTCAATGTCCGGACCCCCAGCAGTCCCCAATGCCAGAACCTATACATGAAACAAAATCAGTTCACTCTATAGCTCCATATAGCTCCACTCCTATTCATATAATGATATAATACCCACTGCGCCATTTATATGAGTAGTGTTCTGTATTTCCGTGGACGTCACTGGACAGACACAATGTGTAGGGGAGCGTTCTGGTCTCGCAACCCATATTCATCCACGTTCACATTGAGATGTACCATGCTACATCTAGTACATTCAGGTCACATGGTGTACCAAATGGGGTGTTATTGGGTGTTTCATTGCCGTTCGGGGATAGGTGGGACGGGCAAACAAGATCTCTAGACCCCCGAGCATAATAAGTGGAGAACTAGGGGAGGTACCAAGACATAATAAATCCTCTCTAGGGTTGAGCCGATCTTGAGATTTCAGGATCGATTTTAAAATCCGATTTCCGATCATTTTCCATGAAATTTACTCGATCGCCGATCGGAATCCGATCTTTTCCGATCCCGATCACTCAACCTTGAACCTCACCAATCCTCAGCTTCCTTGAGGTATCTGGCGGACCTTCGATACCCTCTTCTGGCCTCCTGGCTGATGTCACATGTCCTGGGGTCACTGCTTAGTCATGATATTGGGTGTGCTGACATCATGACACTTGACGTAAGGTTGGAGGGAACCCAGGAGAGGTGAGGTGAGGTAAATATAACTATTTGTTATGTTTTGGCTCCTCCCTTGGACCTTCAGAGTATAATCATGGGTTGTGTTTCCTACCATACAATCCAAGTTATTTCATGGGGCCCCAAGTATCAGGACCATGTACCAGGCCATTGCCTATTGGATTAATTCTCACTTTTCCGTATACTGCGTGTGGGGACACTAAGGGGGCAGTATTACGGGGCCACAAACATAACTTTGCTTCGGGTCGCAGAAATGCCATCTCCACGGCCGGGTATAATAGTGATTAGGGGGTGGCTTGGGTCAAAATTTGGTCAAACCGGTTCGTTCATGTCTAGTGACTATTTTTGTAAGCTTACAGGATACATACCTTCCCCTAATTCGTACATTATCTGATGAGTCACGTTAATGGCGGTTTAGCGCAGCTTTGCAGGACACTGAATGATGACAGCTACTGCATACAATAGCAAACAATTGTCTGGCCTGGGGATTAGTGTGTCTATTCCCACAAGGGGATGAGCAGGTAGAGCGCCTCCTACAGTAACATCATAGAATGCTAATGGAGATCTGGTCACAATCCATAGTCAGTCGGTGATGGACAGGTTAGGTGAGCAGGGTGCAAGGTGGGCCTCTGCTTCAAGGGTGTCTCTACTTAAAAATGGTGGCCACAGGCAGCAAAAGTCTGGAGCTGCATCATTGGGGTCTATGGGAGAATTTTCTAGACAGGAAGGGGGAGGAGAGAAGATATGACATCATTTATTATCAGTCATTGATGTAAAGTTGGGTCAGAGGTGTTACCTTCGATTGTAATCCCATGTGTAATGTAAGTGAGGTGACCCCTACAGACTTGGAAATAATAATAATAATATAATAAATTTTATTTATGTAGCGCCAACATATTCCGCAGCGCTGTACAATTTGTAGGGTTCAGATACAGACAGATACAAAACAAAGAACGTCATTTCACACAATGGGACTGAGGGCCCTGCTCACAAGAGCTTACAATCTATGAGGTAGAGGGGGTGACACAAGAGGTAGGAGGGACGGCTTTGCTTATACACTCACCGGCCACTTTATTAGGTACACCATGCTAGTAACGGGTTGGACCCCCTTTTGCCTTCAGAACTGCCTCAATTCTTCGTGGCATAGATACAACAAGGTGCTGGAAGCATTCCTCAGAGATTTTGGTCCATATTGACATGATGGCATCACACAGTTGCCGCAGATTTGTCGGCTGCACATCCATGATGCGAATCTCCCGTTCCACCACATCCCAAAGATGCTCTATTGGATTGAGATCTGGTGACTGTGGAGGCCATTGGAGTACAGTGAACTCATTGTCATGTTCAAGAAACCAGTCTGAGATGATTCCAGCTTTATGACATGGCATTGCATTATCCTGCTGAAAGTAGCCATCAGATGTTGGGTACATTGTGGTCATAAAGGGATGGACATGGTCAGCAACAATACTCAGGTAGGCTTTGGCATTGCAACAATTGTCAATTGGTACCAAGGGGCCCAAAGAGTGCCAAGAAAATATTCCCCACACCATGACACCACCACCACCAGCCTGAACCGTTGATACAAGGCAGGATGGATCCATGCTTTCATGTTGTTGACGCCAAATTCTGACCCTACCATCCGAATGTCGCAGCAGAAATCGAGACTCATCAGACCAGGCAACGTTTTTCCAATCTTCAATTGTCCAATTTCGATGAGCTTGTGCAAATTGTAGCCTCAGTTTCCTGTTCTTAGCTGAAAGGAGTGGCACCCGGTGAGGTCTTCTGCTGCTGTAGCCCATCTGCCTCAAAGTTGGACGTACTGTGCGGCGTTCAGAGATGCTCTTCTGGCTACCTTGGTTGTAACGGGTGGCTATTTGAGTCACTGTTGCCTTTCTATCAGCTCGAACCAGTCTGGCCATTCTCCTCTGACCTCTGGCATCAACAACGCATTTCCGCCCACAGAACTGCCGCTCACTGGATGTTTTTTCTTTTTCGGACCATTCTCTGTAAACCCTAGAGATGGTTGTGCGTGAAAATCCCAGTACATCAGCAGTTTCTGAAATACTCAGACCAGCCCTTCTGGCACCAACAACCATGCCACGTTCAAAGGCACTCAAATCACCTTTCTTCCCCATACTGATGCTTGGTTTGACCTGCAGGAGATTGTCTTGACCATGTCTACATGCCTAAATGCACTGAGTTGCCGCCATGTGATTGGCTGATTAGAAATTAAGTGTTAACGAGCAGTTGGACAGGTGTACCTAGTAAAGTGGCCGATGAGTGTACAGTGTTCAGACAATTTTGTAATAGAGGTTGCAGCCATTACACAAACAAAGCTTTATGGGCCGTCACTAGTAGTGTCCTTTAACATGTGAATAGAGCATGGACAAATATGTTAGGCTGAAAAGGCATCAAGAAGGGTTTGCATTAGGAATTGTGATAGGCCTGTCTGAAAAGATGCGTCTTTAGTTTGCGTTTGAAACTGTAGAAATTGGGAGTTAATCTGATTGTCCGGGGTAGAGCATTCCAGAGAAGTGGTGCAGCTCGGGAGAAATCTTGTATACGAGCGTGGGAGGTTCTGATAATAGAGGAGGTAAGTGTTAGGTCATTGAGTGAGCGGAGAACACGGGTTGGGCGGTAGACAGAGATGAGGGAGGAAATGTAGGGAGGTGCGGCATTATGGAGAGCCTTGTGGATGAGAGTGATAACTTTATATTTTATTCTATATTGAATGGGCAGCCAATGTAGCGACTGGCACAGACCGGAGGCATCGCTGTAGCGTGGAAAGTGTCTTTATTAGTGTCTACTTAGTTGCCAGAGTGAATATTGCATGGATATCATATATATTTTTTTAACCCCTTCCTAACCAGCGCCATACTATTACAGGGAATGTTGGGTTTTAAAAAATAGCAGTCGCTCAGGTGCCTGCTATTAGTGACATTTTCCCGACTGCGCATCGGCGCCACCGCCCAGTAGGAGATGCGGGGATGGTGATCCTGCTGGAAGTCTATTGAAGGTTCTCAGGCTTGTCTGGCATATATTTCTATCAATGCAGCCTGTAATAGAAGTGCTGGTATTTGGCAACGTATCGTATTAGTGATCAGACCCTCCAAGTCCAAGGGTCTAATAAATACAGTGTAAAATAATTAAAAGAATTAACCATGTAAATCACTCCCCTTTCCCCAGAATACATATAAAAGTAGAAAATGACTATGAAACAACTACACAATAGATATCCCTGTGTCTGAATGTGAGCGCCATAGTGGGGGGAAAAAATCAAAAGTTCCAAACCGACATTAATTTTTTTTGCTGTGATAAAAATTTTAATTAAAAGTAATCAAAGCAATAAAAAATCCCCAATGTGATATACCTAAAAAGTATACCTGGACCCCAACAAGAAGACACCGTATACATCCCTGTACAAATGAATTTTAAAAAAATTACAGGTGTCTGAATATGGCGATTCTAAAAAAAGTTTTTGAAAAGCTCTCCTGCACTGGTTCAAACAAAAAAAGTAAAAAAAAATTTAAAAATGTCACACGATTGACCCATACTTCCTTTGCGATCGAGCGGTAGATCGTGATCGACGTATTCGGCACCACTGGTTTAGACTTCCTATGTTGTTCACTAATGGGTGACTGTATACATCAGAAGTGCTGATTTTTCCACACTGTCAGAAGCAGACGCCGTACCCGCTCCTAACAACCGGGATCGGCAAACCACCGAACCCATGCCTTTAACCCTTTGGATGCCACGGACAATAGCGACCACAGTAGCTAAAGTGTCTTGGAGGGAGAGGGCTCAGAAACAAGATACCTTTACATGGCAGCCAAGGACCTGATGAAAGCCCCCCAGGACTCCCTTCTGTAAAGTCCTATTAGGTTGTGCCAGACAATAAAAAGGTTACAAAATGGTTGCCTATGGGCAATATGTGGTGCAGGACGAAGCTAAAAGAAGGGGTGTCCAGTGAATAGGTGCATCTTATAGCATACATATCCTAATATTACAGCAATGGCGCGTAGTGAGATCTACAGCTAGAAGATGATTGCGGTATATATGTACATGGAGCACTCTATGTGGGTGATTCTAAGGGTACACGGCGTTCTGAGGTCATCATGTTTTATTCCCGTCAGTGGGTCACATGACTGTCTGATAATTCACCCCCCCCCTCTTCCCACATGCCTCACAGCTATACAAACACACCCAAAAACAAAATAAACACACCACACCTAGTGGATAAGGCCAAATCTTGGAGTTAACCTTCCACCATAAATCACTTCCCATCGACATAGTACACGTGGAAGAGAAATCATATCCTTAACCCATCTCTGCTGCTGGATGAGGTCAGCTCCGGAGCTCCAGTAGCTGCGGCTTCTCCCATCATGACTAGTGGGAATAAAGTCTTCGGCCTCAGATGACAAGGCAATGGAGTCCGACTATACTCACTCTTTTAGCTTGCACCACATCACAAATTATGTAGGACCCTCAACTATCGAGAATCCCATTACCCACATTTGTCCATTTTTGATGGGAGAAGTCTATATAGAAGTCTATGGAGCTCTTTTGTAGTGTATGGGAATAACTCTTTAACATTTAGCACCTCTGGTAGTCTAGGGTGAAGAAGAGGTTAAAGGGGGTATCTGTGCTTCAATTATTTATGGCCTATCCTCAGGATAGACACCTATATAACCCTTATAATCTAGATTTCCAATATTTTCACTTCTATGGAAACAGTAGATCAGCAGCACTTGACTGTTTCCATACACCCAGGTCTGGTGGTCTGGACTTCTCGAAGACTATTCCTGTTTCCATAAATGAATAGTACAGGTGAATATAAGAAACTTTGTAATATATCTTATTAAAGAAATCTGTTTCCTTCTCCACATATCAGGCTGAGTTACTTTTTACATAGAAGTCTATGGAGAGGGGAGGAGGAGGCTGCTGGAAAAGAAACACACATAACTGTAGATACTAAACTGTGACTGAGAGAGCTCTTAAGGCTCTGCTGTATCTTCAAGATAAGACTGCACAGGATGAGGCAAATAAATCAGTTATCAGCCTCCTCCCCTCTCCATAGACTTCTGTGTGAAGCTGAATACAGAGATGGATTCTATACAGATGCACAGTGAAGATAAGGAGGTGATCGGTCTAATAAGTGGAGAAGGAAACTGATTTCTTTAATAAGACATATTACAAAGTTGCTTATATTCACCTGTACTGTTCATTTATGGAAAGTTCTTTGGATTATAAGGAGCTTTCTACTATATGTATAATATACTGTATGCATTGTTGTTGTTTTTTGCTATTTGGTTTCTTTTATAACAATTCTACATAGTTGCAACAGAATTTTATTTTAAGTTTTTTTTTTTCTGAAAAGATTACTAAATGACATCTTGTCCCCTAAGGTCCTCTTGCATCATTCTTATTCTCAGAACTTGTTTGGTCTGTTCTGCACCCCTGGGGTAGATATCTGGAGACTTTATCTATTGTGTGACGGCCACCAGAAGTGACTTGGTCCTAATGGTTTAGTGTTGGGTGTTATGGTCTGGTCTAATGTAGAAGAGTAAAGCTGGTCCATGGTGGTCATGGTGTAGAGCTAGGTAGGGTTTGGTGGGAACATTACAAGGATAGTGAGGGTGGTCTGTAGGGGAAAGTATGACATTGTAGATATCACGTAGAATGAGTTGGTGGACTTGATATTCTCCATTACTGAACACCATGCTCTGGTCACCAATAGTCTCTCCAGAAGACCACCTCTATGAGAAGACCATGTCTATGAGAAGACCATGTCTATGAGAAGACCATGTCTTTGAGAAGACCACCTCTATGAGAAGACCATCTCTATGAGAAGACCATGTCTATGAGAAGACCACCTCTATGAGAAGACCATCTCTATGAGAAGACCATGTCTACGAGAAGACTACCTTTTATCCAGACTAGATTTCCAGTTCCATTATATTATACATCCTGCCCGTCATGCTTCAGAAGGACCATCTTTCAATGTTCCAGTAATTTGGGGTGGTTTCCTCAAGAGAGTGATGCTGTTGTAAATGGTTCTCACGTCCATGGTTGGTCATCAGCAGTGTACAGTGTGAAGAGAAATGGGGCAAGCACTGTACCTTGTGGTGCCCCCGTACTACAGATCACAGTGTCAGACACACAGTCCTGGGCTCTCACATACTGAGGGCGGTTTGTCAGGTAGTCTAGTATCCAGTTGGACAGGTGATGGTCCACACCACCAAGGTTCAGCTTCTCCCTCAGTAGCCCTGGCTGAATGGTGTTGAACATTATTCTCACAGTGTTCCTGGGTTTCTCTACGTGAGAGAGAGCTCTGTGAAGAAGGTGGATGATGGCGTCATCTACCCCAATGCCCGGCCGATAGGCAAACTGGAGGGGATCCAGAGCGGAGCTCACTAGGGGGCGTAGGTGTGTCAGGACCAGTCTCTCTAGGACCCTCATCAGGTGGGATGTCAGTGCTACAGGTCGGTAGTCATTGTAGCCCATCGGGTTGGGGTTTTTTTTGGGACTGGTACCACACAAGATGTTTTCCACAGTTGAGGTACCACTCCTAGCTTTAGACTTAATGGCCCTGACACAGTCTAATGTCTTCGTGATGACCCCATACAGTATCATGTCCCCAGGACCTGGACCCTGAAGGGTCCCCAAAGGTCTCTCTACCACCTAAAATAGCAATATTTCAAATGGAACAAAGTAAGTGTGGGCTCCAACGTAGATTTTACATTGGGGCCCATAAGCTTCAAGGTACTCCTTGTGGCCCTCACACAATACAATGGCCCCTTGTGTCCTCCACTTGGTAGCATTCCCCCTTGTGGCCCCCATAGAGTTTAATATCTTCAAGTGTCCCACACACTGGACAATCCCCAAGGGGCCCCAACAGCATAACATCCCCCTAGGGGCCACCACGGAGGATAACATCCCCCAAGTATCCCTCTTGAGGTTCTCACATAGTATAATGTCCCCCTTATGGCCTACATGTAGTATAATAGTCTTTGTGTCCCCTACACAGTATAATGGCCGCTTTGTGGCTCCCACTCAGTATAATGTACAATTTTGGTCCCAATAAAACAAATAAACAAACAAACACCTGGCCTATCTCCTCTGTAGGCAACTTTGGCGCATTGTGGTGATGTCACTACACTGTGCCCGAGAGTTGATGGTAACCTGCTTTACCCTTATGTGTCCGGGGGCTAAAGTTGGGATACACGGCCCACCACCTGGGATAGCACCCAAAGTCCAGGACTGTCCCGCTGAATCCGGGGTGGTTAGGAGGTACGCCTTCTCTCCAATACCCCCACAGACTGTCAATACTTTCCTCTGTCCTTGTCCCCATTAGAGTGTGGGAATAAAGTGAGATCTGCTACCCACTGAGCCGCCCGGCTTGGATACTATCACGGATTTTGCAGGAGCTTCTCAGTACATTTACACGAGGACAGATGAGATGTCCCCCTAGGTCAGGAGAGGAGCGCTGCTGCAGAGAGATGGCAGGGCACATAGTCCCACACAGAGCCTAGAGCTTAATTGTACAGGTGGACGGGAAGGGCTCCACGCCAAATACTTTTGGTTACGAGGGAGTGGTGGGAGTACATTCATGTAACCACTCCTAGGGAAGCTCTGCGCTCTTCATACAAATCAATGACAATTTCCAGTCCACACCCCCCCCCACTACTGATATTTTTCCCACTTTTGGAACAAACCAGCAGTTCTATAATAGCCGCCTGCTCGGACGGACACGGAGAGGTCAGTCATCTGTATTATCTTATATTCTAGTACAGGATACAGCTTCTTTTTTTACTTGCTGAGGATTTTGCAATGTAAGTAAAAAATGAAGTTGACAACTAAAGGGGATTGAGGCGAATAAGAGTCTATGCCGGGGTATACAGCTGTACGCTGTAGTGTGGGTGACTGTGTGTATGGAGTGTGCAGATGTGTATACAGCAGGATGTGTATTGTAAACTAGGACCTGCCATGGAAGTACAACAAGATGGGAGCTGTAGTCTCATAATACTTGGAGAGTCAACGGCTGTCAGGGCATGCTGGGAGTTGTAGTTCTATAACACCTGGAGAGTGATGGCTGTCAGGGCATGCTGGGAGTTGTAGTTCTATAACACTTGGAGAGTGACGGCTGTCAGGACTTGCTGGGAGTTGTAGTTCTATAACACCTGGAGAGTGATGGCTGTCAGGACTTGCTGGGAGTTGTAGTTCTATAACACCTGGAGAGTGACGGCTGTCAGGACTTGCTGGGAGTTGTAGTTCTATAACACCTGGAGAGTGATGGCTGTCAGGGCATGCTGGGAGTTGTAGTTCTATAACATCTGGAGAGTGATGGCTGTCAGGACTTGCTGGGAGTTGTAGTTCTATAACACCTGTAGAGTGATGGCTGCCAGGGCAGGCTGGGAGTTGTAGTTCTATAACACCTGGAGAGTGACGGCTGTCAGGACTTGCTGGGAGTAGTAGTTCTATAACACCTGTAGAGTGATGGCTGCCAGGGCAGGCTGGGAGTTGTAGTTCTATAACACCTGGAGAGTGATGGCTGTCAGGGCATGCTGGGAGTTGTAGTTCTATAACACTTGGAGAGTGACGGCTGTCAGGACTTGCTGGGAGTTGTAGTTCTATAACACCTCGAGAGTGATGGCTGTCAGGACTTGCTGGGAGTTGTAGTTCTATAACACCTGGAGAGTGATGGCTGTCAGGACTTGCTGGGAGTTGTAGTTCTATAACACCTGGAGAGTGATGGCTGCCAGGGCAGGCTGGGAGTTGTAGTTCTATAACACCTGGAGAGTGATGGCTGTCAGGGCATGCTGGGAGTTGTAGTTCTATAACACTTGGAGAGTGACGGCTGTCAGGACTTGCTGGGAGTTGTAGTTCTATAACACCTGGAGAGTGATGGCTGTCAGGACTTGCTGGGAGTTGTAGTTCTATAACACCTGGAGAGTGATGGCTGCCAGGGCAGGCTGGGAGTTGTAGTTCTATAACACCTGGAGAGTGATGGCTGTCAGGGCATGCTGGGAGTTGTAGTTCTATAACACTTGGAGAGTGACGGCTGTCAGGACTTGCTGGGAGTTGTAGTTCTATAACACCTGGAGAGTGACGGCTGTCAGGACTTGCTGGGAGTTGTAGTTCTATAACACCTGGAGAGTGATGGCTGTCAGGACATGCTGGGAGTTGTAGTTCAATAACACTTGTAGAGTGACGGCTGTCAGGGTATGCTGGGAGTTGTAGTTCTATAATACCTGGAGAGTGATGGCTGTCAGGGCATGCTGGGAGTTGTAGTTCAATAACACTTGTAGAGTGACGGCTGTCAGGGTATGCTGGGAGTTGTAGTTCAATAACACTTGTAGAGTGACGGCTGTCAGGGTATGCTGGGAGTTGTAGTTCAATAACACTTGTAGAGTGACGGCTGTCAGGGTATGCTGGGAGTTGTAGTTCTATAATACCTGGAGAGTGATGGCTGTCAGGGCATGCTGGGAGTTGTAGTTCTATAACACTTGTAGAGTGACGGCTGTCAGGGTATGCTGGGAGTTGTAGTTCTATAATACCTGGAGAGTGATGGCTGTCAGGGCATGCTGGGAGTTGTAGTTCCACAACACCTGGAGAGTGATGGCTGTCAGGGCATGCTGGGAGTTGTAGTTCTATAACACCTGGAGAGTGATGGCTGTCAGGGCATGCTGGGAGTTGTAGTTCTATAACACCTGGAAAGTGACAGCTTACAGGATATGCTAGAAGTTGTACATTCACAACATCTGGAGAGACAGATCATTCAGGGCATGCTGGGAGTTGTAGTTCGACAACAAATAGAGAATGATGGCAGTCGGGGCATGTTGGGAGTTGTAGTTCCACAGCACCTGCAGAGTCACGGCTGTTAGGTGATGCTGGAAGTTGTACCTTCTCAACTTCTGGAGAGGCATGGTGCTGAGGGGATGCTGGAGAGTGATGGTTGTCAAGGCATGCTGGGAGTAGTAGTTCCACAACATCTGCAGAGTCACAGGTTCTATAGGACTAATGTATTGGAGCTATATACTGTAATCCATGTCTTTGGTATAAGGACTAATGGTCAGCAGTGTCATGTATATAATAAGGTTTTCTTTCCTCACAAGTTATTTCAGAGATTCCGATAGTCCAGCACTTGTTTTCTGCACAAAATAGCGAAATAATTGAGAGGCAGAGAGTCGACCACAGACAGTACTGTATCCTGGATTAGAGGTGATGGTATATAGCTAGGACAGTGCACCTCCAATAATAGGGGCAGTGCACAGATTTCCCCTTCACCGCAGCACTGCCATCTATCTGCTGTGCAGGGAACTGCAGTGCACATCCATTCAGGTCAATGGGGCTGTGTTGTAGTTCCCTGCACAGTGGCTGCCCCAAGGTGAAAAACCAACCAGCCTTAGCCCCAGAGGTTGGAAACCCCCTCCCCGCCTTCTGTAATGGTATAGGCCTACATCATAACATAATAAAATGGAACCCCCTGTCCCCCAAAAAGGAAAAACTGCAAACCAGTCAGCTTTAGATTTTTTGGTTGCCGCTGCTCTCTTGCAGGTTCTCTATCCTAAGGCCGAGGCACCAGCAATGTGGGATTTTTTGCATACTTGTAAGGTGTCTTGCAGCTTTCTTGCAGTTGCAGGTCACTTGGGCTGCAATTTTAATTTGTATCACAGGTCACTTGAGGTCACTCTGGAGTTATATATACTCGTAGACTGACTGACTGTCTATAAATATACAGCAGAACTTGTCAGGCCCCATTGATATGTTTATTATGTAATATTGTCCTACTTTATTCATTACATTTTGTGCTTCTTTATACCTTGTGTTAAGTAGAAACCATCAGCAAGCAGGTTAGTGGTCAGCTGAGTATATGGCTTATATAAAGGAAGTCTATCACCTCCTCCAACCCTTTCAAGCGGCCACCATAGTGCGGTAGGCACCATGACATTCTTATACATTAAAGGGGCTCTATCAGCAAAATCATGCTGATAGAGCCCCACATATGCGTGAATAGCCTTTAAAAATGCTATTCAGGCACCGTAAATGTTATATTAAACTACCCCCCCCCGTTTTAAAATAAAACCCTAAAAAAGAATGTGATCTACTTACGGATCGTGCGCGCTGGTCGGGCATTCTGGGTGTGTCTTCTTCTTCGTCCACACCTCTTCTTCCTCCGATGTCCTCCGGTCTCGTCCTCCTCCGGCGCTCGCGAACGGACATTGATAAAAAAAAAATAGCCTGGGCGCATGCGCAGTAGCCGTAGTAGAGGCCCATGCTACTGCGCATGCGCCCAGGCCATTTTTTTTTATCAATGTGCTAGGTCCCCGGAGCACAGCGTGCATTCCCAGAGATCCCCAAATACAACTTTATCTGCTGAAAACACGCCCCTGTACAGCTTTGTTCCATCCCTTGACCAGTGGGAAATGATAGTCCTACTCCTGCAACGTCATCATCTGGTTGGTGAACTCTCTCGCATGCGCAGTATGGGCCACATAATCTTGCACTTTTGTAGTTACACATGCAGTGTATGCGCATGTGCGATATTTAGTCGAGCTGATGATAATGTCAATTTCAACAGCAATGGGATGATCATTTCTCACTGACCAAGGGGTGGCCCAAAACTGGACAGAGGCATGTGCTTAGGGATCTCAGGGTACGCCCCCTGTGCTCTGAGTACCTAATTTGCACAATTAATAAAATGTATTTTTCTTGGCATCCACGGGACAGTGAAACACATTAAAGGTACAATTTGTCACAGCGCCTACAGCACTAAGGAGGCAGCTTGACGAAATTGGGGTAGGTGATAGACTCCCTTTGAGGGAGTCTATCAGCTATACAATACCTCCAAAACCAATAATCATGCTACATTGAGACCTTTAATAGAAGCAGAAACATACCTTTGTGACCACAAACCAATACCGAGACGATCATCTCTTTATGCGGATCAATCTGCAAGTGCATCAAGGGCGGGTCCTGATTTGCCAATACTTTGGCTCAACTCTAGTACCGGCGCCCAAGTGTTCGAATAACAGAAAACAAAAAGTTTTAAAAATTATATTTAAAAAATCTGACTATATTAGGCCGAGGCCACACAATGCAGAAAAGCTTAGTTTTTTTTGCAGATTTTGCCGCAAAATCACGGCCGCAAAATAACGCGGCGTTTACGATCCACGCTCCCATTTAAATCAATGGGAACGTATACGACCCGCAAAATCTCACACGGCATATACATGCCAGGTCACGCGGCACGTTACTCCGTGTGAATGGGCCCTAACAGGAAAAAAAATTAAAATGTGCAAATTGCAGTTTTTTTGTTATTTCACTTTTCCCAAAAAAAAATTGCATAAAATATCACAAATATCCCAAAATGATCTTAATAAAAACCAACAACTTGCCCCGCTAAATAGTGTGTCCTCACATACCACTGTACATGGAAAAAAAAATACAGGGTTAACAAAAAATTGCAATTTTAAAATTTTTTGAATTTTTTTAGATTTTTAATTTTTGTAAAGGCCTTAACACATAACAAAAACAATATAATTGTCCCTCCGAATATAGGTAACGTGTCATTTGTACTGCATTCTCATCTTTCTTCAGCTTCCCAGGACATTGTATGGGGTATTAAATGGTGCCATTGTAAAATACAATTTGTCCTGCAAAAAATAATCCTGGAAAAAAGTTAAAAAAATGAAATTCCAAAACATAAAATTGCTGTTTCTGTAAGGGCTTACATAGAAACGGTCAGTAATGAGGTTACACAAGGTCAGTGTGGCTTTATATGAGTTGGAGACTGTGGGCTGTTGACGGATCTTATTTTTTATGCTATATAATATAAAATAAATGACCAGCATCCTATTAGGGCCCGTTCTCACGAAGTAACGCGGCGCTCATTCGGACACGTAAACACGTGTCAGAGTGAGCGCTTCAAAACAGAATCCCATTGACTTCAAAGGGTTCCGTTTAACGCGCGTAACACATTGAAGTCAATGGGAGGCTTTTTAAGACGGCACTCATTGAAGTCAATGGGATTCTGTTTTGAAGCGCTGACTCTGACACGTTTACGTGTCAGAATGAGCGTCGTGTTACTACGTTAGAATGTTGTTTATTTGCGTAGATGTTCAGGTCCGGGTAGTCAGCACAGAGCCATGGGGGGATGGATTGGGGTATTTTGGTGCAGTTACCCCCATGTGACCTATGCACTTAACCAGTTTCTCTCACCGATGGAACCTTCTTGTACATTGCAAGACTTTCTCCATAGGTGGGAGGCCATGGAATGAAGCTGATATCTGGTGGGAACCCCGCCTGTGATAAGTAGAATAAACTGGGCACTCCTATTACAAGTCACCAGTGACAGTCCTGCCAGGCCCACAGTCAGGTGCTCTTATCTCTAGGACCGGGGCAGACCAGCCCTATGCTATGTTATGCTGAGTACAGATCCAGCAGGCGGCTTCCCATTGCTTCTTCTGGATCCCATTCAGCCAGCTGCTGTACACTTCTCAAGTTCAGTAATGTCAACCACATAAAACAGACAGGCTGCGCCTTTCCTCTGCTCCGGGGGAGTACAACCTCCAGCTAAATGTTAGCTAATGTCTTGTTAACTCTATATCTGCTGCAGAAAGCTCGAAACGGAGCTTCCAGCTATAGCAACGTCCCATTGAAGGTCCACCATAAGCTACGTCATATCAGAAGATAGTAGAAAGCAGAAACATTGCCCTGGTTCCTCTTCACTGCTTGGTATTGTACTTGGTAGAGCAGCAGTTTGTGCTCCAGAGCTGCTCTTCTTACTGGAGACAAGGAGTTGTGGCTTTATGTGGCCAATTTTGGAGTTACGAAGCACCCACGTCCTTAAGTATACACAGATGCTTCCTGCTCGCTCCTATGAATGGTGGCCATAGACTGCAATTGTCCATACTGCACCATGTATGACGTGTGGAGGTCTTCTTCATACATTGGCACATGCAATGTCTACAGTTCAGTATTGTGGACTTGTATGGACTATATGTACCACCGTGGTTTGCCGTATACATGGCCCCTACGTGTCATAGAGTGAGATTTGGGCATCAGTGACCATGTATTTAGTGTTTTTGCAGTATTTCTCCTTGGTCTTCAGGTTATACTAGTTACTAAGCTGATTCTATCCGTCCCAACAGTCCCGTTCATCTATTCACCTCCATGTCCTACTGTACCTCATTTTGTATACCAGGCTAGAGGCGCCCAACGGGTCCTAGACCCTATGCCCAATTCTAGTCTCCCCCAATAACCTTCTCCTTTGGCAGTAATATAGTGATGACTTCCATCCTAGATCGCATTGAGTCCATTCCAACAACTCCATATTGGTGCGGTATTTTTTCTCTCAGTGAGTATATTACCGCCTGTCTCCAGTATTGAGCACAGTCTCTCCCTCTTCACGCCCCGCTCGCTGGCTCTCTTCTCTGCCAATATGTGGGAGAGAGGACCCCACCCATGTAGATTACCATCCAGGTGATTTCTGCCCTGGCACCGCGTGGCTTGGCACGGACTGTAACTAAATGTGAACATATCCTGCAGAATATTTCATAGGAAAGAGAAATGTCAGTGTGAACAAGTCTTATCTTACAAGACAGATAGAAGTAATATTTTTATGCTAATATTTCAACCAGGAGCATAAAAAGCACCCGGGAGGATTTCGAGCAAATTTTGCTCTGGGGCCCCCTGCAGAAACCAAGTAAAAATGTATATATTCAGTGTGTAGCAATGATATGCTCATATCCAGAGGTATACGAGTCTATATACAGATGTGCTTAGCCACCTAACACAGGGATACAGAAAGATACTGTGTGTATATATATATATATATATATATATATATATATATATACACACATAAACACCCAGCCAAGCAGATGTATGCATATAAAAGCAGATTAAAATACATTCATGATCCATTACATATGTATACAAAGCTATACATATACATACCTCCCAACTTTTGAAGAACCGAAAGAGGGACAAAACGTGCAAATTTAGCTCCACCCACTTTTATGTTGACTCCGCCTATTCTCATTCATTTTTCATGTGCCCGCACACAGTATAATCCTCCTACAGTCACCCATAAATTATATGTCGCCCCTCCATATGTCCCCCAGTTTCATGTCTCCCCTCCATCTCTGCCCCCAATTTCATGTCCCCCCATCTCTGTCCCCAGTTTCATGTCCCCCCATCTCTGTCCCCAGTTTCATGTCTCCCCATCTCTTCCCCCAGATTCATGTCCCCCATCTCTACCCAGTTTCATGCAGTTCTCCCCCCCTTATCTACCCCCAGATTCAAGTCCCCCCATTTCTGCCCCAGATTCATGTCCCCCATCTCTGCCCCAGTTTCATGTCCCCCCCATCTCTGCCCACAGTTTCATGTCCCCCATCTCTGCCCCCAGTTTCATGTCCCCCATCTCTTCCCCCAGAATCATGTCCCCCATCTCTGCCCAGTTTCATGCCGTTCTCCCCCCCCCTTATCTACCCCGAGATTCATGTCCCCCCATCTCTGACCAGTTTCACGCCATTCCCCCCCTCTTCATCTGCCCCCAGTTTCATGGGCCCCCTTCATTATGTTCCACCTCAATGTTTGACACAAAAAACCACTTATACTCACCTTCCAACACTCCCCGCCGCTCTCTCCGCAGTCTCACTAAGAGTTGTAGGCGCAATGTGACGTCATCACATCGCGCCTACACATCCACTAGGCGGGGCGCAGCGGCTAGTGGATGTATTCAACCCGCGAGTGTATTCAACTCAGATCTGCGTCCTCCGGATGCAGATCTGAGTTGAAACCAGGACATACCTCCCACGGACCAGGACCGCGGGACAGGACACCGAATCCGTAAATGTCCCACAGAATCTGGGACGGTTGGGAGGTATGCATATACGGTACACATACACACCTAAGAATCAAGTCCATCAAGTCCCACCTATAACCCTACAATCCCCTACAGTGTTGATCCAGGGTAAGGCAAAAAACCCCATGAGGCAATGTCCGATACAATTAGGAACATCATTATACCAAGTTTATCGCTGACCACCTGGACGTATATAGTTGATGGCCAACAGGCAAGCAGTTAGTTCAGATCGGGTAATACACACGTTTTGATGTTTTAGATCTAATTACTGAAATCCTCCTTTAGGTTAAGGCCCAACGTAGTGAAACGCAGCAAAAGAAAAAAAAAAGTGCAAACACATTTTTTTCTGCAGCATTTTTCATTGCAAAATAAATGACATGTTGCGTTTTTCAAAAACGTAGCTTTTGCGCAGCATCTTTTTCCCGCAACGTGTGGATGGGATTAGCCTGATTCTCATTCACTTTGCCTCTGCACTTCTGCAAAGTGGTGTCTTAGGCCTGGTTCATATCTGTGTTCGGTAGTCCATATGGGGACCGCCCCAAACGGACTACCGAACGCATTGGCAAGCGGTGTGCAGTGGAAGCACACGGACCCCATAGACTATAATGGGGTCTGTGTGCTCTCGGCGCGGTGTCTGCACGGAACATGCGGACAGAAAAGTACTTCAGGATCTACTTTCTTGTCTGCATGACTGGTGTGGACACCGTGTGGATTTTCCAAAGGGATTACCAGGGGTCACAGGAAAGGACCTGTCACTGGTGATGTATGTGAGTGACGTCCCAGGTCCTTTCTTGTGACCGCAGAGGCCATGGATTGGACTCGGCAGTCACGTGCGGAGACAACTTCTGCTGGAACAAGTCCCCAGGGCGATGCCAGACTGGACAGCAGCGGGGGACACTGGAACGTCGGGGTAAAGAAGGTTTTTGGGTTTTTTTAATGTTTCATCTTCCCCAGCCTCCTGGCCAAGAACTGTAATTCCTGGACAACCCCTTTAAGAGGAACGGAACACGAAATATGCGACCCTATATAAGGGCACCCCATTACAGCCACAGGCCTGTACTACTAGTTGCTAAAATCCTAATATACAACACGTCGAAAAATATTTCAATTTGTTTGACAATCCGTCACGGGCTAGAAAAGCGACAACTTTTCCCCCCTAAACCTGAAAAGTGCACAAAATAGTTGACACTTCCCCTCCCCCACCCGAGGGCCAATGGTTGATCTATACAGTCATGGTCCACATAAACTAAACAATGCGTGCACGGTTTCACAATGGTGGACGGACACGGATCCGCTTTTAATTGTTCTGCACAATCTCACAATCTGGAGCCTTTGGATCTCACATTCGGGGGGAGGGCCGCGTGCTTTTATTATAGGCAGTGCACCACATGGGTCAGCTCAGTGTCAGGTTGCAGCTTTTAAGCCGAACAGCCATAGACTTGAATGGGAACATAAAACGGATTGTGGAGAATTTCCAGAAGAGAGATATCCCGGCATTGTGTAGGGTGATTACACAGGTGTCTGATTGTACGTGGGGACTTGGCGAAACTACGCCACAGCTTCCCGCCGTGAGATAGGCTTTTATTTTTTAATTTATTTTTGGCAGAGAAAAGCAAATATGAATAGAGGGAGGGGGTTGGGATTCCTGCGCTGGCTCCTCCACAATAGTCAGGTCTTTGCTGTGCTGTAATACGACGTCCAGCTGGACTTCTCTGGAATCTCTTCTTACACACGTTGCACTGTACACCTGTAATAGATAGTCAGGGTGAGACGTGGGGACTGCCAGGCTGCCAAGGGGTTAATCTTTGGGGCGCTGCGGCTTACCTTGGCTGGGATTATTATGAGGACTCTGGAGGGGAATTTATTAACCCAGTTATGGCATTTTTGATGCACGGCCCTTTCTAGTGCCAGAGATGGCGCCATGTTGTGTATTCTGCACCAGTTTTTGGACAACATGGAGAGCAAGGTGAGCCGAGGCAGGGATGTCTCAGCCCAATAAATTTTGAGAGAGTTCCTGACTGGTGTATGTTTCACGTCTGGTGCACAGGATCGTACCAGAGCCTTCTAATAATAATTCAGGCATGTAGTGTGCCAGTCAGGGACTTTATTGAGAATGGCGGAGGAAATACTAATCGTAATACATTACCCCCATTGTGTTTATAAGATGGGGCATTGTGGCTGTGTATAACATGGGGCATTGTGGCTGTGTATAACATGGGGCATTGTGGCTGTGTATAACATGGGGCATTGTGTCTGTATATAACATGGGGCATTGTGGCTGTGTATAACATGGGGCATTGTGGCTGTGTATAACATGGGGCATTGTGGCTGTGTATAACATGGGGCATTGTGTCTGTATATAACATGGGTCATTGTGGCTGTGTATAACATGGGGCATTGTGGCTGTGTATAACATGGGGCATTGTGGCTGTGTATAACATGGGGCATTGTGGCTGTGTATAACATGGGACATTGTGGCTGTGTATAACATGGGGCATTGTGTCTGTATATAACATGGGGCATTGTGGCTGTGTATAACGTGGGGCATTGTGTCTGTATATAACATGGGGCATTGTGGCTGTGTATAACGTGGGGCATTGTGTCTGTATATAACGTGGGGCATTGTGGCTGTGTATAACATGGGGCATTGTGGCTGTGTATAAGATGGGGCATTGTGGCTGTGTATAACATGGGGCATTGTGGCTGTGTATAACATGGGGCATTGTGGCTGTGTATAACATGGGGCATTGTGGCTGTGTATAACATGGGGCATTGTGGCTGTGTATAACATGGGGCATTGTGTCTGTATATAACATGGGGCATTGTGGCTGTGTATAACGTGGGGCATTGTGGCTGTATATAACATGGAGCATTGTGGCTGTGTATAACATGGGGCATTGTGTCTGTATATAACATGGGGCATTGTGTCTGTATATAACATGGGGCATTGTGGCTGTATATAAGATGGGGCATTGTGGCTGTATATAACATGGGGCATTGTGGCTGTGTATAACATGGGGCATTGTGGCTGTGTATAACATGGGGCATTGTGGCTGTGTATAACATGGGGCATTGTGGCTGTGTATAACATGGGGCATTGTGTCTGTATATAAGATGGGGCATTGTGGCTGTGTATAACATGGGGCATTGTGGCTGTGTATAACATGGGGCATTGTGGCTGTGTATAACATGGGGCATTGTGGCTGTGTATAACATGGGGCATTGTGTCTGTATATAACATGGGGCATTGTGGCTGTGTATAACATGGGGCATTGTGGCTGTGTATAACATGGGGCATTGTGGCTGTGTATAAGATGGGGCATTGTGGCTGTGTATAAGATGGGGCATTGTGTCTGTATATAACATGGGGCATTGTGGCTGTGTATAAGATGGGGCATTGTGGCTGTGTATAAGATGGGGCATTGTGGCTGTGTATAACATGGGGCATTGTGGCTGTGTATAACATGGGGCATTGTGTCTGTGTATAACATGGGGCATTGTGTCTGTATATAACATGGGGCATTGTGTCTGTATATAACATGGGGCATTGTGGCTGTGTATAAGATGGGGCATTGTGGCTGTGTATAACATGGGGCATTGTGGCTGTGTATAACATGGGGCATTGTGTCTGTATATAAGATGGGGCATTGTGGCTGTGTATAAGATGGGGCATTGTGGCTGTGTATAACATGGGGCATTGTGGCTGTGTATAACATGGGGCATTGTGGCTGTGTATAACATGGGGCATTGTGTCTGTATATAAGATGGGGCATTGTGGCTGTGTATAACATGGGGCATTGTGGCTGTGTGTAACATGGGGCATTGTGGCTGTGTGTAACATGGGGCATTGTGTCTGTATATAACATGGGGCATTGTGGCTGTGTATAAGATGGGGCATTGTGGCTGTGTATAAGATGGGGCATTGTGGCTGTGTGTAACATGGGGCATTGTGGCTGTGTATAACATGGGGCATTGTGGCTGTGTATAACATGGGGCATTGTGGCTGTGTATAACATGGGGCATTGTGGCTGTGTATAACATGGGGCATTGTGGCTTTCTTTATCATATGAGTACTGGGGTTACTTTTATTATAGTACATTGTTGCTCTATTACACATCACTATGGCTGGTTTTATTATGGAAGAACTATAGAGGTTTGTATTATGAGAGATTGTCTTTCTTATCTGTATAATAGCATCACTGTGGCTGTTTTTCTTATGGGGGTCACCATGACTGTCCATATTATGGGATCACTGTGGCTGTCTCTATTATGAGGTCACTGTGGTTGTGATGTATTATTAGGAGTCATGTTGATGTCTTTATAATGCAGTCACTATGGCTATTTGTATAATGACATCACTGCTGCTGTCTCAATTGTGAGGTCACCGGGACTGTCCATATTATGGGGTCACTCTGGCTGTATTATGTTGTTACTACTGCCAGCTCTATTATGGGGTCAATGAAGTTATCCTTCTGATGGGGTCACTGTGATTGTCTTTATTATGGGGTCACTGTGGTTGTCTTCCTTATGGGGTCACTGCAGTTATTTTCCTTATGGGGTCACTGTGGTTGTCTTTATTATGGGGTCACTGCGGTTATCTTCCTTATGGGGTCACTATGGTTGTCTTTCTCATGGGGTCATCTCTTCTTTTTCACAAAGAAATGAGAAGTCTGTCCCTTGGGGTCTATCTCGTACCTCGCTCTTTCGCCTGGATGTTGAAGTCCATGCAGTGACATCTCTGACCCTGGACTGAAATTGTCCTCTGGATGTATAATGGGAAGGTGCAAATATGGCATCGGACAAAGCCGCAAGTTTAGAAATACAAGCCTGGATGCCAATTACAAGTTTTTTTGATTGTCGGCGGTGGATGGTAAACACAGGGTGGAATATTCCATTTTTCGTAAGTCCTTTGAATTGAAGATCTGTATAATCCTGAATAAGTTAGTCCTCCTAACACAGAGGAAGGGTGCACAAACTTTCAGAAGGGCTATTTATTGCTGTATACCCTCTAAGGCCCTGTTGACATGGGAGCGGAAGGGCGGATTTTGGCACCGAGAGTGACGCGGGGAGCCGCGTCAATCTCGGGCCAAAATCCACCTGCCATGACTGTCGCCGCTTCCGACAGTTGCGGCTTTTCCCTCCAGAGTAGGCTCAAATGAATAGGCCGACTCCAGAGGTTGCTGCTGCGAGGCGGACGCCGCAGCTCAACGACCTGCGGAATCCTCCTGAGAAAGGGCAGCCCACGAGTGGTCTCCATAGACCACCATTGTCAGGGCGCGGATTATAAAGTGGATTCTGCGCCATAATCCGCCCCCTCTGTGCCTGTGTGAACGGGCCCTAACAGTCAGCCAGCACCAACCCCCCAGGTATTTTTTGGACTATAAGACGCACTGGACTATAAGACGCACCTAGGTTTTAGAGGAGGAAAATAGGGAAAAAAAAATTTGAAGCAAAAAATTGTAAAATATTTAATATATGGGAGTTGTAGTTTTGCAACAGCTGCAAGGCCACATTGACAGGTGACCCTGCAGCTGTACGGGGACGCATAGAGTGGGGTTTTTTTTGCGGGGCCAGATGTACTTTTTAGTTATACCATTTTGGGGAATGTCTATTGCTTAGATCACTTTGTATTGAAAAACAACCCGTCGGTTTAGCAATTGTGATTTTGACGTTCACCGTACAGGAAAACTATTAGTAGACCGGGCATTTTCGGACACAGGGATACCTAATGTGTATGTGTTTGACATATGAGTTTCTATTTTTATACATATACTAGGGAAAGGAGGTGATTTAGAACTTTTATTTATTTCATTTTTTAATATATATATTTAAAGCTTTTTTTTTTTTTTTTTTTTTTACTATTTTATTCCCCCCCGGGGGGCTTGAACCTGCAGTCACTTGATTGCAAGTCCCATAGACGGCAATACAACTGCCGTCTATGGGACATTCTGTATATTACTATTACGGCTGGTCATAGACTAGCCGCAATAGTAATATAGCAGTGACTCCCGGCTGTCACCCGAACAGGTCGGCTCCTGCGATATCGCCACACAGGAGCCGGCCTGCAACTTTACAGGTATGAGGTACGGGGGAGAAGGGGCCGCCAATACAGACCCGGCATCCGCTGTAATAGACAGGCGGATGCCGGCGAGGGATAGACGCCGGCACAGGTGCCGGGGCCTGAGACATCGCTACGCTCCTGCTCTGCATGAAGCCAGCAGCGGCAGGGGCGATGCTGATATTCCTAGCGGGGGGACGGAGGAGCGGAATAGCAGCATCGCTCCTGCTGCTGCTGGCTTCATGCAGGGCAGGAGTGTAGCGATGTCTCAGGCCCCGGCACCTGTGCCGGCGTCTATCCCTTGCCGGCATCAGAAATGATGATGATGATGGGGGAAACAAGTCATTGAGGCCTTCGGCCCTTCCCGCTGTTGATATTGCAGCGTCTTGGATTGGCCTATATCCACAGGTTATCTAAAAATACACATGTAAAACATAGAAATCTGGTCTTCATGACACCGTGTTGTGTTTTTCCACTGACTCTGGCAGTATGATATCTTCAGCTCAGTTTTCTTGGCTCGGGGATGAAAGTCATAGCTTGGGGGGCTTGGCGAAATGTCCGCATTTTCATGGTTTTGCCCATTTCTGTTGGTTAAAACTGGAGCGATTTTGTGTTTCTATTTTTCAGAAGTAAAAACAAAAAAAATCAAAAGATGAGTTAAACATATGTTCTTCACTATTATCTGATTGTCTCCAGGCCACAAAGCAAATTCAATTTTCATGGAAATATGGTTGCGAGAGGCGAACGGGACGGATTTCTGATAATTACGGGTTGACTGTGGTCATCTCCACTTCCTTCATGTATAAATAGACGCTTTCCCTTTAAATCACATGATTAAAAACAGAGCAGAGATCCACTTGTGTATCCTACCGCTCACATGCCGCATAGCCATAAATCAACATATAGCATACCGCCAAACTGTTCACACGGTAAACACTGCATGCATGTGCTTCACAGCTTGCAAATAGGATATTCCAACAGGTAACGTGTGCACCAGGTTAATTTGTGGGATGCTATGGGGAAGGGGGGGATTCACCTCGAAAAAAACTTTTTAGCACACAGTCCTGCCCCATGTTATAGTCTTATGGTGATGTCTTGGACTTGAATTTCGTGACTTCCAAGCCAACGTATCTTAGTTACAATCAGGACAGGGTTAAGTTTCGTGGAGGGCCTTGTACAAACCAGGACCCCAAAAATTCTAAATAAATATTACCGCCATACAGTTCCCCAATATTCTAAATACCGCCATATAGTGACACTAATGGTGTTATGCAGCTCCTTATTACTAATTCTATACAGTATAGTCCCACAATATGTTCAAAATACGGGGCAACATGGTGGCTCAGTGGTTAGCACTGCAGCCTTGCAGCGCTGGAGTCCTCGGTTCGTATCCCGCCAGGAACAACATCTGCAAGGCGTTTGTATGTATGCCCCATGTTTGCATTCTACAAAGACATACTGAAAGGAAAAAAAAGTACATTGTGATCCCTATATGGGGCTCATAATCTACATAAAAAAAAAAAAAAAATGTTCAAAATACTTCCATATAATAGCAATACCTTAATTATATCGCCATAGTGTCTAAAGAATGCTATACAGTCACAAGATATACAGTACTCGGGCCGCATTGCAGCCTTGCAGCACTGGAGTCCTCGGTTCGAATCCCGCCAAGGGCAAAAACCCATCTGCAAGGAGTTTGTATGTTCTCCGCGTGTTTGCGTGGATTTCCTTTCCATTCTACAAAAGACATACTGATAGGGAAAAATGTACATTGTGAGCCCTATATGAGGCTCACAATCTACATTAAAAAAAAAAAAAAAATACAGTGCTGAAATAACAGCTGTACATTATAAATACCACCGTATAGTACCCAAATAACGATAACTAAATAATAGAACCACAGTACACATGAAGTGATACTAAATAATACTTCTATCCAGTGTCCTACAGTCTAATAGTAGCCACATAATACCACCATAGTGCCCAAGCAGTGGTATTCATTACTAAGTAGTAATTGTGTGCAGCCCTTCATGATAGTATCTGATAAGTCCGTAACTTCCCAAAAACAATGACATAAAATACCTCCATACAGTTTCACATAGTTCCTAATTATAGCTCCATACAATATCTAAATAGCAGTGACATATAAAGCAATATAAATACAATGCTGTGTCCAAATAATAGCGCCATATAGTGGCTAAATAATACCACAATACCATGCCCATATAACTGTCATATAGAGCCTAAATAATACCTCCCTATGGTGTCCAAACAACAGTGAAATATAGAGTCTATATAATGCTGCAAAATAGTGCTCATAGAACAATGTCATATAAAGCCTAAGCAATACCACAATATATTCACCAATAAAGAGTGCCATATAGTACCTACACAACAACACAGTGCTCAAATAACAGTGTCATGTAGTACTTACATAATACCACCCAGTGTCTAAATAACAATGCCATATAGAATCGAAATAATACCACAATGCCATGCTCATATAACAGTGACATATAGTACCCATTTATTACCACAACACAGTGCTCAAATAACAGTCCCCACGGTGTAAATACAGTATTAGAAACTAAATAATGCTACAGTATAGTGCCAAATATTAGTGTCATATAATACCTAAACAATACCTCCCTACATTACTCATAAAAACTAGACAATATAGTGCTTCTATAGAGTGCATAGTGAGAGCAATACACAGTATCTAAGCCATTAGCCAAACTAAAATCACCAAATAAGAGTAACCCCCCCAACCAACCAAGATCTTGCAATCCTTGCATCCCCACATATTGTACTCCTAGTACTCTCACATCTTGCGCTACTAATAGCCCCTCATCCTGCACTCCTAGTACCCCCCTCCTGCCCACACACACACATCTTGCACTCCTAGTACCCCACTTACGTCTTGCACTTTTTGCACCCCCACATCTTTTACTCCTAATACCCCATATTTTGCACTCCTAGTAATCCCTCACATATCTTGCAATCCTAGTAACCCCCATCCTGCACTCCTAGTATCCTCCACAACCTGCACTCCTAGTATCCCCCCACATCTTGCACTCCTAGTACCCGCCACATCTTGCACTCATTGCCCCCCCCCCCCACATCATTGCACTCCTAGTACCCCCCACCCTCCGTCCTAGTACCGCCCACCCTGCACTTCCAGTACCCCATAGTTTGCACTCCTAGTAACTTACCACATATCTTGCAATCCTAGTAACCCCCATCCTGCACTCCTAGTACCCTCCACATCCTGCACTCCTAGTATCCCCCCCATATCTTGCACCCCTAGTACCCCTCCACTCTGCACTCCTAGTTCCCTCCACATCTTACACTCCTAGTATCTCCCCAGATCTTGCACTCGTAGTCCCCCTCTTTCCCCCTCCCACCTTGTACTCCTAGTACCCCCCACATCTTACACTCATAGTCCCCCCTCCCACTCACACACACATCTTGCACTCGTAGTCCCCCCCACATCTTACACTCGTAGTCCTCCCTCCCACTCACACACACATCTTGCACTCCTGGTACCCCCCTCCCTAAATCTTGCGCTCCTTGTACCCTCACAAATCATCTCCCTTTAAGTTGTCATCCTTGCAGGAAGCTCCCCTGGCACTTTTTACCTGGCACACTAAACCTGGCCTGCCTATACCTGCTGCACCCTGTGAGCTCAGCTAGATCAAACATTCTGACATTTGGTGTTTGCATTGTTTAATACGCCCTTCACCCCCCTCCCCTCCCGCAACCCCACACCCAGCTCCTTAGAATATCCTCTCGCCTGGCGTCCCCACCCTCGCTGTCAGTGACTCAGTCGTACACCCTGATGATATTATTTCCCCTAGCATCTGTTGCTTATTTCACTTGCTCTGCAGTAAAGTTCTGGCCCGTCAGTATATATATATATATATATATATATATATATATATATATATATATCTCCTTGTGTATACACATCCTGGTGGGCAGAGGCCTTACCACCGATCCTTGTATCACGGCACAGTTATCTCCATGTGTTTATCTGACTTTTTCCATTCTGTTCTCAGCTCTTTGAGATGTTGCGGTCGGGAAATGGTCTGAATTTTATTTTAGAAAGGAAGCGAACCCACCCAGAGTGGGCTGCAGCTGAAATAGTATCTCCCAGACTCTTCCCAATCTTGGTTTATTTTGGGAGGGGGGTAGTGGGTTGCTTCCTGTGGGCACCTGAACAGAGAGCAGAATTATAATGTCAGGATGGATATAGATGGCCCTCCAGATGGGAGTCTGGTGTCCCGTAGAGGTGTCCGGCTCCGAGGAGTTCAAGAAAACTGCACAAATGTTTTCCCTAAGTCTTGGTGGCCAACCGCAGAATTCTACCGTATAGCTGAGTGAGTCACCGCACACCGCCATCCCACTGACAGCTCCATAGGCTGCACAAATATGGAGGTAATATCATAAAGCAAAGGTAGAATACAGTCTAAAGGCCGCCATACAACTTCAATGGCTTCATAGACATTCCACCTGACTTCCCAGGGCACAGGCATGCTCGGCTGGCCTAAGGATGGATGTGTTTTCAAGGGGATAGGGGAACAACACTTGAGAAAAGTGGACATGTTCCAATCAGTATGCCTAATCCTCATACACCCCTCCACTCTTATGTATAGGGGCATCTTAGAGGGGTTGTCCAAGACCCAAATATTTTGCATACTAATGACCTATACACAGGACAGGCCATCAGTATCTGATCAGTGGGGATCAGACACCGTTTAGCTGATTTTGTTGGTGAGGGCTGTATACAGTGTACATGGCTGGAACCAGCTCTACTCCTATTCAAGTGAATGGGAGTAGAGCTGGAGTTCTCTGCTGCCACTAGTGGTGGTGCGGGGGATCTACAGAGTTGCTCCCATTCACCTAAACAGGAGTAGAGCTCCTTCTGGCCATAGTCTGTTTCTCTTCGTCCGCCAATTGGTGTGGGGTGCAGAAATCCATCGTATTTTTCCTATGACATCATCAGTTGGGGAAGGGTTGGGACACCCCATATAAAATGGATAGTTGGATGATACCAGCGAAATCGGGGGGCTCCGCTGATGTCAAAGGCGATGTCCAGGCTAAATAATCGAGACTTCCTATTAGGATAAGCTATTAATTAAAAATGGACAGGGTACGCTGCAGCCTCTTCACTACTTACCAAGCACAGCGCCCTATATTTTCATAGTGGCTTTGTTTGGTATTGCAGCTCAGTCCAAAGACTTGAATGGGACTGAGCTGCGATCAGGCCATGTGACTGATGAACGTGACATCACGTGGCCTGGGAAGTGAAAGCAGCGCTCAAGAATCACCACTACTACTGCTGATTTGAGGGGGTCATTGGGTATTGGGATAGAGGATCCATTAAAACCCCATTAATTGATGCCCTATCCCAATACCCAGGGACCCATACAGATCAGCAGTACTAGGCATCTTTGGCCAATGTTGTCTAGTCACCAGGCCCCATCTGCGCTCCATAACTTGTTGGAGACCCCGGAATAAACAGATTTGCATACAATCATGTACATTTCCAATAAAAACATGCAACGCTGAAAATGGTGCAAGAACCAGACGGATTGTACATGACATGTTTTATGTGTTCTCAGAGATGCTTTAGGGCAGGTATCGGAGTATGTGCCAGGACAAGCCCCAGCACGGTGCCCTGTGCGGTTCCTATTATTAATACCCCCTGCTGTGGCATATTATATAGCGCCCTAATAATACCATGAAAGGGAGTATAAATAATATTGCCATAAGGTGCCCAGATAGCTCATGTTAGTGGGTACAGAGTAGGAGCTCCCCAATGTGTCTGCCGTTACATCAGCGTCTATGGGCTCAGTATATAATATTGGCCTACAGCCTAAATAAAGGGAACAATCATCAATGTAAATGTGTAGTAAAGTAATACTAAGTGACAGCGACTGAAAGCACATAACACTGCACTCTGTGCTAGTATCATGTACCGTATAGCGGTATATACAACCAAACTACAACACCCATTACTATAAACTCATGCCAAGCCGATGTTTGTAAGTCTATCCTGTGTGATACTGTCTGCTGACCCTGTGTATCTAATCCACTCATGTGATACTGTCTGCTGACCTTGTGTATCTAATCCACTCATGTGATACTGTCTGCTGACCTTGTGTATCTAATCCACTCATGTGATACTGTCTGCTGACCTTGTGTATCTAATCCACTCATGTGATACTGTCTGCTGACTCTGTGTATCTAATCCATTCATGTGATACTGTCTGCTGACCTTGTGTATCTAATCCACTCATGTGATACTGTCTGCTGAACCAGTGTATCTAATCCACTCATGTGATACTGTCTGCTGACTCTGTGTATCTAATCCATTCATGTGATACTGTCTGCTGACCTTGTGTATCTAATCCACTCATGTGATACTGTCTGCTGAACCAGTGTATCTAATCCACTCATGTGATATTGTCTGCTGACCTTGTGTATCTAATCCACTCATGTGATACTGTCTGCTGACTCTGTGTATCTAATCCACTCATGTGATACTGTCTGCTGACCCTGTGTATCTAATCCATTCATGTGATACTGTCTGCTGACCTTGTGTATCTAATCCACTCATGTGATACTGTCTGCTGAACCAGTGTATCTAATCCACTCATGTGATATTGTCTGCTGACCTTGTGTATCTAATCCACTCATGTGATACTGTCTGCTGACTCTGTGTATCTAATCCACTCATGTGATACTGTCTGCTGACCTCGTGTATCTAATCCACTCATGTGATACTGTCTGCTGACCTCGTGTATCTAATCCACTCATGTGATACTGTCTGCTGACCCTGTGTATCTAATCCACTCATGTGACACTGTCAGCTGACCCTGTGTATCTAATCCACTCATGTGATACTGTCTGCTGACTCTGTGTATCTAATCCACTCATGTGATACTGTCGGCTAACCCTGTGTATCTAATCCACTCATGTGATACTGTCTGCTGACCTTGTGTATCTAATCCACTCATGTGATACTGTCTGCTGACCTTGTGTATCTAATCCACTCATGTGATACTGTCTGCTGACCTTGTGTATCTAATCCACTCATGTGATACTGTCTGCTGACCTTGTGTATCTAATCCACTCATGTGATACTGTCTGCTGACCCTGTGTATCTAATCCACTCATGTGATACTGTCTGCTGACCTTGTGTATCTAATCCACTCATGTGATACTGTCGGCTAACCCTGTGTATCTAATCCACTCATGTGATTCTGTCTGCTGACCCTGTGTATCTAATCCACTCATGTGATACTGTCTGCTGACCTTGTGTATCTAATCCACTCATGTGATACTGTCTGCTGACCTTGTGTATCTAATCCACTCATGTGATACTGTCTGCTGACCCTGTGTATCTAATCCACTCATGTGATACTGTCTGCTGACCCTGTGTATCTAATCCACTCATGTGATACTGTCTGCTGACTCTGTGTATCTAACCCTATCATGTGGAAATTATTAAGACTAGCGTCTTGTATGCCAACTCCCCGGCTGGCACCAGATGCGCCTGAATTATTATGGGACCTGGCGCAGATTTCGGGTATATCTCACTACAGCTTTCTGGTGTGACTTATAATAAATTTGTCGAGCCAAGTCATCCCTGCCCCGGCCCGCCCTGGTCTTCGCCTCATTCCGCCAACATACGTAAAAAGTGGTGAGCAAAGCACAGAAAGAACAACGTACAAGATAGGTGTCTGTGTGCCAAAGATGAGCCACATTTACATAGTCTTCTGCCATAGATGGGTTACTATATCCCATCCCCCCTGTGTATCTAAGTATATTACGTGTGATACAGTCACTTATGGGCAAGGCTTGTATAAGCATCGACCCTTGGAGTAGGACAAGTCAACCTTTGTTGGGATTGTTATTGAAAACTAGGGATGATCATGGCGAATTCAGGACTGCTGGGATGTGTGTGCATGGTCATCTGTAGGTGTGGTGTGTAGGGTCATTTTTAGGTCTGGTCTAGTATGGTGCACATGGTCATCTTTAGGTATGGTCCTACATGGTGTCCATGGTCATCATTAGGTATGGTCATACATGGTGTCCATGGTCATCATTAGGTATGGTCATACATGGTGTCCATGGTCATCATTAGGTATGGTCATACATGGTGTCCATGGTCATCTTTAGGTATGGTCATACATGGTGTCCATGGTCATCTTTAGTTATAGTGTGTATGGTGTCCATGGTCATCTTTAGGCATGGTCATACATGGTGTCCATGATCATCTTTAGGTATGGTCATACATGGTGTCCATGGTCATCTTTAGGTATGGTCATACATGGTGTCTATGGTCATCTTTAGGCATGGTCATACATGGTGTCCATGGTCATCTTTAGGTATGGTCATACATGGTGTGGTGTCCATGGTCATCATTAGGTATGGTCATATATGGTGGTGTCCATGGTCATCATTAGGTATGGTCATACATGGTGTCCATGGTCATCTTTAGGCATGGTCATACATGGTGTCCATGGTCATCTTTAGGTATGGTCATACATGGTGTGGTGTCCATGGTCATCATTAGGTATGGTCATATATGGTGGTGTCCATGGTCATCATTAGGTATGGTCATACATGGTGTCCATGGTCATCTTTAGGCATGGTCATACATGGTGTGCATGGTCATCTTTAGGTATGGTCATACATGGTGTCCATGGTCATGTTTAGGTATGGTGTGCAGGGTCATCTCTACTAAGCCATTGTATCCAAGTCTAGTATATGTGATACTGTCTGAAGGACGGTGTACCCATACATGCCAAATAGTAAGACTGTACAACCAGGGGATGCTAAAAGGGGCCGTAGAAATCAGGGCCCCATATATAGTGGGAAGATGCCCCAAGTGAAAGCTTTTATTACAGATAGTACATGTGAACCCTTTTACATACCCCTAAATAAATACCGAAGACTGCAGACTAGATTCCCCCTTAATACAAAACCAATATCATACTATGTGCTGAGCCACTGTATCTGAGGCCTCATTCACATCTGCTTTGGTAATCCATTCGGGGGAGTCTGCATGGGGACCCCCAAATGGACTACCGAGCGCATTTGCAAGTGTTGTGTAGTGAAAGCACACGGACCCCATAGACTATAATAGGGTCCGTGTGCTTGCTGCCAGATCTCCGCAGGGAACATACGGACAGGAAAGCACTTCACAATCTACAGTACTTTCATGTCCACATGTTCTGTGCGGAGATCTCACGGCAAGCGCACGGACCCCATTATAATCTTCCGCTTCGGTAGTCCGTTTGGTAGGGGGTCTCCATGCGGACTCCCCGAACGGATTACCGAACACAGATGTGAACCAAGGGTAAGCCTATCGTGTATGATAACACATGACACTATCATAGTTACCATTAAAGGGGCATTAAGGTGTTCCCTTCCCTTTAAATATGACTATATTAATTATTACCTGTTATCTCATATGACCCTCCCCATATATAGTGTTGCTATATTCTTGCCTGGCAGAGATGCTGTGCTCCTGTCCGCCATGCTGCTTCTATATACTGTAGCGCTGGGACTCTTGACACAGGGATCTCGGTCACCGCAGCCGGGCTGATTCACATCATCCTAAATAGCAGGGGATTATTACATCACTTTTATTGTCACTTACGCCCAAAAGAAAGCAAAATATGCAAAAGTACAAGCGTGACATAAGCTATATATATATACACATGTATAGGAATACAATGGGACAGGCGAGAGGTGTGGGCACACATGGCGGGAGGGAGGGGATCTCCTTCCTCTGGCTCTAGCAGGATACATATTTTGGGATTGGTCTTCCCCATTGACAGCACCTTCACCTTTCATTTCCATACAATTGAAGGTTTGGAAATGACCCATCCTGATAATGGGTGGGGTGTAGGAATGGTGTCAGCCCAGGGTGTTGCAACGGGTTATGTGGCTCCCGGTGCCCTGCAATGCCCAGTGCAGACATCAAACTCAGTTGCACTTACATTGCACCGATTGTTTTAATCTTTTTTCCATATATATATTCTAACATATATATTTATAGCTTTTTCTAAAACACAGCTCCAAATACATGTCTAAATATGTTACCAATTTGTTATGTTAAATATTATTTTTGATCATTTAATTTTTAATTTTATATACTACTCTCTATCATTTTTAAAAATGCTAAATCCTGCAATTTTAACTCTGACCACTAAGCCTAAGGTTAAGCTACCGCTTGCCAATTCTGTAGGTGTTTTCTTTGCCGCCGCAGACAGTGTTACAATAGAAGATAATAATAAGTGATGTCGCAGGATATTTTCTCCCCCTCCTTGTACAGAGCATGCCTGAGTTGGCTACAGACTATTGCAACCTATAGCCGTGAGACGGCTGTAAAGTGTATCACTAAATGCTGTTAACAAGAGCAGAGGGAGCGCTCAGGTAAGGTGGCCGCCCCATAATCATGTACAGAAATTAGAATATTCCCTTGAATTTGTCAATCTCTGAAGTCCATTGATGCCTCACCATTTAGAAATGTGCCAAGCATGGTACTAATGGAGGAAAAAAAAACAAATATGTCTGTGCACCAAAAAATGGTGACTTAGAGCAAAGATTTAAGCCAGAAATTTGCATAAAATGTTTGATAATAGCCCCCTCTTGAGCTACACAATAACATTCCTGCAGCCGTCTGCCACCACTAGGGGGAGCTTATTGTATCTGTATCAAGGTATGGACACAATAGTAACATTTATATGGTGTGGCCATTTGCTGTTGTCACGGTGTGTGCCCGTCCTCTAAATCAGGAGAAACTGGAAGCCGGGGGCTTTTCAACCCATTGGTGGGCTCAATGTAGATTGTGATATTGTACCTCAAATTCATGCCATGCAAACAGAAGACGGTATAATGACGTCATAAGGGTGATAGGTCAGAGATGGAAAATGATGAGGTCACAATGATAATGATCAGGGGGTATAATGATGTGAGGGGGAGCAGATGATGTCATAAAGATGATCATAAGGGGGTATGATGATGTAATGAGGGCAAAAAATGGTGACACGGAGAATAATGATGTCATAGGGATGAAGAAGGGTGGTTATGATGATGTTATAAGTGTGATAAAGGTAAGATGGAGAATGATGATGTCATAACAATGGTGATAAGGCGGCATGATGATGTAATATGATGTAGTAAGTGTGATAAGTATGAGATAGAGAATGATGATGTCATAATGATAAAGCGGTATGATGATGTAATAAGTGTGATTATAGTAAGATGGAGAATAATGATGATAAGGGGGTATAATGATCTAACAAGGGGGGCCACACGGTGGTGGTCAGCACTGCAGCCTTGCAGCGCTGGAGTCCTGGGTTCGAACAACATCTGCAAGGAGTTTGTATGTTCTCCCCGTGTTTGCGTGGATTTCCTCCCATTCTACAAGACATACTGTTACGGGGGTAAATGTAGATTGCGATCCTATATGGGGCTCACAATCTACATTAAAAAAAAAAAATGATGCAAGAGGGGTGATAATGACAAGGGGTGCGACTACTGCGGCGACTGTGAGCACAGGTAGTCAGACTGAGGGATTGTATGGCCGGTTTCTGGAGTACTTGGCACTCTCGGAGGGCAGGGGCACATGTATATATCATAGGAATAACAATAATCATCCCGCCCAGGTTGGAATAAACATGGCTGGGGTTGTGTGTTATGTGTGTGTCTAGCTACTTAGCTTTTAGCAGGTGCTGAGACACCTTCTTGCCCGGGGGTAAGTGCTCGCTGCTATTAGGGTGGGTGGTTTAATAACACATTATCCCTGAGACAAGATGTACAAAATGTAGGTGTGCAGGGAGGAGGAGACCCGGGCCCGCATTGTCTCCTTGGCATTGTGCTCGCTTTCTTGGTTAATCCCCCTGCAGATGTCTGTGTCACCCTGATGGGGCCGTATAAAGGAACCAAAGCGAGATAGACAGTCCTGAGCAGTGCTGGATTACAGCTGTTTTGTGGAGATGTCGGTGGTAGCTTCATGTCAAATTCTCCATATTAACAAACCCAAACCTGTTTATACATTAAAGATGGGACAAAGGGTTTGCAAAATGTGCAGTAATCGTGAAATGGGAACTATACCTGTAAGCAAATGAATACTACAAGGGTGTGCCCGACGTAACAAGGGCCCCAGCCGCCTGCAAAGGACTAAACATAACACTGAATAGTCATCAATATTATATCAATATCATCAATAGTTGGTATGACCTTCGCCCTTTGGAGGAGGAGTCCTGGAATCGATGATATGATCTCAACATCGTCCAGTCCGTCTGGGATGACATAAAGAGACAGACGGATTGGAGCAAGCAACATCCACAGAAGATCTGGGCTTAGTTCTCCAAGATGGCGGCAAAAAACTTCCCTGCTGAGTTCTGCCAAAAACTGTCTGCAAGAAGTGATGGAAGGCAAAGGGCAAAGGTCACACTGAATATTGATGGGATTTACATTTTATTCATTCCCTTCATTTTGGTAATTGACATAAATAAACGATTAACCTTTCGATTTCTGAAAGCATTCTAACTGTGCTGGAGTCCTGGGTTCGAATCCTGCCAAGGACAACATCTGCAAGGAGTTTGTATGTTCTCCCCGTGTTTAGGTGGGTTTCTTCCCACACTCCAAAGGCATACTGATAGGCATTGTAGATGTGAGTCCTATATGGGACAGTGACTGTCAATGTCTGTAAAGCGCTGCTGCGGAATATGATGGCGCTATACAAGTAAGCATCATCATAATAAAAATGCAATATTTTTCCCCGCACCTGACTTAAATTTTTGCGCATGACCGTATCAAAGGGGATGACTAGTTTTATACCAATAGGCAGAAAAAGAGGGAACATGACCTCACGCAAAGAGTAACCCTGGGCTATCTTGTTGTATAGCAGGGGGTTGTACTACGCCACGGCCTTCTGGACGGGGTCCAGTTTGTCCGTCGCTTGTTGACACCGTTCACACCTTGTAGGGATCGACATAGCAGATTAGTTCTGGTGAAATGAACCTGAGAGAACAAGTCTCGGCACATGGCGATAAAATGCAGCTCATGGGGTGTTAGGTTTGGTTAATTGTTTTCTTAGGTATTGCAGGCACGGGCGTGACCCATGCGGGCCACAGTACTGTAACAGGGACTGGTTACCAGCACCCAGACACACCCCACCGTGCTGAGGGCTCATGATTTTGGCCGATACTCATCCATAGAGATTGCTAACCCTTACTAATAATAATAATAAATTTTATTTCTATAGCGCCAACATATTCCGCAGCGCTGTACAATTTGTAGGGATCAAATACAGACAGGAAGATGCATTACAATTAAAGTCATTTCACACAATGGGACTGAGGGCCCTGCTGGCAAGAGCTTACAATCTATGAGGTAGAGGGGGTGACACAAGAGGTAGCAGGGGCGGTATTGCTTATACAGAGGTCAGACAATTTTGTAATAGAGGTGACTGTCATTACACAAACATGAAACTTTATGAGCCGTCACTAGTGGTGTCCTCTAACATGTGGATGGAGCTTGGACCTATAAAGTTATCCTGAGATGGCATCATATCATGTGGGGTAATGTGGGAGCGGGGACAGAGGAGGGTTAAAGGTTTACGTTAGACATTGTGATAGGCTTGTCTGATAAGATGCGTCTTTAGTTTGCGTTTGAAACTGTAGAAATTGGGAGTTAATCTGATTGTCCGGGGTAGAGCATTCCAGAGAAGTGGTGCAGCTCGGGAGAAGTCTTGTATACGAGCGCGGGAGGTTCTGATAATAGAGGATGTAAGTGTTAGGTCATTGAGTGAACGGAGAACACGGGTTGGGCGGTAGACAGAGATGAGGGAGGAAATGTAGGGAAGGGCGGCATTATGGAGAGCCTTGTGGTTGAGGGGGATAACTTTATAGTTTATTCTATAATGAATAGGCAGCCAATGTAGTGACTGGCACAGACCGGAGGCATCGCTGTAGCGTCTAGCCTGATAGATGAGCCTGGCCGCTTAATTCAGAATAGATTGTAGAGGGGAGAGTTTAGTGAGGGGAGAGTTTAAGGTGAAGTCCCAACATCTATTGGCGTATCACCCCTAGGAATTGAGGGGTTGCCCAGTTATGGACCCTTATCCCCTATTCATAGGACATAAGTGTCTGATCACTGGGGGCCCGATCGCCGGGACCATCAAGGGGGCCCGAACGCCCCACAGCGTTCAGTTCACTTCTGTGGGGCTAAAGAAAAGCCCCATAGAAGTAAATGGAGGACCGGTTACATAAGCGCATTGGCGCGTCAATTGAGAGCAAGTTTTAGGGGACTTTCTATCCCCACTTCCTCCTTATCACTGGGGGACCAGCGTTTGGACACTTATCTTCTGTCCTGTAGATACGGATTAGGAGAGTTCCAAAATAAAAATCCGTGACTCACGCTCCTCACAAACACACTGGGGGCACTGTAAAAGGCTTTATTGGAGATAACGCGTTTCGGGGTGTGACATATCCCTTCATCAGATCTAAGTCTGGCTCCTCAATTGCAAGTGCAAACGGTTTTGCCGTACACAGGTTCAACGCAACCCTCTATCTGGATTTATTGCCCCCATTCCCAGCACTACTCAACTGAGTGGTCAAAGTGCGTATCTCCAGTACTTGAGGGGGTCGGAGATTGCTGCAGAAGAGATATATCGGTCCCAGTAGCGCGGCCATTCTTTGATTTTACCCTCACAAGTAGATAGGGATTAAATATCCATAACGTGACAAACCCTTTAAGCCTGCCATACACTTTAGATAGCTGAATGCTAGTCGGGCTGTACGGCATGTAGGGCGTTGTAGTCGGACAGGTTGCACCTCCATATAAAATCATACCTGTCTTCTTTCAAAAACAGCACCCCACCTGTGCACAGGTTATGTGTGGTATTGCAGCTCAGCCCCAATCAAGGTATAAATACATTCTGCACATCTTCTTCCAGTTCATGATTAATACTGAATTAGACAGCAAAGGCAATACTTGTCTAAGAGGGAAATTCACAGGTAATGGTAGTAGAAAAAAGCAAAATGAAGATGCAATTGTTACATGTGCTGTGGCTGTGCATGTGGTTTCGGCAGTCTTTCAGCCCCCAGGTGACTGTCCTCCATTCCTTGTCCTGGTTTCTCCACAGTCGCACATTTCTCTTATGGCTAATGAGATAAGCTACAAGAATGTAACCTGTCACTGACATCTGACTATTATGTGCACTTAGATCTGGAGCTAATGAAAGAAGATGACACTGAGGTCCTGTTATTATCCGACAAGAGCGCAGCGCACCATCCTCAGCCCTGCAGCCATACCTATTACTCCCCGGTGATGAGCTCAGTCCCATCATCTCTTCATTTATTTCCAGGCGATAATTCTCGTCTGCTCTTTATATGGGATTTTCCAGGTTTATGTAAATAAAGCCGTAATAATTATATTCTAATCACTTCCCTGTTTGCTGAGTGAATGACAATATCCCCGTACACTTGTAATGCTCAGAGCTGAGCCTTTGCTGCAACTGTAACCAGGCTAGACATTGTTCTGCAAACTAAACGGTCATCTGGAATCCAGACTAATGTATTTTATCTGCACTGACACATTGCAACAAACTCAGACCAAGGAAGAGATTGGTTGGGATGATTAATTGGAAGACGTTTTTCTTATCACAGCAAGTGATGGTATAATCTAGAAGAGAACGTCTGACTAAGGTCCCTGTGATTGGTGTCACATTGGTCAGTAATTGTTGTCATTGAATAAATATTGTAAATGATTCAATTGATTTGATGATTTTTAGAGATGAGCAAATAGTATTCGAAACACTAGTTTTGAATACCTCACTCCCATAGGAGTTAATGGAAGCGGACAAACACCAAGGGGTTAAGCGCCGGACGCTTTCATTCATTCCTATGGAGCGAGGTATTCTAAACTAGAGTTTCGAATACTATTCGCTCATCTCTAACGATTTTATAATTTCATACCAAATGAACTCTGCTCCCATATTGTGGAAGCTCCAGGTATAGGTAGGGAGATGAGACTGCAGTAATATAATATAACTACTATAATACTGCTCCTATGTACAAGACTATAACTACTATAATACTGCTCCTATGTACAAGAATATAACTACTATAATACTACCTCCTATGTACAAGAATATAACTACTATAATACTGCTCCTATGTACAAGAATGTAACTACTATAATACTACCTCCTATGTACAAGAATATAACTACTATAATACTGCTCCTATGTACAAGAATATAACTACTATAATACTGCCCCTATGTACAAGAATATAACTACTATAATACTACCTCCTATGTACAAGAATGTAACTACTATAATACTACCTCCTATGTACAAGAATATAACTACTATAATACTGCTCCTATGTACAAGAATATAACTACTATAATACTACCTCCTATGTACAGGAATATAACTACTATCATACTACTCCTATGTACAAGAATATAACTACTATAATACTGCTCCTATGTACAAGAATATAACTACTATAATACTACCTCCTATGTACACGAATATAACTACTATAATACTACTCCTATGTACAAGTATATAACTACTATAATACTGCCCCCTATGTACAAGAATATAACTACTTATAATACTGCCTCCTATGTACAAGAATATAACTACTATAATACTACCTCCTATGTACAAGAATATAACTACTATAATACTGCTCCTATGTACAAGACTATAACTACTATAATACTGCCCCTATGTACAAGAATATAACTACTATAATACTGCTCCTATGTACAAGACTATAACTACTATAATACTGCTCCTATGTACAAGAATATAACTACTATAATACTCCCTCCTATGTACAAGAATATAACTACTATAATACTACCTCCTATGTACAAGAATATAACTATAATACTGCTCCTATGTACAAGAATATAACTACTATAATACTGCTCCTATGTACAAGAATAAAACTACTAAAATACTGCCCCCTATGTATAAGAACATAACTACTATAATACTGCTCCTATGTACAAGAATATAACTACTATAATACTGCTCCTATGTACAAGAATATAACTACTATAATACTGCCTCTATGTACAAGAATATAACTACTATAATACTGCTCCTATGTACAAGAATATAACTATTATAATACTGCCCCTATGTATAAGAATATAACTACTATAATACTACCTCCTATGTACAAGAATATAACTACTATAATACTGCTCCTATGTACAAGTATATAACTACTATAATACTACCTCCTATGTATAAGAATATAACTACTATAATACTGCTCCTATGTACAAGAATATAACTACTATAATACTGCTCCTATGTACAATATTATAACTACTATAATACTGCCCCTATGTACAAGAATATAACTACTATAATACTGCTCCTATGTACAAGAATATAACTACTATAATACTGCTCCTATGTACAAGAATATAACTACTATAATACTGCTCCTATGTACAAGAATATAACTACTATAATACTGCTCCTATGTACAACAATATAACTACTATAACACTGCTCCTATGTACAAGAATAAAACTACTAAAATACTGCCCCCTATGTATAAGAATATAACTACTATAATACTGCCTCTATGTACAAGAATATAACTACTATAATACTGCTCCTATGTACAAGAATATAACTACTATAATACTGCTCCTATGTACAAGAATATAACTACTATAATACTGCTCCTATGTACAAGAATATAACTACTATAATACTACTCCTATGTACAAGAATATAACTACTATAATACTGCTCCTATGTACAAGAATATAACTACTATAATACTGCTCCTATGTACAATACTATAACTACTATAATACTGCCCCTATGTACAAGAATATAACTACTATAATACTGCCCCTATGTACAAGAATATAACTACTATAATACTGCACCTATGTACAAGAATATAACTACTATAACACTGCTCCTATGTACAAGAATAAAACTACTAAAATACTGCCCCCTATGTATAAGAATATAACTACTATAATACTGCTCCTATGTACAAGAATATAACTACTATAATACTGCTCCTATGTTCAAGAATAAAACTACTAAAATACTGCCCCTATGTATAAGAATATAACTACTATAATACTGCTCCTATGTACAAGAATATAACTACTATAATACTGCTCCTATGTACAAGAATATAACTACTATAATACTGCTCCTATGTACAAGAATATAACTACTATAATACTGCTCCTATGTACAAGAATAAAACTACTAAAATACTGCCCCCTATGTATAAGAATATAACTACTATAATACTGCTCCTATGTACAAGAATATAACTACTATAATACTACTCCTATGTACAAGAATAAAACTACTAAAATACTGCCCCCTATGTACAAGAATATAACTACTATAATACTGCTCCTATGTACAAGAATATAACTACTATAATACTGCTCCTATGTACAAGAATATAACTACTATAATACTACTCCTATGTACAAGAATATAACTACTATAATACTGCTCCTATGTACAAGAATATAACTACTATAATACTACTCCTATGTACAAGAATAAAACTACTAAAATACTGCCCCCTATATACAAGAATATAACTACTATAATACTACTTCCTATGTACAAGAATATAACTACTATAATACTGCTCCTATGTACAAGAATATAACTACTATAATACTACTCCTATGTACAAGAATATAACTACTATAATAATGCTCCTATGTACAAGAATGGAACTACTATAATACTGCTCCTATGTACAAGAATATAACTACTATAATACTGCTCCTATGTACAAGAATATAACTACTATAATACTGCTCCTATGTACAAGAATATAACTACTATAATACTACTCCTAAGTACAAGAATATAACTACTATAATACTACTCCTAAGTACAAGAATATAACTACTATAATACTACTCCTAAGTACAAGAATATAACTACTATAATACTGCTCCTATGTACAAGAATATAATTACTATAATACTGCTCCTATGTACAAGAATCTAACTACTATAATACTGTCCCCTATGTACAAGAATGTAACTACTATAATACTGCTCCTATGTACAAGAATATAACTACTATAATACTACTCCTATGTACAAGAATATAACTACTATAATACTACTCCTATGTACAAGAATATAACTACTATAATACTGCCCCTATGTACAAGAATATAACTACTATAATACTACTCCTATGTACAAGAATATAATTACTATAATACTGCCCCTTATGTACAAGAGTATTATTACAGTTCACATTTGGATGGCTCTAGCAACAAGGCAAGGGTTAAACAAAAGTGGGCACAGCACAGAACCAGCACTGTTTTTTTAGCAGAGATATTAGCAGGGAAAGCTGGGGCTGGGCGGTGTGATTATTGGCTCGGGTGTGGCTATTAGGCAGGTTTACAATCACACTCTTGGCCCGGATTCCATGTTCTGAATGAAGACACAAGGGTTGGTCTTTACCTTCTGATCTGACGTGCTGATGTTGTTGGGTGGGGGGAACTAGTAGGGTTGTTTAGTAGGTGGTGTGACCAGAATACATGCCAAAATCTCAGACTTGTCTGGAGCACAGTCTAACCCTAAGGGACTGGGTGTCTCGTCAGTTCCCTGCATTGGATTACTGTACGTAGCTCTGACTGCAGAGGCTTGAACCCAATGACTGCAAACTGCACCAATCCGCTGTAATGGGGTCATAGCTCCAGCACCACAGACACACCAAGGTACTGTATCTGCATCTCAGGATATGGACACTAGGCTGGGGGTACAGGCAAGTGGTGACATCTGTGGAGTACAGATGTAGCAGAGCTCAACTGGCTACTCAGATCTTTGGAACGACATTAGCTGTCCCATGTGATAACTCAAATTAAGATCTAGGTTTTCGAAGTCCTATAGAACATATCACAGGGGCAGTGCCAAAGGACAAGCTCGGCTCTGCTATATCTGTACAACACAAACTGCTTTCTGCCAGATTGTTTGCAATCTTCTCACTTTATATGGAAGGGTTAAGGATTATACTTTTTGTTTCTTGTGTGTCTGTTGTATCTCGGGTTTGCCAGTGTAGTTCATTTGGTTCAGTGCAGTTCATTGAAAGTTGATGCACTTTTTGGTCTATGAGTGACTTTGTTTTGGAAGGTTTGGGGTAAAATAATGTAACTTTTGGTTCATTGATTACACAGTTAAAGGGAAAAATAATTAAAGGGGTATCCTAACCCATCTCAAAAGTTCCTTCCCACGGCTCCAGTACTGGGTTAACCCTATATATCTTATCGCCACCGCAGCATTGATGATTTTTTTTCTATCGCCTTAGTTTTCCTTTAAGGTAAAAAGGAGATTATGTGCTTCTTAAAGGAGCCTAGATTTCCTTCTTTACTCTCTATCTCTTCCTCTTCCTTTAGACTTGTAATTCTCCGTAAGATTTCTTCTACATTTCCTATAAAGGTAAACTTGCCCTGATATGGCAGAGGATGGGTTAATTGATGCCCCTAAGTTCCTCTTGCCGCTGCCTGTCTCAGTCTCTCCGCCGCCTCCTCCTCCTCCTCCTCTTCTTGGCAGTGTTTGGGCATTTAATATCTTCACTGTTGTACTTGCTTTGCCCTCTAGTGAAGACAGAGCAGACAGCAATAAACATCCCCCCCCCCCCTCGCTGAAACAAAAATCATTACATGGGAGTTGCTTCGAAATTCTGGAATAATAGGGAAACATATAAAAATACAGTAACTTTTGTAAGAAAACACAAAACTAAAACACATGAAAATGTGAACACAAAATGTAAAAACAAAACTGATATAATACTGTAGATAATACGTTTTATTTAAAAGGGTCCTCCAACAGTAAGCGGGGACCCCCAACCCTGAACCTAATGTAAGGTAACCGTGCAGCAGGACTACAAAGGAAATGAATAACACTGCTAAATGGTGAGGATCCTGAAAGGGAACCCTATCCCTTATTAAAGGGGTTGTCCTTCTTGGGTCTTGGGGTAGCCCTTTATAAGTACTTTGTGTTAGACAATGCCTACTTGTTAACATGGCAAAAAAGATCTGGGAAACCTAATAAGAAGTGTTCAATTTTCCTATAGTGCCACCACAAGAGAGATTAAAAGGGACATTTTACCAACTTCTACTCTTTGTAGTGTTCAATAGGCCTCCTTTCACTGATTCTGGTGCAATTGGAATTTTTCCTCTAACCCTCACCGTTCCTGAGCAATCATGTCTGTTAGTTTCAGTATAGTTATGCGCTCTCTTGTCTGGTGGGCGGTCCCAGACTCTCTGCTCCGATTCAGGGACCGCCCACTTAACAATAGAAAGCATAACTCGGGATTGGTGGTGGTTAGAGAAAAAATTCCAACTGTGCTGGAATCAGTGGAACGGCGCCTATTAAAGGATGCAAAGAGTTGGACTTTGTGAAAGTGGTGAAAGGTCCCCTTTAAGAGTTACATAGCGCCCATTCCAATCTATAGGTTGCCTATGTAATGCAGGAGAGGACAGGGTCTCCGGAGTGAGAGAAGTTCTTTGTAACCAGATATGAGGACCCTTGAGTAGAGGACTCGTTCTGTTAACTCTTTCACCAACCTAGAGAACCCATTAAATTTGCAGGATGCTTTTAAAATTGGATTTGTACACCAAACATCTCCTTTAAATCAGGTTTCCAGTTTTATGTTGTATAAAAGGTCTAACTATTCTACAATTATTCTGAGAATTTTTGCATCCGCTCTTTACTTGTCTCATTTCTCACTTTTGAGAGTTGTTTCTTGTTTGCCTGCTGTTAGGGAGTGGGAACAAATCTGTAAATGTGTACGTGCCAGGGTTTGTTACAATGTATCAGTATGAGTCAAGCCTAGCAGCAACACAATTATCAGCTCCAGGGGTGTAGCTAGAAAATTCTCGGCCTCGTAGCATTTTTGAGAGGGCCCACCCCCCACATTCTCCATACCCTTTATAAGGCTGCTGTCTGTTTTTGATGTTTTTTTTGCAAAATAGTTGAAAAAATGATTAACCTAATAGAAACTGGCAGCTGGGGCGACAGGGGAGGCAACAGGCATGTCCCCTGGTCTGCAGGACCTCAAAGCAATCGTCTAGTTGGCCACTCGAGTGGTCACACCTGTCCTGAGCTACAGGTTGAAAGTTCCCAATTCTACACTGATAGAGGGCAGATTTTCAGCTCTTAAAGGGGTTGTCAAGGATAAAATTAAAATGAATCAATAAACTAAACCCCTTCTGCCCACCTAACTCTAATTTCCTAAAAAATCTATAATTACCCATATCAATGGGGCACACTTTCTGATAATAATCTGGTGACGTTATGTATCCCCATTTCGGAAAAGGAACGTCATCAATATACCCTCACCCCATCATACTTACATTTCTTCCTCTCTGGAAATGGCTCTTCCTATTCTTTAACTCTGTTAGTGCTTGCACAAGCCTGAGGTGCCTAATATTAGATAAGTGGGGATCCAACACCTGAGACCCCCCATCGATCAGCTGTTACACAGCTAATGGAGCAGAAAACAGACAGCGCTGTTCTCTGTGTTGTGGCAGAACTGAGCTTATTCAAATGAATAGGAGCTGATCTGCAGTACCTGGTCTGACCACTACACAGAGTACAGCGCTGTCTGCTTCCTGCTTTTGTTCTCTGTGTATCAACTGCTGAGTAAAGTTAGAGTTGGACACCCACTAAAATAATATTAATGGATAGGCATAGATATTTTTAGCCTGGAAAAACCCTTGAAAGGGGTTCTGCACTTTGGACAATCCTTACTTGTTAGAAACAGGGGCGTAACTACCGCCATAGCAGCAGAGGCGTCTGCCACAGGGCCCGGGACATTAGGGGGCCCGGTGACAGCCGTTACCGCTGCGTTTTTTTTTTTTAAATAGGCCCTTACGGGCCCTATTTACTTACCGATCCTGGCTGGGCCGAAATCGGTAAATGACACCGCGGGCCCCACAAACAATATCATTATACTCGGGGGTTTTTGCAGACCGAGTATAATGATCGGAGGCCCAGGAGAGGTAAGAAACATAAAAAAAACACTGTTACTTACCTCTCCACAATCCTGCCGGGCCTCCTTCCTAGTTGTCTGACGTCTCTGATGTCACATGAACCAGGCCTGTGTCCCAGGTCATGTGACGTCCGACATCATTGAAGAAGGACGGCAGCGAGGCCGACAGCGTAGGAACTGCAGGACAGGTAAGAATCAGTGGTTTATGTTTTTATTCCCCCCGGGTCTCCGATTATTATACTCTGGGGCCCCCAACCGGTGTCGGTTGGGGTGGGGAGCCCCATGTCAAAAGTTCGCCACGGGGCCCCGCCATTCCTAGCTACGCCACTGGTTAGAAAGGTCCCTTGGCAATAACCTGATCACAAAATGCTACACTTTTGAGAGCCCCAGTGATCAGCTGTAGCAGTGGGGGAACCTGGTAGTATGTGTTCAATTTCCCTGCAGCGCCACCACTGGAGAAATGAAACATTACACAGTGTCCACTCCTATCAATGGGTTGTCTATGTAATGCAGGACAGGATGGGTCCTCCAGAGGGAGAGACACTCTTTGTAACCACTCTTACCGAGAGATGAAGATCCTAAATAGAGGACCCCCCTTTATTAACCGAAAAGTCACTCATAGAGTGTATGTCAATGGATTTCTAAACTGGACCCCCCCCCCCCATTTAAAAGGTCTTATTTGCCACAGCGTATTCATTTTGCTATAAGAAGTATAATAGTCACCGATCGGATAAATATTTTCCTGCTTTCCATTTTTGTGTCTCTCCGTGGGAGTGCGATGAGCCGGAGTATCATGTGTCTGGGACTTAGAACGAATGTCTCCCCAGAGTCGGACACGGCCTAAGATTAAGAAAACAATTACTTTCTTTGAGCACTTTTCTAGTATTCCAGGAGAGATGGCTATATTTTTATTGCTGTATTGATCTACAATATATCAAGGTTAACCAGGACAATGGCTGCAGGCAGCGCACCTCGCCAATTAATGCCTTCTGTATATACTGAATAAACAGGATCCTCTTCTATTTCTCAATTAAATATCGACCTGTGAACGTCTTCTTCCTATACAACATGAAAAATCGAAGCGCGGGGCAATGTAAGGGCCACTGATCTTAATGACAGGCACTGCAGAGTGTGCACAGGGATTGGAGAAGGTTTCTTATTCTCAAAATTATCCTCTATTTTGCAGCTAAAAGGAACATTAACCCTTAAAATCCAACATATCACCGGGAAATAGGAAACTTTCGGATGAACTTTTTGCCAAGTTTCTTGCAAAGATGAACATATGTTATAAACAAGTCAGTGAAGGGGGTGTGCACAGGGGTGCCATAAGGAATTTCTGGGCCCCAAGTAGCGTAAGAGTTTGGGTCCCTGCCCTCCCATGTAGAGGGTCTGGAGAGAGAAAATTATACAAGTTGGCAGGATTCTGTAGGGACAAATGCTATGTTGTAGGTATGTAAGGTAGGGTTGAGCCGATCTTGAGATTTCAGGATCGATTTTAAAATCTGATTTCCGACCATTTTCCAGCCGATCCCGATCGTGAAATTTGCTCAATCGCTGATCGGGATCCGATCTTTCCCGATCTGGATCGCTCAACCCTAATTGTGTATTATATAGACAGTAGGGTTGAGCCGATCTTGAAATTTCAAAATCCGATTTTCGATCATTTTCCAGCCGATCCCGATCGTGAAATTTGCTCGATCGCCGATCGGGATCCGATTTTTCCCGATCTGGATCGCTCAACCCTAATTGTGTATTATATAGACAGTAGGGTTGAGCCGATCTTGAAATTTCAAAATCCGATTTTCGATCATTTTCCAGCCGATCCCGATCGTGAAATTTGCTCGATCGCCGATCGGGATCCGATTTTTCCCGATCTGGATCGCTCAACCCTAATTGTGTATTATATAGACAGTAGGGTTGAGCCGATCTTGAAATTTCAAAATCCGATTTTCGATCATTTTCCAGCCGATCCCGATCGTGAAATTTGCTCGATCGCCGATCGGGATCCGATCTTTTCCGATCCGGATCGCTCAACCCTAATGTAAAGTTCTAATTTGGTGGAATGGAATAGAGGAACAGAAAATGAGAAAAGCAACCTGGTATGGGCAGCGCCGAACCTCCCATGAGGCAACCTGAAGCGACCGCTTCAGGCGGCGCTATGCCAGGGCCCCAGGGAGGGCGGCATTTTTGCTTACCTAAGCCAGTCCAGGACAAGCTGTCCTGGACTGGCTTAGCACCGATTGGGGAGAATTGGGGAGGCCGCTGGAGCAGCGCTGCTCCAGCGGCCTCCCCTCACGCTCAGGCAGAGAGCAGGTCCTCTCCCTGCCTGCTCTCTGCCTGCAAACCCTTCTAAGCCACGCCCCTCGGTTTGCCACGCCCCCTCCACCACGCCCCCCTCTGCTCAGCCCCCTCCTCCCGGGGAAGGGGGGGGCGGCTTTCTGTCGTCCGCCTCGGGCGGCAAAAAGGGCAGGTTCACCCCTGGGTATGGGCTCTGTGAAGGGACAGGGATGGTAGGTAGGTAGGGGCACTGTTGGAAGGTAATGGCGACGCATTAGTTGACAGACATTAGGTGGGAGAGGTGGCTGGAGATTAGAAAAATGGCAGGTATGGTTGACTGGATCAAGAGGGAACCTAGCAGGGAAATCTGTGGAGGTACTGAAGGGAAGACAACAGGTGGGCAGGGGCTCCATATGGATGGGGGCAAAGGTGAAGACAATAAGTAGACAGCACTATGTAGAGTGAAAAAGAGGAGACAGTACTTGGATATGGAGTAAGAGTCGGTGGAGGATCCTCTTACAGATTTTGCAATGAGTAGTAGTCTTGCAGGGGTCCTATAGAGGGCTACGGACACAAGGTAGGAAGGGGCACTGTCGGGGAAGGGGTAAAAGTGGCAGGTGTAGTGGGCATGGGGAAGAAGCAACATGGCAGGGGATCTGTGGAAACACGGGGAAGACAGATTAATGTGGGGATGGGGGCAAGGGTAGAAGACAATAAGGGGACAGGCACTCTGTCAAGGACAAAGCAGAGCCAGTGGATTTGAAGGGTCTCAGTGGGGGTGTAGGAAGGGTACATAGTAAGTTGGGAGCTGGATTACAGATTTTGCAGTAGGGAGCAATATGGCAGAGGCCCTATGAAGGAGCACTGTTGGGATGTGAAGGGGAGATATTAGGGGGCAGGACTGTGCAGGTGAATGGCCTGGGGATTAGGAAAATGGCAGATGTGGTAGACTGGGGGAAGAGGCAACCTGGAAAGGGGTTCTGTGACAGTACTGGGGGGAGGACAGCAGGAGGGCAGGGACTCTGTGGGAATGGGGGCAAGGGAGGAGATAAATCCACAGGCGTTCTGTTGGGAGCAAAAGAGGAAATCGCTCTATGGGGTATGAGGGATACATAGTGGGTGGGGACCCTGTTACAGATTTTGTAGCGTGCACAGCCTTTGTGGGGTGTCAGCGTAGGAGCTGGGTGACCAGTCCTTTTGGCAGTGTAATGGCAGCCATATTGGCAGGCACTCCCCTTCCCTGGAAACTGTTAAAATTCAGAAATCGATAAAAGATTCTCTTTTTAGTTTCACAGTACGGGTTAGATATTATGTAACGCTCAAGCCAGTCTGATAAAGGGGCCAAAGCTCAGTATGACCCTGTTATTTCCTGTAGGAACAAATATAACATGTCTGATTCTCCTTTCTGCCTGACATCTGTCAATGGGGGAAATTTGGGACATTAGATAGCTGGTTGTTGGCCTGGCCTATCAGAGGAACCTCCGGTGAGCCCAGGGTCTAAGACAATAATGGTCCAGCAGAAGACACCCAAATCTAGAGGTTACTATGGTCTATTTATAGGGTTTGTATGAGGGTGAGCTCCTGATATTATTACAAATTTTGGGGCCAAGGAACCTATGTCTGATGCTGAATGTGTATGGCCAGTTTTTAGTTTTTTTCCTTGGAGTCCGGCACTCTGATATCTTTGGTGTCAGGTATATATATGACTGCACCATGGGAATATTCATAGTAGGACAGATGGCAGCGTAACACCGCTCCGCTCATTCATTGGTATTGTAAGGTCCCAGCCCCCTGGATTCATGGTCAGTATAGCTGTCAGCACATTCATGACTGTTACGCCTTTGGCTGGTATAGCATGGAAAACAATATCATTAATAATAAGGCGTCACAATCCCCGGCGGACTGAGTCACAACCTGTAGGAATACTAAGAACAACCCATCAAGGAGTCACTCTGCCCATGTGACCTGGTTTGCATTAAGGGGTTAATGAGTTGACGTTATTGCGGAATCCGATCTTTCGCCATCGCTAGATATCATATGATTGTGTTTTAGGCAAGAACATAGCGATGAACCTGGTAAAAAAAAAAAAAATTAAAAATATTATATATACACGTGGAAAAATCGTTGGTCGCCCTCAATTAATGAAAGAAAAACCCACAATAGTCACAGAAATAACTTGAATCTGACAGAAGTAATAATAAATAAAAATTCTATGAAAATTGCTTTTCGCTTCAACAGTTTTTTTTTTTTTTAAATAAAACCTCATGAAACAGGCCTGGACAGAAATGATAGGATCCTATCTTTCAAACACATATTTTTATGAGTATCACGTAGGAATAGCTTTAAGAAAGGCTATTCTTCTCCTACATTTCGTTGTCGTCTCCGCGCCGCCGTTCGGTATAAATCCCGTTTTTTGTCGGCATGTAAATGAGTTCTCTCGCAGCACTGGGGGCGGGCCCCAGCGCTCAAGCAGCACTGGGGGCGTCCCCAATGCTGTGAGAGAACTCTCCAGTGCCGCCTCCATCTTCTTCAGCAACATCCTTTTCACCCGTCTTCTTCCGGTGCAGGTTTCAGACTTCTAGGCCTTGGGAAGAGCAGACTGCACGTGCCCACAGGCCACAAGAAAATGGCCGCTTACACAGTATTGTTGCGGAAGAAGATGGAGGCGGCGCTGGAGAGAGTTCACTCGCAGCATTGGGGGCACCCAAGTTATTACTGTGACTATTGTTGTTTTTCTTTCATTAAACAAGGGGTACCAACAATTATGTCCACGTGTGTGTGTAACCAGTAAATACAGCTTTGATGTGGCTGTAGCAGTGCGGTGGAGATAGGATTGTATAAAATATATATATTATTTAAATTATATATAATGAATGTTTTGGTGAGGTTTCTTCTAATCTTTATATCTTGAAATAGTTCTACACTGGCTTCTAAAGAGTTGCAATAAGCTGACCTTTTCTGTTGTTCACTTGTCAGCTTTACCGTATAGATTGGGACATGATGAGCAGAGTCATCTCATTATCATTAGAGGGTGAGAGATATCATGACAGCTTTATCGTACTGTTAGATGTCTAAGTAAGGCAGAATCATCCACAAACTCAGGATAGAATATAAATTGCTGATCCATGGTCTGATATCTGAGACCCCACCCCCACCCCCCCCACACATTCACAACCTAAGAGTGGAGGTGCTTTATCCCCACTGGGAATTCAGTTGCACAAAAAGTGGCCCAACCCCCTAGTGGATGGAGATGAGCCCCTGTTCCCATTCACTCCATAGCTGTTGGATAGAGGATAGATATTTTTAACCCCTTTAAAATCCATCCAATATTCAGTTGCACTGTATCTCACTGACCAGACCCCAGTGAGACCGGGCCTTACAGGAGTAGTCTGCAACCTGTTGCCCTGTGATGGTCCAAGTACCTAGTCAGTTCTAGAGTAATATATCCATAGTGCTTATGGCCGCATTATATGATGGGAAATGATCGTGTAGAGGGTTAACTGTCCCTGCAGAGAAGGTCATGGTCCTGAATGGCTCTCAGAGGTAGGTAGCCCCCCCTAGCAGCTGGAGGGTAATATTTACACATCCTTTTTCCCATGGCCTCAGGCTTCCTGCTCCCACATGCTAGTCATACTGGTGTTGCTACAGTATCTGGGTGTGTGGGGGTGGGAGGTGGACAGAGATCAGGACAAGGTCCCTTGTATGCATTGATCTTCCATGAAGAAAAAGGAAGCCAGCGCAGCGTGTAAATTCCACTGTGCAACTTAAAGGTGCCCCAGTCACAGAGGAATGAAAAACACAGGAGGACATGGGAGGTCCGGTTACATCAGATAGAAAGGAAATTATCATGTAGTAGTGTTACACCAGGCGGCCATTGCCTCCCTCCAGGTAATAGTGTCTGCACTCTATAGGACATTAGTTACGATGTAGTGGTGGCGCAGATAGGTTCTATTCAAATCTGCGTTCGGGTTTCTGTTTGGGGAGTTTCTGTGGACTTTCTGCTTCCATTATACCTATAGGGAAACTGCTGGTGTCTCTGTATTATTGATATGCTGCGATTTCCAAAAGCACAATGCTTTTGGAAACCATGGCGCATCCGCAGTGCGTATTTGCTAGAATCCCATTCACTGTACATTTACTGTCCCATTTACGCCATGTGGGACCCCAACCTTAAAGAGGATTTCTCTTCCAAGTAAATTATCACAATATCCATAGTGTAGAGTATAACTGGCAGATCAGTGGGGATATGACCGCTCAGCAGTGGTGGACGGCGCATGCACCGTTCCATTCATTTCAATGCAGTGTCGGAGATTGCCGAAGTACATTTTGACTCCCTTTTAATGAGGTGGTGCGTGTACTGCCTGACCACTACTCCATTCTCCTGATCGATCAGACCCCCACTGATCTGTAAGTTATCCCCTATTAGCATCTGCCCGCGACTTCGTCTGCAGGTTAGCGTTGGCGCTGAGCCGGTAACATTTAGGCAGGCGCCATTGGTTTGGATCCGCCGCCGCCACATCCACCCCTGTGCGCCCTGGCCACATATGCTCCTCGCCTGGCCCCGCGGCCTCTCTACCTAACGGCTGCCCCTTGCTCTACCCGTCCACGCTGGTCCCCCACACTGATGCCGCTTCCGGCCCCGGCGCCTCCGGCCCCCCTCTGTCTCTCATGGCCCCAGCCCCCCCCTCACGGCAAGCCCTGTACCCCCATCCCGTCCGTGGCAACTTCCGTGGTGCCCCTGCCCCCTCTCCCTCCCAGGGGCCCCTGGCTCTACCTCCCCAGCCTCCCCCTTTCCCGTGTCCTCTGCTGGACCAGCAACCCCCACACCCTCTACACCCCTTTCTCGCTCAGCACCCCTCCCTCCCCCTCCTCAAACTCCCCTAACTCTCCTGCCGAATGACAGGGTGCACTCACCACAGGTGGCGACTTGACACTGTGTGGGACTGCAGACATAGGCTACATCCCTGACTGACATGCAGACTCCATAGGCTGTGGGAAAGCAGGCGGAACCGGCGTTCCACACAGCGGTGCAGGGGACCCCCTGTCTGGCCACGGCAGAGCACTGCGGTCCCGCGCCGAGCCCACACAGGCGGGGCAGCTGGTACACTTCTCGCTGCCTCACAGTACGGACGTTCCGGACCTCTCAGAGACGCCATGTTCTTCTGCATGCTGGCCAGCCAATAGCTTCGCCCACAGAGAAGCGGCAGCCAACTGGGTGAGCAGCTGAAGGGCCTGGGATGACGTCATCTCAGGTCCTTCAGCGAATTCCAAAGTGAAAATCATCGTTCGCGGAAGTGTATTCCGGTGGTCTACGGGGATACCATGTAGCCTATGTTTCAATCCGGGACCCAAGGTATGTATGTGCGAAATTTCAGCCAAATCCGTTTGCCCGTTTAGGCGTGATTGAGGAACAAACACACAAACTTTCACATTTATAATATAGTTGGATTGGATGGATTGGATTGGATAGGGGATAATTTGATTTTGGAACCTATTGACAAAAGTGGTGACCTCCTCGAGTCTCACAAGAGTGGGCAAAACTGTATCTTCTGGTTTCTCTGCCATTATCTATGTTACTTGGGCACATTATGTGCTGGTCACGTCTTCGGACTCGGGGACCCCTGTTCTCATGGTCGATCCCCAGGAATCAGACACATCCCCTACCCTACTGTTACATTCAGTTGTGGCAGTGATATTTTGGCAAAGGTGACAACAGAAAGGGGCAAACTAATCGTTTTGTCTGTTTCTGAGAAGCTGATTCAATATGGCTGTACTTCCCACATGCCCATCCCATATGCCAACATATGTAAGTAAATCCAATATGGTCACCAGAATCTAGTGGCAATCTTGTTTTGTGATTTTTGGACAATTTTATATTTTGGGTGGAAATGCCCTTTAAATGGAAAAAAAAAAAAGTAGAAAGATTAGTAACAATTATTGGAAATTTTTTCTAATATCCATCAGAGTGGGTGGAGCCGTGGCTTAATAAATGACTGCATTAGGCATGAAGTCATGGTACGCTTAAGTCCTATTGGGAAAGGACAACTGCACCATCCAGAGTAACATCATCAACAACCTCATCGTGTCCCGGCCCAACTACACCAACAGGATGAGGTTGTCACGTAAAGAAGGCTTTGCATTGGTTCTACAGGCCAAATAAAATAGCCTGTAAGACGGATACTCAGTATAAAGGTGCTTGAGAAATCATAGCTAGGTCTCCGGAGAGGTTCAAATGTTATGGGCCTGCATCTGTATGTCCACGTTTGGCCTTACATGTTGAGGTTTTCCCCACCGGTAGTCAAAATGGAGCTCAAGGAGATGGGAACAGCAGCGTTCCTTCTAATCTACTGGCAAATATCTTAGAACTTGGAACTATTTATGAGCCATTACCAATCATGGCCATTACCAACCATGGTTCTCTAGTCATAGCCTACTCATAAAGTAATTTGGGTTGATAATTCTGTATATGATACCTCACATTCCTATACTGATCTCGAATTTCCTCTATTATAGGACCACTCATGAGAACATGGCAAGTGGCGATGAAGATCTGATCGGCATTCCATTCCCCAACCACAGCAGTGACATCCTATGTGGCCTCAATCAACAGCGCCATGACGGCTTCCTCTGTGACGTCATCCTCATCATCCAGGACCAAGAGTACCGGACGCACAGATCCGTTCTAGCCGCCTGCAGTAAATATTTCAAGAAGCTTTTCACCACTGGATCGGTCATTGACCAACCCTACATTTATGAAATTGACTTTGTTAAACCAGAAGCGTTTTCTGCTATATTGGAATTTGCTTATACGTCAACGCTCACGATCACCACGTCCAATGTCAAACATATCTTGGATGCGGCTGAGATGTTGGAGATCCAGTGTATTATCAATGTCTGCCTGGAGATCCTTGAGGCACCGAGAGATGGAGAAGAAGAAGAGGAGGAGAAGGAAGAAGATGATGAAGATGATGATGAGGATGAAGAGGACACTAAAGACTTTGTGAACCAGGAGAACCAAATGGATATTCAGGAAAGTAGCTGCCATCAAAGTCCTCCTGCGTCGGACCATCCAGAAGAAACCTACCATGGATCTCAGAAGGACTTACCAACCCAATACTTTTCCACCCATAATTCTTCTGGCCACCAAAGTGCTGTCAAGGACTTTTCCATTGAGTCTTTGTTAAGTGAGGACTCTCATCCCAAAAACAACATGGCAGACAAAAGGCCAACCATATCTCATTTTGTTCCAGGCTTTTTTCCGCAGCTTTGGAATGGAGATCTGGCAGCTTTTTCCCAACTCCAAGAGCAGCAAGTCGATATTGGGCCACTAAATCTCGTGATCAAAGACAAGAAAATTAAGGAGGAGGAAAACGATGAGATCCCAACCCTTCCCTTCTCCACTGATTTCTTCAAAGACATGATCCTGGACCATTCCTCCAAGCACTTTGGGCAGATAAAGGCAGAAATGGACTACAGTGCCTATCTTAGCTTTCTCAGTGCTGCTCACTTGGGTATGTTTCCACCATGGCCTTTGGAAGAAGAGAGGAAAATAAAGCCAAAGGCTTCCCAACAATGTCCGATCTGTCATAAGGTCATCATGGGAGCCGGAAAACTTCCAAGACATATGAGGACACACACGGGAGAGAAGCCATACATGTGTAGTATCTGTGAGGTCCGATTCACCAGGTGAGAACCCAATAGAAAGTAGCTGTTATATGAGTATCTAGAAGTATACAGTATATACTTCTATCTTCTTAGCAGGAAAAAAAATCCTACTTAATAAGAGGGTTCGCAGACAATAAATTGTCCGATCAGCAATCGGCAGGAGAACCTGGCAGTAAGTGTTCAATATCCCTGCAGCGCCACCATAGGGGAAATGAAGCATTACACAGTGTCCATTCAAATCAATGGGTTGCTTGTATAATGCTGGACAGGACATGAGACACTCTTCGTAACAACATATGTTCCAGGTCCCAGGAACCTGAAAAAAGGACTCTCCCTTGGTGTATGGAAAAAGGGTATTTCTAAACTGAACAACCCCTATAATGGGGTTATCTGGGGAGTAATAAAGCTTACTGGTGCTTTCTCTTCACTGGCTAAGCTTTATTACTAATATACATCCCTGTGTGGAGGGCAGCTGGGGAGGCCAGAACTCTGGTACCTCTGCCTCCCCTGCAGCCACTCTGTCTCTCACTGACATCACTGAATCCATTGCCACAGGCCTGATGAGTAGAGGGGAGTTGGTCACGTGACCGAGAGTCGGAGTGCTGGCACGAACAAGAGTTCTGGCCTCCCCAGCTGCCCTCCACTTCACGGGAACTGAATGAGGCTTCAGAGGACACGGGTGTATATTAGTAATAAAGCTTAACCAGTACAAGTAATGTATTATTACTCCCTAGATAACCCTTTTAAAGGCGATCTGGGGTATAGCCAAGTGGCGACTCCTATAAACATTACAAATATTCTTCCAGCTTGTCATGTAATGTTTGCTTTATCTACTGGGGGTGATATTCGCTCTGTACCTTTAAGCAACATTCACACATTTCAAGGTCTGTTTTGAGAATGGGTTCAGAAAGTTCTTCTCAGGAAGCAGAAGTTCCCAACACCGCCATCAGGCGAATCACGAACAGTCAATAAACATCTGGTGCCATCTAGTGGTTTAGCTGGATACTGATCAGAAACTTTTTTTTTTGTTTTATTGAATTTTTATTTAAAGAGAGATTTTGCTTATTTCTTCAGCGCTTTTTTAACACACACAGCTATGTATATATATATATATATATATATACACATACACGCACAAAGTACTATGCAAATGTTTTAGGCAGGTAAGAATCTTTCCATAAGTCTTAATGATTTATTTTTATTCATTAACAAAATAAAGTGAATGAAGAAAAGAGAAATGTAAAGAGGGGCCCCCGGGAGGGGGGCCGGGGATGGAGGCCCAGGGGGCCGCGGGATAGGGGTGGTAGGCCCCGGGAGGAAGGGGGCGCGGGAGGGAGTGGGTGCAGGATGGGGCAAGGGCGCCAGGGGGAGCAGGGGCATGGGTGCAGGGGAGGAAGGGGGCAGGTTCGCGGGTGAGAAGGGGGAAGCCAGGAACAGGCGGTAGGTAGCGAGGCCATGCGGCTAGGCCAGAGGCAAGGGAGGGGGGGCCACATGGCGGATCCTAACCAACACCACTTCGCTAAATACAAGCGGCTCAGCACCCACGCCAACCCGCAGACGAAGTCGCAGGCAGATGCTAGTTTTTAAATAAATTCTATGGTTTTCAATACATTATGCATTACATTAAATGTTACCATTAAAAAATACAACTTATCCCACAAAAACACAAGACCTTATGGGCCTATAACAATGGAAAAAAATATTTACTGTATTTTTCGAACTATAACACAAACTTTTAACAAAACAAATCTTGGCAAAAAGTTCCTGCTAGTTTACAGTCCGGGGGTGCATCAGAGCCAGACCCCCTGACCGGCAGCAGAGCCAGACCCCCTGACCGGCAGCAGAGCCAGACCCCCTGACCGGCATCAGAGCCAGACCCCCTGACCGGCAGCAGAGCCAGACCCCCTGACCGGCAGCAGAGCCAGACCCCCTGACCGGCAGCAGAGCCAGACCCCCTGACCGGCAGCAGAGCCAGACCCCCTGACCGGCAGCAGAGCCAGACCCCCTGACCGGCAGCAGAGCCAGACCCCCTGACCGCCAGCAGAGCCAGACCCCCTGACCGGCAGCAGAGCCAGACCCCCTGACCGGCAGCAGAGCCAGACCCCCTGACCGGCAACAGAGCCAGACCCCCTGACCGCCAGCAGAGCCAGACCCCCTGACCGGCAACAGAGCCAGACCCCCTGACCGCCAGCAGAGCCAGACCCCCTGACCGCCAGCAGAGCCAGACCCCCTGACCGCCAGCAGAGCCAGACCCCCTGACCGGCAACAGAGCCAGACCCCCTGACCGGCAGCAGAGCCAGACCCCCTGACCGCCAGCAGAGCCAGACCCCCTGACCGCCAGCAGAGCCAGACCCCCTGACCGCCAGCAGAGCCAGAGCCCTCTGATCGCTTCCATAATGATTGGAAAAAGAGATGATAAAGCACTTTACTCAATTACAGAGGGAGCTGTGTGGTTACATGCTTCATCCCCCCCACTTCAGCCCAAATCTCACCTGTCAGATCAGTGCAGAAGATGAAGCTCAATGCAATGAATATATCTAACTGATCTCCCTGCCATGGAGAGGACTGGGTGACAAGTACAGCCATCTCTATAGTACATGTCCTGCGGTAAGATGTACATGGGCAGGAGGCAGCAGGAGATGACATGAAGGGAATGAAACACTTTCATGACTTTATAATCATGTGATCGACTATACAAGTCAGACTCAGAAGTGACAGCCTGAGAGAGGGAAGGTTTTTACATTGTGCCGTATTAGGCCTAGTTTACACGGCGGAAAAGTTTTCTGCCATGTGTTTATTTCTGTCGCGGCATCCCGCTTCTGGTTAGGCTGGGTTCACACGGGATACTTTGGACCAGAATTTTACGCGGAGGCCGCCTCAGATTCCGGTCCAAAAGACGGGTGGGTAGCCGCCACTGGATGCCGGTGCAGTGCACTCCGCTCCAGATTAGGCCCAAATGAATGGGTCTAGTCGGGAGGAGGGAGTGTCTTCAGGCAGAGGTCACGAGGCAAATCCGCCTGAAAGAATGAGCACATTGCTTCTTTTTTCTGTGAGCCGGAACAAACCGCTCCCGGGAAAAAGAGCTGACCGGCTCCCATTGATTTTAATGGAAGCGGGTTTTTTTGTCAGGATTTTGAGGTTGATTCCACCTCAAAATCCTGACCAAAATACCCCTTGTGAACTCAGCCTTAGGCCCGAATAAATGGGCCTAAACAGGAGCGTGTCTCGAGCGGACGCTGCAGCAAGATCGAGCATATCGCTTCTTTTTTCCACTATGAAGAAGTGCTACTATTAAGGGGATATCGTCACTCCATAGGGAGAGACCACCATATAGGTGTGTGGAGTCTTATTAAGCCATGAGCACTCCACTGCAAAGAAACATGGCAAGAATATGTAAATCTGACTTCCATGATGTAATTAGGAAGACAGAACCTTAAGTGTGCACACCAATAGAGGGCGCTCACTGAGAATGTGCAAGTCTATCTTCCATGATGTATTTAGGAAGACAGAGTCTCAGTCAAACACACCTATAGAGGGCTCTGCCAGATCAGTCCTCTCTACGCCAAGCTGATGAGATGCAAATACATCGAAACGGCTATCCTTGGCTGAGAAGACTGCGTCTGGTATAATCCCAACATCATTGCAAACAAAGGCCTCTGAGAAGGTCGGCATGATGTTAAAGGGAGCGCCCTCTATAGGGTTGTTTGACTGAGACTCTGTCTTCCTAATTATATCATATGCAAATCTATTCTCCAGTATTTTTTACCCAGAATCCCTAGCGGAGCAGGAATGACTTGTAAGTCTCCGTACTGCCTATGTAGGCACACACTCTCCCTGATGTGTACGATTATCCCCTGACCCTAATTACATCATGGAAGATAGACTTGCACATTCTCAGTCAGCGCCCTCTATTGGTGTGCACACTTGAGACACTGACATTCTAATTACATCATCGAAGTGCTACTATTTGTAAGCAATGTACATTAGTTAATGCTATAGCCCTATCTTAGTTTATGGTGAGGGTATCATTGTAACGATTTAGTGGCGGAATATAAGGATGGAGGCCACATCTTCATACCCCTACCCCTTTATTGAGGGCAATTTTTAACATTTTTGACATTGTGGCTATTTGTCATGGGGACGACAACGTTATATTGGCTGTGAGACATAGGGTTATCAAGCTATACTATACATCGGTTGGCGGGTGTTTGCCTCTAGTGATCTCGCTATTACAGTGATTGTTGAGCCAATACCCCCTATATATCTCATATATTACCCCCTATATATCTCATATTGTCCAGACCAATTTTCGTAGTTTGATCACGTTGGGATTTTTAATTAATTCTTAATAAAGAATATATTTTAATGCGTCCTTCACTAGGGTTCCCCACCTAATTTTGTCTATCCAATTTATGTTGGGCACGCAACACAATCTATACCTTGACTTGTTAGTAATATTGGATGGCTTTGGTCCCTGATTCGTTCGGGTCAAACGAGTTTGGATAGAACCAGAAGTGACATCATTATACTGTGGGGTCTCTTCAGATCCCAGAGTATAATAGGTGGAGCTCCGGGGGAGGTGTAAAAAATATAACCATTTATACTCACGTTGCCTCTTATGGGCCTCCTTGCTGTGTCTGGCACTCTCTCTTTGGGTCTCATGCGCTTGAGGTCACCATTGAGGGCTCTGGTTGGGGTTGAACTCACCTCGTAATGAATCAGTTCCCCCATCTCTACTTGCTGCACTCTATATGGACAAGTCATGTGTCACTCCAATATGGCCACCCCCTGGAAAAAATGCAAAAGTATAAAATAAATAGTTCCAACATTAAAAAAAAATAAAAAATATCCCTTGTCTATCTATTCACTGACTGTAAATGTTCTCCATCGCCCCACCCCCCTTCTTCTCCCATCCCCGAGGCCGGGCTGTTTGTTGCACTGGGCTGCAGGAATCCCATTATTATCTGTGTTGCTAACACAATGTCAGTTATAACATGTTCTCCTTCTGTTCACAGCTACGTCCGTGTCTTATCTGGTGTCTTTCCAGCCGGGGTGATGGTTCTGTGCCAGAAACTGGCTGTGTAATAAAACATTACAATGTGGAGTACTTGGCCGAGGATCCTGATAGAGTCTCCTAGTGTACAGTTCTGGCCTGTGTATAACACACTGTATATTGCACAGTGCCCAGATATTCTATACTTATATATGGTCTCCATTATGGCGACACAGGCGGAACTGTTGTCACTGGTATAAGGACAGGAGCCCAACTCATCTGCACTCATACTCACCTTTATAAAGAAGCTTAGTCCCTAAATGTGCCGCTATAATGTCACATATAATGGCAATAAAAACAATGTCAGACTGGAGTGCCTAGGGTCAGACTGGAGTGTCTAGGGCCTAACAGTAGGATTCATTCTGGGGCCACTTGCTGTATGTAACTATTACCTGCCCTCCCATGTTTTTAGCCTGCTACCTACCCCTTGCCTTAGCCCACTTAGTTCTGTGAGCAAGATGATTGATGATGAGGGCCCCACAATGATAGTAAGAGGCTGGGGCCCAGGAGGGACAATAGTGGTTAATCTGTCTCTTTCCCTAGATGTCATCTCAGTCTGTCTGTTCTTTATGCGCGACCAAACGTCTGGACCGATCTTCACCAAATTTGGCACACAGATACATCAGGTGTCCGGGAAGGTTTTAGATCGGGTCTCAGCTGTCTAGGATGAACCGTTTCTGAGATACAGTATTCTCAAAACAATGACCTGCATTAGTCAATACAAACCTGCAAGTCTTTCACTCATATTCCAACTATCATATCAGAGGATTAGATACGTGACTCAGCACATACTATCACACGTCGGAGGATTAAATACGCAGCTCATTGCACAGTATCACACGTTGGAGGATTAGATACATGGTTCAGCGCACAGCATAACACATTGGAGGATTAGATACACAGCTCAGCGCACATTAACACACTTCAAAGGATTAGATATGTGGCTCAGTGCACAGTATCACGTCGGAGAATTGGATCTGCAGCTCAGTGCACAGTCACACACGTAGGAGGATTAGATTCTAGGCTCAGATCGCAGTATCACACATCAGCGGATTAGATATGTGGCTCAGCACACAGTGTCACACGTTGAAGGATTAGACACGTGGCTCAGCACACAATATCACACATCAAAGCTTTAGAGCTTTGCTCAAGGTTTCCAATAGCAACCTAGCCATTTTTTCACTGTTGTATGTCTGCTTTAAAGGGGCAGGGGGCTGTGATTGACACTGTTACACAAGGTCACATACACACAGCTTTACTTCCAGGTCTCCATAACAACTGATCACAGGTTTTTCACTGATATCCAAACTGAGATACACATAATCACATGACGCTTATAGACAGACACAAACGACATACAAAATACACCAGTGCAAAACTGGGAAATTCTTATGGGGCTAGTACACAAACAAAAAATAAAATATACCCGTGCGAAGCCGGGTCCTCCTGCTAGTATATAATAAATTGGGCAGCTTTTTAAATATTCTACCCAGTTTATTATATGGGCACATGGGCTGTATGAGATGCTGTACAATGCCTAACTGTACTATGGCATGCTGCATAGAAGTTTGGGGGCTAGGACCAACTACTTTCCAAGGGTCAGGGGCCTCCCAAGGGATTTGCCTGTGAGCCAGTCCAAGACTACGAACAACCATTAAGACTTATATGCCAAGCTTAAAAGGGTTGTGCTGCTATGGACACATCCCCAGATAGATAGATGATAGATAGATACATAGGATAATGGATAGATAGATAGATAGATAGATAGATAGATAGATAGATAGATAGATAGATAGATGTAGTTTTATGGAATTTGTCAGGTAAATAAACATAGACCTCTTATTCTTTCAGGCAGGACAAGCTGAAGATTCACATGCGGAAACACACCGGGGAGCGGCCATATTTGTGCATCCACTGCAACGCTAAATTTGTCCATAACTATGACCTTAAGAACCACATGCGCATTCACACGGGGATCCGGCCCTACCAGTGCGAATTCTGCTACAAGAGCTTCACCAGGTCTGATCACCTCCACCGTCACATCAAGAGACAGAGCTGTCGAATGTCCAGGCCCAGGAGAGGCCGGAAGCCAGCCTACTGGAGAACCTCCAGTCTACTGTTTACCCGCAACAACCGGCCAGAAGACGAGGCCTTTGTTATGATGCCACCAAATCTAGAGAGTGGTAACAACAGGGCCAATGGGACTATTAGTGTACCGGGGCCTAGCCCAAAACATCTACTTGAAGAACCTAAAAACATTCTAAATTTGCAAGACTTGGACAAACAGTATGAGGAGACTCACATGAAACTTCTAGAGAGAACACGCCTGGAGTCGGACAGGCATGGCGGACTTTACGCTTTCTCTTTGGCACACAATGAGAATATCTCCCCTCAGCCGTTCTTTGTCGGAGCAGGCGATCCTTGGAATATGACACTGAACCATGCTCCAATTTCTGACACTAGTACCTAAAACAAAATGGAGGCAGCCATGTGGTGGACTGTACCGATCTACTAAGGACATGGGGCTCGAAGTGCAGTTTCTGATTGACTGCGCTCTCTTTGGACTCCATCACTGGCTGCTATAACAATCGACTAGGTGGCCGGTCCACATCAAGGAACCAACATGCACGCCGTTGTAGCCCTTGTTTTTTTTTTCTATACAATTGTATGGATATTGACCGTCGACGAATCATTCCAAAGAAGCACAGACACGATATATATGTATAGTATGACTATATGTATATATAAGTATAAAGTTCATTTATGCATGTAAACTTTTTCTTGTAGTAAACTTTTTGGAAATTAGGTGAAGACCTGGGGTTGTGATTCATGCACTCTGGAAAGGCGAATAAATTATTGTACAATTTGGGCAGGGCTTTCACATAGTTATAGGACTTTACCTTATGAGGCACAGTTACGAAAATCAGGGGCAACATTTTTAGATCTGGAAAACTAAAAATGGCATCTGGTCACCATTTGGGTTTTTTTCAGAATTTCTCTCTATGGTCGGTAGCCAAAGTTGTAATTCGAAGCTTTTGGACCTCAATGCATCTGAACCTCTATGGGTTCATATACTCGTGACTTCTTATGAGGGATTTATGGGACTCAAGGAACCCTTTGCAACTACTACCTCCGCATCCCTTATAGCTATGGTCTGGAGGCAGTTTCATGAATCTCACCCCACTGTTTCCACCTCTTCAGCCCGTTGCTTCCTATTTCCACCAGTCCTTACGGTAGTGATACCAGGTCTACTGACATATGGCGTCACATAACTATGGCCACCAATCACAGACTATGTCTATTGGGGATGGGTTGGGTTATAGGGAACAAACACAATGGTACAAACCATATGCCACAAATGTGTAGGTCTAGTGACTGCCAGGAATGGCTCTCTACGTACGTTGATGGGGAAGGAGCACAAAGGTGGGGAACACTGTTTCCAGGGCGCTTTATTTATATCACGCCAGTGGTAGCAATTCTGTTATTAAGGAATAGATATAAGAATCATTGTTTATGCCTCTAAATTGTTTGTAGCACCAAATCGCTTCAAATCTTAAACGGTAACTCCAATTTTAATGGTGATTGAAGCAACTTTGGAAATGGTCTGTAAAATTGACCACCATTTTGTATCTATAGCTCCTAGACACATTGATGTGTATGCATGGTAATAGACAACTAATAACCCTGTGTATTCTGATCCTGAACTCATACCCTTATCCACCTATTGACTGAGTATTGCCAAAAGAAGGCTCTCTGAGGCTACTTTTGGGTAGTGTACCTCTTGGTGAGAGATCGTTGACTGCTATCCCCACTATCTAGGCTGTTCTAAGCTAGCTATTAGGAGGTGGTGGGAGCCACAGGTTGTAGATAGACCACCAATAAAGATGATTGTTTGATCCACCAACAAGCATGAGCGGCTACCACAGTTTCCATGTCCACTATCCAGGCAAAGGTGGCCCCTGTATTACACACCCCTGTCTGTGGCTGGACCATTTCCAGGTGCTTTAGCAGAAGGAAATTTGGCATCAGCCCACCCATTACATGTCCTGCCATTGACAGCCAGTCATGTTTGCCTTAGTGTTGTCATGAACAAGAAACCCGGAATGCTCCAAACTAGAACCGTATTGTCTTTAGCAACAAATCCAGACTGTTTATGGGATCTGATGACGGTTAGATTTAAGTATGGAGGTCTCATGGTGAGCACTTCAATCCTACCTTTGCTGAGGAGTGATACACTGCCCCCTGCTGGTGTGACAGTCGATCACCCTTAGTAGTGGTACAAGGACACTAAGGGTAAGTTCACATGGGGTATTTTGGTCATATCTGCCTTAAAATCCTGTCCAAAAAGATAGCTCCCATTGAAATCAATGGGAGCCGGTCAGTTCTTTATTCCGGGAGCCGTTTGTTCCGGCTCCCGGAAAAAAGAAGCGACATGCTCATTCTTCCGCCTGAAGACACTCCCTCCTGACTAGGTCCACTCATTTGGGCCTAATCTGGAGCAGAGTGCGCGACTGGATACTGCATCGGCATCCAGTCGCAGCTACCTGTATTTTGGTCCGGCGACTGAGGCGGCCTCCGCCTTAGGTTCCGGACCAAAAAACCCCGTGTGAACTTACCCTAACAGCTCAGTGATATGTCCAGGACATCCTGCAGCCACATGTGTTGACTCTCATTGCAGGGTGGACAGCTGGCATTTTTCAGCAGGATAATGCTCACCCGCACACGCAAGGGATCTGTCAGGAACGTCTCCACAGATTACAACACTTCCTTGTCCTGCCACCAATCAGATATTTATGGTGCCAGCTTCAGCAACCTACAAGCGTGCAGGATTTACAGGGCAACATCTCTTGGCAAATGTGCGGCAGGATACTATACAGAACCTGTATACCTCCATGCCCTGCCGTATCTCTTCTTGTATCCAGGCAGTAGGGTCCTAGAGCCTCCGCTCAGTTGTCCAGTTTGCCCCAGAACCTTCTCAGGTCTTCATATATCACCATTACATCACACTAAGAAAACTTCATTTCAGTATAACACCTCCTTGGTGCAATAATTTTTTTGTCAGTGAGTGTATTGTCCTCTATTACTGTCTACTTTGCCGAATATCTGTTAGGAAGAAGTAGGACATGGCTAGAAGTGGATCAGACTACAAAGGGTTTGTTGTCTGTCACTATGGAGATGCATAGATAGGCCTTGGAGCTGTGGTCAGAAAACAGTAAGAAAGTGTTACCCTTGGTTCACATCTGAGTTGGTAATCCGTTCGCGGCGTCTGCATGGGGACCCCTCGAATGGACCACAAGCGGTGTGCAGTGAAAGCTCATGGACCCCATAGACTATAATGGGGTCCGTGTGCTTGCCGTCAGATCTCCACACGAGTCATGTGGACAGAAAAGTATATTGTGAAGTATTTTCCTGTCCGAATATTCCCTGCGGAGATCTCGCGGCAAGCACACGGACCCCATTATAGTCTATGGGGTCCATGTGCTTTCACTGCCAGTGCGTTCGCTCGTCCATTTTGGGGGGGAGGCTAAATTCACACATGGCAGATGCTGCAGAAATTTCTGTCTCATTCACCCTATACGTAGTGCAGGCACAAATACAAGGAAAACTAATCTGCCGCTTGTGAATTCACCCTTATACTCCATTCACCTTTAAAGCTGCTTTAGAAATTCTACTGGAAACAGATATAACCGGGATCATTCTGCCTTTAGCTTTGAGTGTGACTAGAGTACAGCAGACATCCATTGTGGAATGACGAGTTCTCTTTGTTTAAATGCGGAGTTTTCCTTTAAAAGTTCTCTGACTTTTATTTTGCACAGATTTTTTCCTTAATCTTTATGAATTTTTATATAAATCCTGATTCTGTTCTAATCTGGTGTCATTTTTATTCTTCGGCAACATAAGCGGCTTCTGAAAATGGAAATAGCAGAAACTTATCAGGCCAAATCCACCTTGAAGAGATGAGTCGAAGGTTATAAAGTAATTCTAGTCACCCCGGGAGACTTTATTGTCTCTTTATCTTAGGAGAAGCTGTGCCGCGCGCTCAGTGTCGCCCTCTGCTGAGTAATTTCATGATATGAATGGTGGGGGTAAGGGACGTCTTGCTGCTCACCCAGGACGTACTAGTCCAAGGTCTGGCTATTCCTAGGATGGTCCCACAAACCGCATTGTAAAATGGATGCCGTCTATGCTAATTTGGATTTCTTATGAGAAGAGGGTGTGGCTTAAAGGGGTTTTCCAGGGATGCTGTAAAACCTATGGGGTGGCTAGGGATGGGCTAAAATAAAGTGATATGCACCAAACCCGATCCTCTGTTTCAATGTAGAACTCCCAATGCAGGTCCTCGTGGGGTCAGAAGTAGAGCGGGTCAGGTGACTGCTGCAACCAATCACTGGCCTCAGCAGTCACGTATTGGGTACCGGTGAAGCCACCGCTAATACATCACCGATACCCAACAAGTGACTGCCGAGGCCGCAGAGGTCACTTATGAGTTGGCCAATGGCTGCATGGGATGGAAAAGGGGACCCGACACCCGAAACAGAGGATCAGGGGTAGGTATGAGTATCACTTTTTGATTTTAGCCCTCTCCCTGGGTTTTCCAGCTTGCATAGAAAACCTCTTTAAAGCTAATGCCCCACGGGATGACCCGGAGCTATAAAGCACTGCGGAAAAACCGTGTGCAAAATTACAAAAACACGGCTCCTTTTGCTCATTTACCTCAACTCAGCTTCGCTGCAATACCAGACACAACCACTGGACAGAGGTGGCGCTGTTTCTGGAATAAAACATGAGATTTGAGATTTAATATACCTTCTGTAGGATTAAAGGGATTCTCCAAGCTTTTTCATTGATGTTATTTAGTAAAATCAGCCCCTATAACACAGGAGAGGATGGAGGAGACAATGATTGGATTGGATATATTTTAGTTGAGTTAATGCTCATATCAGTTACATGACAGACAGGGAGGCAGCAATATCTGTACATACAATATCTACATATAGAGAAAGGGAATCAGAACAATCTGTGCTTATATCATCTACATGTAGAGACAGGAAGATAGTACTGTCTGTGCCTGACACATCTTCATGGGGAAACAGGACAGCAGTACTATCTGGACCTAAATGGAGAGAGAAGAAGGCAGTATTATCTTTATATCAAATCTACATCATCTACCTATATCATGGGACAGGTAGACAGCACTATCTGTGCCCACCATATCTACATGGAGTGAGAAGGTTAGGTCCAACAAATACTCTCAGTGTTGTCCGACATCCTCCGCTCTATACCTTTAGCCGGGTTGCACTCTGCAGCAATAGTCAGGGTAAGGGCTCTTTCACATGGGGCAAGAGGGGGCGGATTCTAATGCCGAATCCACCTCAGAATCCGCCCCCTCACAATAGAGGTCTATGTAGAGCGCTAGCTTCCTTTTTTCCGGCTCACGGAAAAAAGAAGCGAGCTGCCCTTTCTTCAGGCGGATTCCGCGGCTGCATCAGCCCCGGTGTCCGCCTCACAACAGCACCCTCTGGAAGCCACAACAGTCGCATTTTGGTCCTATTCTGACGCGGCTTCCCGCATCAGAATCAGGACCAAAATACGCGGTCCCGTGCCCCGTGTCAACAAGGCCTAAGGGGCTTCAGGGCAGGTAGCTTGCCGGCCCAGCTCCCCATATTCTAGTCGGCCCACCTGGAATTCCGGTGACATTGTCAATCCACCCTTGACTATATGTGCCTACAACATCTACATGGAGAGAACAGGAGGCAGTATTATCTGTGCTCATATAATCTATGTGCATTAGAAACATGGAGTCGGTATTACCTGTGCATGTAATACTTGCATGAAGAGAGGGGGAGGCAGTATGATCTGTGCCTAGAATATCAGAAATGAAGACTAGGGGGCAGTACTATCTGTGTATCATCAGCTACCTAGGTAGACCTAAATACAAAGATGGAGGTGACATTGCTGGTTAATGTCCCACAGCATCATCATAAGGCGGATGTTTTTCTTCTGCCATGTGGCAGCAGCGATCTCATCTCTCATCCAACTTTTCCAGAAGTTTTTAATCTTGGATGTTTTTTGCTTTCAGGACTTGCCCATCCTATTTTAATCGCTTGCAACATTTGTTTTTGCTTTTCTGTAGGAATACCAGACTGGCACATACCATATATTGAATTATCTTACGCTATGATGTCAGGTTTTTCCAGAAGTTGCTCTACACGAGTCTACCAGTGTCTTCTTCTTCCACCCCTGTAAATTACCAGACTACATGTACCATACACAAGATACACAGGAAAATATGTGCCCCCCTCCTGTTCTATGGCAAAAATTTGGGCCAATCGCTTCCTAAATATTTCAATATTATACAGAGAAGACTCATCTTGTGTTATTTTTTTTACATGGTTTTTATTAACTCTTTCCGTATAAGCAAGACAAGAACATAATAAGGGTAAGTTCACACGGGGATTTTTGGACCGGATTTTGACGAGGAGGCCGCCTCAGAATCCGGTTCGAAAAATGGCATCCAGTTGTGGCAATCCACAATGTTATATCATGTTGTCAGTTGTTTTTTACAGGGAGCCAAATTACCAATCAGTATATTTTTGGGAGGAAACTCTCACGAATCAGGAGAGAACATGCAAGCGCCATGCAGATGTTGCCCTTGGTCGGACTCGCACCTAGGACCCCAGCAAGGCTACCGTGCTACCCACAAAGTGCCACCCCAGAGGTCCGAATTCCATAAGGGCCCACCCTTGAACCCGCTCCTAATATGGTCCTTGTTAACATTCAAGAGGTGGCAGGGACTTCACTAACATATAGGTGTGCGGAATATGACCCCAGGACCCAAAAACCACGCCAAACACCACTCCAGGACTGCCAAACAGGGAGAGGATTCCCAATGAAACCTGCCACGACTGTCGCGGCTTCCGACAGGCGCGGCTTCTCCCTCCTGAGCAGGCTCAAATGAATGGGCCGACTCCGGAGGTTGCTGCCGGGAGGCGGACACCGCGGCTCAACGAGGATTCAGCAGCATAATCCACCCCCTCTGTGCCTGTGTGAACGGGCCCTTAGTGTACAAAGTGTCCAATAGAAGTGAGACCTCGAGCCTTCCAACGGTAATAAATACTATAGGGACGGCCATCTTGGAAATCCGGATATAAAGAAGCACGATATTATATTATTATACAGTACAGGTTCCAGTGAAAATGGAAACCTGAGGACCATGAGGGTCTGGACGGACCATAAGGCAGCAAATCCTCTGTTTTATCCAAAGCACCTGATCCAACGCTGCTATCAAAGAGGGAGGTAATGTTTTAGGATTTCTAACAATACAAAGGATATCATCTGCAAACGCAATGACTTTCAATACAACATTATTCCACCAGAGTCCCCAAAACTTACAGACGTCCGGTAAATGTAGGAGAAGGGGATCAATAGACAGATTAAATAGAAGAGGAGATAAAGGGCAACCCTGACCATGTAAACCCACTGCTGAAATTTCCCCTATCCAACACTACGCCTTGTTGAAAGCTTTGTTACATCGAAACTCATTAACATGGCTACAGGTTGCAAAAGATACCGAGCCAAAACCATGGCTACCGTGGCTAAGGGAGCGGATGTTCTTCACGCTAATAGGTCTCATTGTAGATCGGTCTTGCCTGTGCCTTATACAAGAATTGTGGCAGGATAGCTTGCAAGCGATTGGCCAAAATTCTTGCCCAAAGCTTGGTTGGACCAGTAAGGGATCCTTGTCCAGTTTTGGCAGCAGGACTGTTCAGGATGCAGTAAGTCGGTCAAACCTGCCTTCATCCTATAATATCCCATTATACAATTGGGTAAAGAGGGGTCCAATCTCTGGGGAGAGGATTTTATAATATGCAGAAGATTAGCCATCCGGGCCTTGGGTTTTGCCATTAGATGCTGCAGAAATAGCATGTTGGACCTCACAGAGAGAGTAGGCCAACCTACTGAGTCCAGGAAGGACTTACCCTAGGTTCACACTAGACTATCGAGAATGGAAACCTGATCTGCTTAAAAAGCACTGACCTGCGAACCTCAAAAACTCTGAACATACTGTATATACTCGAGTATAAGCTGACCCGAATATAAGCCGAGGCCACTGTTCCCAATAGCGTGCGCATGTGGGCGGCCGCTCACCTATTGCAGCCGCCCCGCTCAGGCAGAATTAATGCCCACGCAGTCAACTCAGATCTGCGTTCGTAGGACGCAGATCTGAGTTGAATACAGACGCGACTAAAGCAAGGAGCTGTCACAGCTCAGCTCCTTGCTTTGCCGCTAGTCGCTGTGTAGACGCGAAGTGATGACGTCACATCGCGCCTACAACTGTGTGTGAGAGAGGCGCGGAGAGAGCGGCGGGGGAGCAAGGAGAAGGTAAGTTTAATGTGTACACTGAGGTGGAACGTGAAACTGGGGGCAGATGAAGGAGGGGACGGCATGACACTGGGGGCAGAGATGGAGGGACATGAATCTGGGGGCAGAGAGGGAGAGGACATGAATCTGGGAGCAGAGAGGGAGAGGACATGAATCTGGGAGCAGAGATGGAGGGGGGACATGAATCTGGGGGCAGAGATGGAGGGGACATGAATCTGGGGGCAGAGATGGAGGGGACATGAATCTGGGGGCAGAGATGGAGGGGACATGAATCTGGGGGCAGAGATGGAGGGACATGAATCTGGGGGCAGAGATGGAGGGGACATGAATCTGGGGGCAGAGATGGAGAGGACATGAATCTGGGGGCAGAGATGGAGGGGACATGAATCTGGGGGCAAAGATGGAGAGGACATGAATCTGGGGGCAGAGATGGAGGGGGATATGAATCTGGGGGGCAGAGATGTGGGGACATGAATCTGGGGGCAGAGATGTGGAGACATGAATCTGGGGGCAGAGATGGGGGGACATGAATCTGGGGGCAGAGATGGAGGGGAGACATGAAACTGTGGGCAGATGAAGGGTGTATATGAAACTGGGGGAGAGATAGAGGGGGGACATATAATTTACGGGTGACTGTAGGAGGATTATACTGTGTGGGGGCACGTGAAAAATGAATGAGAATGGGCGGAGTCAACATAAAAGTAGGCGGAGCCAAATTTGCACAGAGAGAGTAGGCCAACCTACTGAGTCCAGGAAGGGCTTACCCTAGGTTCACACTAGAGTATCGAGAACCGAAACCTGATCTGCTTAAAAAGCACTGACCTGCGAACCTCATAGACTATAATCAGGTCCACCCGAAAAATATGGAGAGAAAAGTCCTCTTAAGTGGAATCCGGGAGGAAAACTCTGAACCTAATCCAGGCGCAGGTGATCACAAGAGTGAATCTACCATAAATAGATCATTGTGGAATCCCACATGGATAGGTTTGGCCATTTCCGAATTTACCCCATCCTCTTACCATCTAGAAAACCTGTTCCAAATCAAGTGAATCTGCCTTTGTGACCGAGAGTGAATGAAGATGTATAGTAAGGAGAGAAGGGGAACATATAAAAGAAGTAGGTAAGGTCTTGTAAAACTTCCATCGACGAAGCAAATAACCGATATTATGGCTACACATTCATCACCCCCTTAGAGTTACCCCATACCGATGCGATGTCATCATGATCTCCGCCATCATCTACAAATGCATTTCAATTCATTCTCAAAAAAAGCTTTAAACCCCTCAGAGGCCGCCAAATAAGACGGGAATCTCCAGGTCCTTCTGTAAGGGATTCGGTTAACAAGAGGGAGATTGGGGAATGGTCCGAGATAGTATACGGGTGAGTCTTAGAATCAGAATACAGAGTTACTTATTGAGTTATAGATTGTTGTAGCATTTATTTAGGCTCAGTTCACACTTGTGTCATACATAATAGAAGCCATAACGCTCTGCAGTATCTTGTATATCAGAGAGTAACAGCATCCCATAGACCCCAGCCATATGATGGCACCATAATGTTATATGAGCCTTAGGGTATGTTCCCATGGAGGGATTTAGATCCGATTTTAGGGTGGATTCCGCCTCAAAATTCTTCCTTAAAGGGATCCTACCATTCAAACACAATTTTTTCTCATTAACACGTCGGAATAGCCTTAAGAAAGTCTATACTTCTCCTAACTTTCCTGTCTTCTCCGCGCCGCCATTCACTTGAAATCCCGGTTTTGGTCGGTATGTATATGAGTTCTCTCACAGCACTGGAGGCGGGCCCCAACGCTCAAACAGCACTGGGGGCGTCCCTTATCTTGCGAGAGAACTCTCTCAAGCGCCGCCTCCATCTTCACCCATCTGCTTCTGGCGCAGGCTTCAGACTCTGGGCCTAGGGCAAAGCCAACTGCACGTTACACAGTATTGTAAGCGGCCATTTTCTTGTGGCCGGTGGACAAGCACAGTCGGCTCTGCCCGAGGCCTAGAAGTTTTACTCCCAGCGCCGGAAGAAGAGCACGTTCCTGAAGAAGATGGAGGCGGCGCTAGAGAGTTCTCTTGTGGCATTGGGGCTGCCCCTAGTGCTGCGAGAGAACTCATTTGCATACTGGTGAAAACCGGGATTTCTACTGAACGGCGACGCGGAGAAGACATCTAGAGCTAGGAGAAGGTCTTTCTTAAGGCTTAGGATCCCTTTAAAGGAGGAGAAGCAAAAACTTCTGAACATATGCCCCCTACTGGCCAGGAGGTACCTAATAATAGGCCTATGTAACTCTACAGGGAGACAACTCACTGCGCACGCGCACAAACTCCTCTCAGTCAAACTCACATCTCCGTTAAGAACGCATGCACGATGCAATCCGCGGCGCGTCATCACATGGGCGGGGCCTCTCTTTGATTGACACCCAAGTGAAACGTCACTTTCATTGTCTCTCATGGCCTAGGACACGCCTCCTCGGGGGGCGTGGATAACTCAAACCCTCCACCGTGAAAAAGAGAAGATTTGACGTAAGAGCAGGACAAGAAAGTGGGCGGAGCAGCGATGACTGACAGTCCAACCAACCAATACAATAGCTCGGGGCTTTTCCGCGCACCAATGTAATCCTGCAGTGGAGACGATGGGGCGTGGCCATGAGGATTGACAGCTGCGTCTGCCAATGACGTACCCGGATGCATTTGCCTGCTCCAATGGCGGTGAGCGGCTGAGGCGGCGGGCGGTGCTGCGGGCCGTGGCGAGGTTGAGGTTGGCCGGTTGCGTGCGCGGCTTTGAGGAGATTTTTTTTGCGGGAGAATAATAATACTATTAATAATAAATATAATAATTGTCGCGGAGACGGGAGCGGGGGACGGACGACGCCGGGGCGCCGCTCAGCGGGCTCTCCCCCTCCCTCCATTTTGAATAGGGGTCGTCGTTGCGTATTTCTCCCCCCCTCCTCCTCCACCTAACCCGGCCGTCTAGGCCTTTCGCCGGGCTGAGGATCCCGCCTAGGCCGCGGCCTACGGGAGGCGGGCGACGGGAGCCGTATCCAAGCCTGAGCTCACAGCAGGGGCCCCCGGCCTGAGAGACTGCGCGACCTCCTGTGGGCAGCCCCTCCTCCTCCAGGTAACTGCTCTGCTGGGCCTGACTACTGAGGTAGTATGTGACAAGCCTGTGAGTGCTAGCTCCTCGGCCTAGGCTAGGACGGTGTGTGGCCGGGCACAGGGCCGGGAAGCCCCCTCCTCAGTACTGTTTACATTCCTGCAGCTCCCCTCCCCCAGCCCTGGCAGCTCTGCATAGAGTGGGCTCTCCTCTGCCTAAACTTCCTGCTCCCCCCTCCTCACTATGTGTAGGTGACAGGTTCCTGGAGGACTAGAGTGCAAGCTCTTCAGTCTACAGCAGGCTCATCCAGTATAGGGTTAAACTGCAAGCTTACAGGCTCTAGGGCAGTGGGATAGTATAGGGTTAAATTGCAAGCTCTTCTGCCTAGAACAGAATTTGCCTCCTCCGGGGTTGTACTATATCACCTTCTTCTATGGTGCAGGGTTAGATTGCAAGCTGTTTTGGTATAACCAACTGTTCCAGTGCATTATAGGGTTAAACTGTAACCTCATCATCATAATAGACTGCAAGCTCTTGAGTCCAGGCATGGATCGGTCTCTTCTAGTGTTGTACAGGGGGTAGATTGCAAGCTTTTTGGTCTAGGCACAAATCAGTCGCCTCTAGTATTGCATTTATAGGGTTAAACTAAGCACTTTAGTTACTGACATCATAATAGACTGAAAGCTCTTGAGTCCAGGCATGGATCGGTCTCCTCTAGTGTTGTGCAGGGGTAGAGTGTAAGCTTTTCGTTCTAGTTCTGACCTTTGTAATAGGTTACAAGCTCTTCACTCTACAGCAGAATCGGCTTCCTGCAGGGTGGCATTAAGGGGTCGAAATGGAAGAATTGCAAGCTCTTCAGTCTAGGCATGAATTGGGAACCTTTAGTGTTCAGGAGTAGATTGCAAGCTCTTCAGTCTAGGCACGAATCTTAGTTCTCACCATCATAATAGACTGCAAGCTCTTCTTTCTGGAGCAGATTCAGCCGCACTCTGGTGTCCCATTATGGGGTTAAATGGCAAGCTCTTCGGTCTAGTTCTGATGGCGATAATAGATTGCAAGCTCTTAGGGTTAGCTGAGACTTGGCATGCCCTAGTATTGCGTTAAAGGGTTAAATTGTAATAGGTTGCAATTGCTAAGGGGGTTACATTGGAAGAATTGCAAGCTCTTCAGTCCAGGCTTGGTATTTTCTAGTATTAGAAAACTAGATTGAAAAGTTTTCAATCTCGGCCTGACTTTGTTACAATCTGGCCATTATAGGGTTAAACCGCAAGCTCTTTTGGTCTCGCCATCATGATAGATTGCAAGCTCTTCAGTCAAGACATAAATCAGCATCCTATAGTGTTACACTACCAGAGTATGTTGCGTTTTCTTCAGTCTAGTTCTGACTAGTGTAATAGATTGCAAGCTCTTCAGTCATGAGACTACTCTAGGGTGGCATTAAAGAGTTCAATTGTTAGCTCTTCAGTCCAGGCATGGATTGGCTTTCCCTAGTGTTGCGCAAGGGCAGATGGTAAGCTTTGTGGTCTAATCCTCAATTGGCCCACTTAGGTGTCGCATTATAGGGTTAAATTGCAAGCTCTTCAGTGATGTTATGAGATAATCTATAATAGAGCGCAAGCTCTTGAGTCTAGCGATGAATCTGACTATTGTGCCACTGTAGGGTTAAATGGCAAGCCCTTCCAGTCTAGTTATGAGCATCATAATAAATTGCAAGCTCTTCAGTCCAACTATGGATTAACTTTCCCTACTGTTGTGCATGGATAGATTGCAAGCTTTTCTGTCTAGGCATGAATTGGCTGCCTTTATTCTTGCATTATAGGATTAAATTGCAAGCTCTTCAGTCTAGTTCTGAGATTACACCAGAATCGATCTCCCCTGGTATTGCATTATGAGAGTGTGTTGACACAGGCAAAAATGTGGCAAGTGTTTTGGCTGTGGAACCTGTGACCAATGGCTGGGGCAGTGTGTGGAGATTCCTGGTGTGGCAGATTTTAGGCCCCACGTTGTGGAAAAGCTGCTTTTTTTTTTTGTTGCTGTAGTTTTTTGAGCCAAAGCCAGGAGTGCACTGAGGAGAGAGGAGAATTAGAAGAACTTCCTATACATTTCCCATTCCTTTTGTAGGCATTCTTTGCTTTGACTCGAAACCGCAGCAACATCTGCAACTAAAAAAAAATCTGGGTTTCCGCAACGTGGGGCCTGAACCTTACTACAACGTATTGCGGATTTTGCTGCATTTTTTTGAGCCAAACCTAGTGGTGGCTACAAAAGCAATGGGAAATCTAAAAGTACCTCTTATACCTCGACCTTCACCCCTGAATTTGGCTCTAAAAAACACAGCAAAGTCGTAGCGAGCCGCAGCCACAAAGTACTGTGGGAAAAACCGCGGTGGAAACGCATCAAGATTTTTCTTTTTAAAGGGATTGTATCATTAAAATGCAATTTTTTTTTTCTGGGTACCACGTAGGAATAGCCTTAAGAAAGGCGATTCTTCTCCTACCTTTAGATGTCTTCTCCGCACCGCTGTTCGGTAGAAATCCCAGTTTTTGTCGGTATGCAAATGAGGTCTCTTGCAGCACTGGGGGTGGGCTCAATGCTGTGAGAGAAATCTCCAGCGCCGCCTCCTTCTTCTTCAGGAACGGCCTCTCTGTGCGTCTTTTTCCGGGGGTCAAACTTCTAGGCCTTGGGCAGAGCCGACTATGCAGTAAGTAGGCGGCCATTTTCTTGTGGCCTGTGGGCATGCGCAGTCGGCTGCGGCCAAAACCCTGTGTATTCAAAACGTGGGGCCCCGGCCTAAAGGAGGTTTTATTCCGATGCATTTTCCACTTTGGAATCGGTGACAAAAACTCAGTATGAACATATCATAAGTCTAGACAGGAATTCATACCCCATTTTCTGTTCATAACACTAGATTGCAAGCTCCCCAGGCTAGAACTTTACTCTGTAAACCAGTGATCTGCTGTTGTCACTGAAGTATAATCCCTAGTATGCTCTGACTGCCATGGGGCATGCTGGGAGTTGTAGTTTTGCAGTTACAGGATGGATATTGCTGTTCTAGAGTTTACGGTTAGGGTATGTTCACACGGTTTCTGCCTAAAATCTGCCTCCTATTCATTCAGCTATCAGAAAAAATAAGCGTCATGCTCGGTCCTAAGTAATAGTGTAAATGGAGAAAAAAAAAGGTAACGCGCTAGTCACAGGACTCCATCTGCAGCAATAGTGTTGCCAATTCTTGATGATGTCTTGTGGCATCCCTTTACTGGTCAGGTTACCGCCGCAGACAATGACAGACCCCAGAGGTGACCTGGACACTAATGACTAATGACTGGTGAGACCATTGGCTGCAGCGGCGAATAGGAGAGCTAACAAAAAGATGCTGTAAAAGAGTGGGAACAGCGCTGACTGATGCTGGAACCTGTAAATGGGGAGCTAGCTTTTTACTGTTTGCAGTTAAGATGAAATTTTTGAGTTGGACAACCCCTTTAAAAAAAAAAAAAAAAAAGGTATTCTTCTTATTACAGAGTTTTTGTCCTGAGTTACATCCTATATTATACTCAAGAGCTGCGCTCACATTACTTATCCTGTACTGATCCTGAGTTACATCCTGTATTATACTCCAGAGCTGTGCTCACTATTCTGCTGGTACAGTCACTGTGTACATACATTACATTACTTATCCTGTACTGATCCTGAGTTACATCCTGTATTATACTCCAGAGCTGCACTCACTATTCTGCTGGTGCAGTCACTGTGTACATACATTACTTATCCTGTACTGATCCTGAGTTACATTCTGTATTATACTCCAGAGCTGTGCTCACTATTCTGCTGGTACAGTCACTGTGTACATACATTACATTACTTATCCTGTACTGATCCTGAGTTACATTCTGTATTATACTCCAGAGCTGCACTCACTATTCTGCTGGTACAGTCACTGTGTACATACATTACATTACTTCTCCTGTACTGATCCTGAGTTACATCCTGTATTATACTCCAGAGCTGCGCTCACTATTCTGCTGGTACAGTCATTGTGTACATACATTACATTACTTATCCTGTACTGATCCTGAGTTACATCCTGTATTATACTCCAGAGCTGCGCTCACTATTCTGCTGGTGCAGTCACTGTGTACATACATTACATTACTTATCCTGTACTGATCCTGAGTTACATTCTGTATTATACTCCAGAGCTGTGCTCACTATTCTGCTGGTACAGTCACTGTGTACATACATTACATTACTTATCCTGTACTGATCCTGAGTTACATCCTGTATTATACCCCAGAGCTGCGCTCACTATTCTGCTGGTACAGTCACTGTGTACATACATTACATTACTTATCCTGTACTGATCCTGAGTTACATCCTGTATTATACTCCAGAGCTGCACTCACTATTCTGCTGGTGCAGTCACTGTGTACATACATTACATTACTTATCCAGTACTGATCCTGAGTTACATCCTGTATTATACTCCAGAGCTGCGCTCAGTATTCTGCTGCTTATTATTGGACACAGTCAGCAGAGGTATAGATATATCAGATCACTGACTTGTATACATAAATTTCTAGAATGAATTTCCTATTAGTCAGTCACTGAATAAGAAGGGAATATTTGGATGGCTCTGAATTCAGCAAAATTGCTATTTTAACCCCTTAAGGACCCGGCCATTTTTTGGTTTCGCATTTTCGTTTTTCCCTCCTCACATTTCAAGAGCCATAACTTTTTCATTTTTCAGTTCACAGAGTCACATGATGGCTTATTGTTTGCGGGACAAATTGTACTTTGTAATGGCACCATTCAATATGCTGTGCAATGTACTGGGAAGCTGGAAAAAAATTCAGAATGAGGTGCAATTGGAGAAAAAATGCATTTGCGCCATTTTCTTATGGGTTTAATTTTTACAGCATTCACTGTTTGGTACAAATGACATGTTACCTGTGTTCTACGTGTCAGTACGAACGCGGTGATACCAAATTTATATAGTATTTGAAATGTTTTGATACTTTTAAAAAAAATGATAAACTTTGCAAAATAGAAAAAAAAATTAGTGTCATCATGTTCTAACACCTGTAACTTTTTCATATTTCCATGTATGGAGCTGGTTGTGGTGTCTTTTTATGCGGGACAAGATGACGTTTCTATTGATACCATTTGGGGAAAGATCCGATGGTTTGATCACTTTTTATTCAATTTTTTATAGGAGGCAAAGTGTTGAAAAAAACGCTTTTTGGCGGTTTTTATTTTTTTTGCCGCTACGCCGTTCGCAGTACGGGATAAATGTTTTAATATTCTAATAGTTTGGGCATTTTGGAGCGCGGGGATACCTAATATGTTTAATGTTTAATGTTCTTTAATTACTTTTATAGCTAATCTAGGGAAAGGGGGGTGATTTGAACTTTTATATTTTTTTTATTTTTTTAATACTTTTAAAAACTTTTTTTTTTCTTCTGTTACATTTATGATCAGACCCCTTAGGTACCTTGAAACCTAGGGGGTCTGATCGCTCATACTATTCACTGCAATACTACAGTATTGCAGTGAATAGCAGAATCGCAGCAGTTCTATTAGACGATGCCTCTGGCCTCTGGCATCGCCTAATAGATCTCGGGCAGAGACAAGCCTGGAAGCCTTCAATAGGCTTCCGGCTGTCATAGTAACCGATCACCGCCCTCATGTGACGTTCAGGAGGGCGGCGATCGGGGAAACATGGCGGCGCCCATGCCGCCGGCGCCGTTTACACACTGCGGTCACGTTTGACCGCAGTGTGTAAAGGGTTAACAGCAGCGATCGGCTCGGGCACCGACCGCTGCTGTTAGTGGCAGGTCCTGGCTGTATTATACAGCCGGCATCTGCCGTGTATGGAGCGAGCTCAGCGTGTGAGCTCACTCCATACATCCCCATGCGACCCATGACGTACAGTTACGTCAAGGGTCGCTAAGGGGTTAAATTGTTTTTTTCAACCCTGTGCCACTTTCACTACGTTCCTTACAAGGGAGTTTGGTGAGGGAATGCAGGGGTTATCGCCATTGGCCCTGCCAAATTTCTCATCATTAATGCCAGTAGTCAGGTGTACATCTCTCCCCACCGCCCACTATGAAATGGGTCCGTCGGTCGTACGTATGTAGTCTCCAATTTTACCCGTAAACTGTCAGAGCAGTGATTTTTTAAAAAATTTTTTATATTTCCTTTAGGGTAAGCTCTTTTACGCTGCTGATTAGTGGGTGATTAATACACACCGTGTTATGCCGGGCTCGCATTAGCGCTTGACTCTTGCCGGGGTCTATGACGGGTGTCCGCAGTTTTAAATCTGAAAGCGGCAGACAAATAAGCCCTCCATGCAGAACTTTTCTCTGCCCATTTGCATCGGTTTTTGCAATGGAGACTCTGAACACAGCCTTACAATCCATACGGGGCCTCCTGCCATTTAGAATAGAGATCTATGGGTATGTGCCCCACTCAGAGTCCAGGGCCTGTAGCCAGCACTACTTCTGCCCCTTATATGTACGACATGTGGACACACTCTTGGCATATACACATTTTGTAACCACTCATACACAGGACGATGAAAGTGCACGTTGGTGTGTGTGGGCCTGGGTTTGGGGTTTCTTCTTTACTCCTCTACCTACCTAGCTCCCTCTCCTTCCCCTTTACATTTCACTACAAGCCGTGCATTACTAAATCCATAGCAGAGATGCGACTGCAGCCGCCCCCTCCCCCCTGTACTGTTTACATTCCTGTATCTGCCCTCCTCCAGATTCTAGGCCAGGGGGACTTATTGGCAGAAAATGATCTAGTCTCAATCAATGCGTCTGCACTAGATGTTCCTCTAGTAAACCTGGAGATGCGCGTCTTGAGAAAGTGATTGAAGCCCGAGGGCAGCGGCCGCACGAGCCATGCTGTGTCTGTCCTTGCCAGCGAGGTAGGTGGATTGTGTTCCAGGCCATTGCGCCCATCAGCGTATAATAGTAATTGATGTCGTCAGGTCAGTCCATGATGTCATTACCGTGCAGGAGACGCCGTACGGCCCTGGTTTTCTTCTTTATAGGATGAAGCCATTCCTGGAGCGTCTTGGTGGCGCACACGTCCGGAGAAGGTCAAGTGTGGCCTGAGGTTGGGAAATGACGCTTGTGTTGTCTGCTCGCTGTTGGCATTGACTTGCCTAGGATAAGTTATACTATCCACATGTCAGGGTTGCAATGCCAGTTCCCTACGTGGCCGAGGTGTTAGAAAAGCGCCGTTTATTGCTCAGTTTACATCAGTTTTTAACATGATCTTTGCCCAAAAAGTTGTAATTTGTGGCCACTTTTGTGCATGCTCTGAGACGTCTCCTGAGGCTCGCTAGTTTTGGAAAGTTCTGAGAAGTGGATTTGATTCAATGGGAGAAATAATACCAGACCGTAGTGGAAATGTTGTTTTCCAGGTGGAGGAGGGAAGAACAAGAACAAGGGGGCACCCTCTGAAATTATTTGGAGGGGAGGTCAGAAGCTGTGCCAACCATATCACTGAAAGTGTAGCTGAGACTCAGAACAATCTTCCCACAGATGTGCTAGGGAACTCTCCAGTCAGTGAATAGAAGCCTGGCGGGGATAACGCATGTCTATCCTAATATACAATGGAGATAATATACAGGTGGACTACTACTTTTTCTGCTGTCAGTCCCTATGTTTCTGTTTCCGAAATTCAGCAAATTTATTGAGACACACACCATTGTGTTCTGCTTGTGAATGCAGCTCTGGAGGAACTCTGGATTAGTACAAGGCAAATCACTTTAAATCAGTACAGGATAAGTAATGTAATGTATGTACACAGTGACTGTACCAGCAGAATAGTGAGCGCAGCTCTGGAGTATAATACAGGATGTAACTCAGGATCAGTACAGGATAAGTAATGTAATGTATGTACACAGTGACTGCACCAGCAGAATAGTGAGCGCAGCTCTGGAGTATAATACAGGATGTAACTCAGGATCAGTACAGGATAAGTAATGTAATGTATGTACACAGTGACTGCACCAGCAGAATAGTGAGCGCAGCTCTGGAGTATAATACAGGATGTAACTCAGGATCAGTACAGGATAAGTAATGTATGTACACACTGACTGTACCAGCAGAATAGTGAGCGCAGCTCTGGAGTATAATACAAGATGTAACTCAGGATCAGTACAGGATAAGTAATGTAATGTATGTACACAGTGACTGTACCAGCAGAATAGTGAGCGCAGCTCTGGAGTATAATACAGGATGTAACTCAGGATCAGTACAGGATAAGTAATGTAATGTATGTACACAGTGACTGTACCAGCAGAATAGTGAGTGCAGCTCTGGAGTATAGTACAGGATGTAACTCAGGATCAGTACAGGATAAGTAATGTAATGTATGTACACAGTGACTGCACCAGCAGAATAGTGAGTGCACCAATAGTGCAAGTTCCACCACTTAAAAAGATGAGGTGTCTGTAATTTACATCATAGGTAGTCCTCAACTATGAGAGACAAAATGAGAAAACAAATCCAGAAAATCACATTGTCTGATTTTGTAAGATTTTTTTTTGCAAATTATGGTGGAAAATAAGTATTTGGTCACCTACAAGCAATCAAGATTTCTGGCTCTCACAGAACTGTAACTTCTTCTTTAAGAGTCTCCTCTTTCCTCCACTCATTACCTGTAGTAATGGCACCTGTTTAAACTTGTTATCAGTATAAAAAGACACCTGTGCACACCCTCAAACAGACTCCAAACTCCACTATGGTGAAGACCAAAGAGCTGTCAAAGGACACCAGAAACAAAATTGTATGCAATGTATGTACACAGTGACTGTACCAGCAGAATAGTGAGCGCAGCTCTGGAGTATAATACAGGATGTAACTCAGGATAAGTAATGTAATGTATGTACACAGTGACTGCACCAGCAGAATAGTGAGTGCAGCTCTGGAGTATAATACAGGATAAGTAATGTATGTACACAGTGACTGTACCAGCAGAATAGTGAGCGCAGCTCTGGAGTATAATACAGGATGTAACTCAGGATAAGTAATGTATGTACACAGTGACTGCACCAGCAGAATAGTGAGCGCAGCTCTGGAGTATAATACAGGATGTAACTCAGGATCAGTACAGGATAAGTAATGTAATGTATGTACACAGTGACTGTACCAGCAGAATGGTGAGTGCAGCTCTGGAGTATAATACAGGATGTAACTCAGGATCAGTACAGGATAAGTAATGTAATGTATGTACACAGTGACTGTACCAGCAGAATGGTGAGCGCAGCTCTGGAGTATAATACAGGAATGTAACTCAGGATCAGTACAGGATAAGTAATGTAATGTATGTACACAGTGACTGCACCAGCAGAATAGTGAGCGCAGCTCTGGAGTATAATACAGGATGTAACTCAGGATCAGTACAGGATAAGTAATGTATGTACACAGTGACTGTACCAGCAGAATAGTGAGCGCAGCTCTGGAGTATAATACAGGATGTAACTCAGGATCAGTACAGGATAAGTAATGTAATATATGTACACAGTGACTGTACCAGCAGAATAGTGAGTGCAGCTCTGGAGTATAATACAGGATGTAACTCAGGATCAGTACAGGATAAGTAATGTAATATATGTACACAGTGACTGCACCAGCAGAATAGTGAGCGCAGCTCTGGAGTATAATACAGGATGTAACTCAGGATCAGTACAGGATAAGTAATGTAATGTATGTACACAGTGACTGCACCAGCAGAATAGTGAGCGCAGCTCTGGAGTATAATACAGGATGTAACTCAGGATCAGTACAGGATAAGTAATGTAATGTATGTACACAGTGACTGCACCATCAGTCCAGTGCATTGTATAAAGATATGAGACTCCTACAGGCCATAGCGGGGTGTGGGGTAATAGTTCCTGGCTATAGACGCTTAATCCCTTTGCTATATACTGTATATTATGGTAGTATTGTTCAGTTTAATCCCCTAAGTGTAGATCCATAAATGATGTTTGTTGCCGTCTGAGAAATGAAGAGATCGCTCGTCATCCCTCACATGGCACAAGCCCCTTTGTTATTTTCTGTGGTTCAGACGCCCTAAGTGGATATGTTACGGTGTTACATTTCTCTGCGGCGTTCTACTTCCCCCACAAGAATGTGTTATGTTCGGTATTTTTATGTCATAGTGTAATAGAAATAACAGATTGAGACTCTTCCTGGATGGCGGGGATGTGGTTCTTCAGTACAATGGCGCATTCTTGAATTTGTGTCAATATTAGCCTTGCATTTTTTTTATTTTTTTTATTTTTAATTTTTTTTTGTATACCTACAGTATGTCTGGACCATGGAGGGTATCACTGTCTAAGGCAGAATTTAGGGACCATCCTACTGTAGGTGAAACGTTCAGAGATTTTTGGGTTCATTAAAAAATACATAGATAAAATGTTCCATATATAATAGCAATAGAAATGGGCGCCATTTATCTACACGACATGTCCCATAGTTGGGTTCCATGTATGTCAATGTGTGTTTGGTCACCGTGCTATCCACGTTTTTATAACGGCTAGCACCGTGACTCATTGTATTGTAATGGCCCCATAGACTCGTGAGTTATCACGAGCCTGTATATGGTGCCGTGAACCAGGGGCAAAACTCAGGATGGGTCCTATACCTGTCTGTTTTGTGGTCTGGGCTTACCAAACGAGGACCTTGGGCACTTGCGGTTTTATATACCGCTAGAAAGCCGACAGTGCGCTGAATTCAGTGTGTAGGAATACCCGAGCAAGGACCACCGGACCCCCTTTCGTTGGAGCATCTACCTGCATGCTTGGTCATGTACATTAGACCTAAGTGTTGTGCAGAGGACTAGGAGGTATGTAGTCTCTTGTGAGCACCCTGGCACCAGCACAGCTCCTTGTTCTCCGTATTCTAGGGGCATCTACGCACCATGACAGGAGCAATTTTATTGTCTCCATCACTGTCTTCGCCTTCAGCTGTTTGTTCTCTATGAACAAAAGAGGTGACTAAGTTTCCAAGTGAATCATCTGCTTGGCTCGGTGAGACGGTTTGCTCTGCTGGATCCAGGGCGGCAGCGCTCACACGGGTTACTTGCATGTATCTGTACCAGCAGCTCTGTTTCCATTGAGGCAGTGTTAGTGGGATCAGATAAAGAAGGGGTAGGGAACCTTTGGCTCTCCAGCTGCTGTGAAACTACAACTCCCAGCATGCTCCATTCACTTCCATGGGAGTTCCCAGAACAGCAGAGCCAGTATGCATGCTGGGAGTTGTAGTTTTGCAACAGCTGGAGAGCCGTACGTTCCCTACCCCTGAGATAAAGTGTGTGATGTGCTGTAGGGTTTAGGGTGCTCCTTAAAGTGTACCTCCACCTATAAAACAAGATACCTTACCTTATACTTATACCTCTTTAAAGAAATCTGTTTCCTTCTCCACTTATTAGGCCGGGTTCACACGATGTATTTTGGCACGTAATGTGGCACGTAGATGCCGCGGGAGCTTTTGCGGGCCGTATACGCTCCCATTGTTTTCAATGGGAGCCGGTACCGTATACGCGGCACTGTTTTGCGGCCGTGATTTTGCGGCAGCCGCAAAATAGCGCCGCGTATACGGTCCCGGCTCCCATTGAAAACAATGGGAGCGTATACGGCCCGCAAAAGCTCCCGCGGCGTCTACGTCAGGGGAGAAGCTTCCCCTTTCGCCGCCCGAGGCGAACTATAGAAAGCCCCCCCCTTTCCCGGGAGGAGGGGGCATGGCCGAGCGGAGGGGCGTGGCCGAGTGGAGGGGGCGGGGCTTAGCGCCGTTCGCCGGCAGAGATTCAGGCCCGGAGACTGGCTGCTCTCTGCCTGAGCGTGAGGGGAGGCTGCCGGAGCAGCGCTGCTCCAGTGGCCTCCCCAAACCACCGCTCGGTGATAAGCCAGTCCAGGACAGCTTGTCCTGGACTGGCTTAGGGAAGCAAAATTGCCGCCCTCCCTGAAGCCCTGACATAGCGCCGCCTGAAGTGCTCTCTTCAGGTCGCCTCATGGGAGGTGCGGCGCTGGTCTACGTGCCACATTATGTATAATCGGGTTTTATTGAACATTTTTGCATAAAAACAAGATAAACACATGAAAAGGACTACGTGCCACATTACGTGCCAAATTACATCGTGTGAACCCGGCCTTAGACCGATCTCCTCGATCTTCAATCTGTTTCTATTGAATCTGTCTCCATTCAGCTCACACGATAGTGTATGGAGAGGGGAAGGGGAGCAGGAGGCTGTTTATTTTGCATGTTCAGTGCAGTATAGAGTCTTATCGGGAAGATATAGCAGTGTCAATAGAGCTCTGTCTTTCATGGTGCCGCAGCTGCAATTATTTTTATGTCTTTTCCAGCAACCTCCTCCTCCCCCTCCCCTCTTCATGGAGTATTATGTAAAAAGTAATTCAGCCTAATTAGTGGAGAAGGAAACAGATTTATTTAATAAGATATATTGCAAATTTTCTTATTAATCTTGATAAAAATCCATCTGGGCAGTGGAAAGTCTCCTTCCCCTTTACCTAATCACTTGTAGTCCTTGGTGTGTATTGCGTGGCCTGAACAGACGGCTCATAAGCCAAGGACTATAAGAGCATATTGCGCATGCGCAATTTCACTGAGGGTAATGGTGATGTCTGAACAGTGGGATGTTCGACTTTGGTAGGTCATCAGTATCAAAAATCAATTTGGGGTTCGGAAAACCCCCTTTTAAAGAGGGTTATGTGGGGAAATAGGCCCTCATCAACCCCATTTTTAGGTTTGCATTCTCCTGCGGACACTCTGACTCTCTGTAATAGATCCTACTTTACTCCATGTCCAAGCAGTTGGCGTAGGACAGAGACGGTCATCTGACCAAGAGCGGCAGAGTGCAGAGACATCCAACCCCCATGTCATAAAATGGGGGCAACGGGAGCTCTGAGTCTTGTTCATTTACTTTCCCTGCTATGTCTCTGAGTCACGAGATTGACCCCATTCTAATCTATTCTATTCTATTTTCTGTATTCTATTCTGTATTCTCTTCTATTCTCTATTCTCTTCTATTCTCTATTCTCTTCTATTCTCTATGTTCTATTCTAAATTCTTCTATTCTAAATTCTATATTCTTTTCTATTCTATTCCATATTCTATATTCTATTCCATATTCTATATTCTCTTCTATATTCTCTTCTATATTCTATTCTATGTACAAGTAGGAGGGGTAGAGCGGAGTTGGGTGTGTGACCCAGAAACAGAGCTGATGCAAAGGAACAAGACTTTCGCCCCCCCCCCCCCCCTCCAAAGAATAGGGGCACTGAGGGGTCGCATATATAATAGTAAGTGGGCTTATCCTGTATAGTGAATTAATTTTTATTTAAAAAAAATAAATGGAGGAGATGGATCAAAACTGCTGGGTGGCCAGAGGTCTCTGGGCGGGCACCCCTTGTCTCTCGGCCCCTCACTCAATATATGCTATATCTCTTTTAGGTGAGGCATAAGTTGAAACTGCACCATTATGTCCTCCATATTGCCCTTTACACCACCTGTTGTAAAGCGTCTCCTGGGATGGAAGAAGTCGGCAAGCGGCACCACAGGAGCTGGCGGCGGAGAGCAGAACGGGCAGGAAGAGAAGTGGTGCGAGAAGGCCGTCAAGAGCCTGGTGAAAAAGCTGAAAAAGACGGGACAACTGGACGAGCTGGAGAAGGCCATCACCACGCAGAACTGCAATACCAAATGCGTCACCATCCCAAGGTATACGCTCAGGTTACCGCGCACCATCCTGCTTTTGTCATGCGGATGAGCCGGCCGACGTAGTCTCCGTTTAACCCCTTTGGCAGAGCGTGGCTCGGCCCAGTTCTCCTAACCCGTATTACATCACTAACATTTGTCGTAGCCGATGTGACAGGGTCTTGTGCTGTTTGAGCTTTTTTTGTTATAATTCACTTGACAAGGTTTTACGGTTTTCTGTAACAGCTGGAAAGTGTTTCTGCCGGATCCCGCTCTTTGTGCCTTAAACCAATGTGTGAGACCATCCCTTTATTTAGGAACTCGCAGCGTCGCTGCATTACTCACCCCAGTGACGTCACCGCTTCCTGGTGGTCTTGCGACATATAGGCCGTGTTTATCAAGCTTCTGTGTACTCGGTTACCGTCTCCTCACATTTCAGCTACTTTGCAGCATATATGAAGGAAATGACCGCTAAAGCCTGTTACTTTATTATCAGGATCCATGAATGACCAAAGGACTTTGTATACTTGGGGTATGTTCACACAGCACTGGATTTGTGGCAGATTCCACTCTGCTCCGAAACCAGTCCTCATTCATTTCCATGGAAGGCAGAATTTTTCAGCAGGGAAAAAATTCTGTCGTGTGAACATACTGTTATAGAGACTTTTTCAATGCTCCTTCTAGTGCTTGAAAGATCACCCCCCCCTTGTTTTCACCTTTTTCAATAAGTCACCCCTTTTTTCTAGCATGGGTTTCTGTGCAAACAGGAGGTCTCGCCCTGCTGCCTTTATATATGGAGAGCTACCATGTGACCTCAGTTTTAGTTTCTCTCCCCCCTCCCCCCCTGTTTTTCTGTCCTAATGCCTCCTTGCTCCTTCTCTGCCCCTCGTACAGTCTACACCCCATAGTCCCCTTCTCTCTCATACTGCCCCATAAGTTCACACCTCTCACACAGCGGGTCACAGTGTCCCCATTACTTACCTCAGTGTTACCAGCAGCGATTGGCGCAGCCTCCAGGACCTTTGAGGACTATCCTCAATCTAAGTTCCTGGAGGGTCCTTTTTAGTATTAGCGTTGCAGTATTATGCAGAAACACGCTCCCATAGAAATGAACGGCCGCTTCCATTCATTTCTATGGGAGCGTGCTATTTGAAACGGCTGTTCCGAATAGTGTTCGCTCATCTCTATTAATAAACTGTCCATGCTTTCTCTGTAGGATGTCCCGCTGTTGATGTAGCTTGCTCCTTGCTCCTGCATGTTCTTAATTCTGCGAGGATATACATGGCCTTGCAGATTTAGATGCTGACCACCCCGGACTTATTTAGGTAATGGCACTCAGCATCCGGTTAAGGTACAGATACTCTCCACCTATAAGTGAGATATACTATACATAGAGGATGCTGTTTGCTGCTAGTCAAGTGACGTAGACCAAAATGGGGTTTGGCAGGCACAGGTTGTGCTTTCTCTTTTCCTCCCGGTCAGTTTTGCCATGAATGATACTTAACCCCTATCCGTGGCATTGGGGCATAAGTGTCAGATTGCTGGGACCAACAGAGACCTGAAAGACTCCATATATGAAGGAAACATAACATGACCTGTATACACCATTGTCTGCTATGGAGCTTAAGGACAGGACAAGGACCCGAAGCCAATTAGCAGTGAATGGATTGCTGGTTGTGGAATTCACTTGCATGGGGGAACATTTGGGTTCCAGCAGTCAGACCTCAGCAATCTGATGCATATCCCCTATTAAGTGTCTTTAATTGGGAACCCCCTTTAATGATGCTACCAATCCCTCTAAGACATAGTGCTGTCTTTTTTCTCCCCTTGTGAGGTTGACCTACATGGGCCCATTGCCCTTTATTTCCGTGTAAATTAGTAGAGTACATTAAAATAACCCAAAAAAACTGTTACCAGAATTGTTCAGCAAATTTTAAAGGAATTTTTGAGCATTTCCTTGATATATTCTGAAAAGTGGACACACTCCTTAAGGGGCAGATGATGCATATTGCAGCTTCTTTCTTTTCTTTCCTTTCTTTCTTTCTTTCTTTCTTTCTTTCTTTCTTTCTTTCTTTCTTTCTTTCTTTCTTTCTTTCTTTCTTTCTTTCTTTCTTTCTTTCTTTTTCTTTCTTTCTTTCTTTTTCTTCCTTCCCTTCCTCCCTTCCCTCCTTCCAGTCTAGGTAGATCTGTCTCCATAAGATGGAGGTTCCTGCTCACCAGGGTGTTTGCACCAGAGGAGTCCATTTCACTGAGCGAGAGACGAGTTGACCCGTCCTGATAAGGGCTTGTCTATAAAGTTTACTTTGGCTTTATTTCCTTGGTCAACACTTCAGTGCCATTTCAGAACTCCTAAAGCTGAATGCCATTTGTTCACCTTGACCTGCCTGTCGGACCCATGGTCCCCTGACGGCTCGTGCCCATCCAGGGAAGCGCGTCGCTGCTTCACGGGAGATTTTTTGTCTAGTCCGTCCTGCTCACGGTGTCCTCCCTCGTGACTGCTCTCGGCCATTTCACTTTGTCTCTTGTGATCTTTCTATTGAACGTAGACAAAGAAGAGTTTTCATTTCATCTTCACCCTATAACTTCTTGACCACTTATATGCGATCGGTGTGGATTTGACACCTGATGTGCCGTGGCCTGATGACGTCACATGATATTGCAGCAGTTCTGTTCCATTCAAGTCAATGGGGCTGAGCTGCCATGCAAGGCTTCACCTCTGTATTCAATTATCTTCTGCCAAACCCTGAGATTTCTTCAACTGCTTGTCCTGTGGGTTTGTCGGGTGTCGGACCCCCATTGATCACATATTGATGACCTAGCCTAAAGATAAGTCATAAGTGTATAAGTCACGGAAAACCCGTTTAAAGGGATCCTATCATTGGATACCCTTTTTTTTCTGACTAATTAGGAATAGCCTTAAGAAAGGCTATTCTTCTCCTACCTTTACTTGTCTTCTCCACGCTGCTGTTTGGTAGAAATCCGGGTTTTCTTCGGTATGCAAATGAGTTCTCTCGCAGCACAGGGGGCGTCCCCAATGCTGCGAGAGAACTCTCCAGTGCCGCCTCCATCTTCTTCTGGAATGGCCTCTCTCTGTCTTTTTCCGTCGTGGGTTTCAATCTTCTAGGCCTTGGGCCTCAGACAGAGCCGACTGCAAATGCCGGTAGTCACAAGAAAATGGCCGCTTATGCCAGCTTACTGTTTAAGCGGCCACTTTCTTGTGGCCGCCGGCATGTGCTGTCGGCTCTGTCTGAGGCCCAAGGCCTAGAAGATTGAAATCCACGATGGAAGAAGACACAGGGAGAGGCCGTTCCAGAAAAAGATGGAGGCGGCGCTGGAGATTTCTCTCACAGCATTGGGGACGCCCCCAGTGCTGCGAGAGAACTCAATTGCATACAGACGAAAACTGGGATTTCTACTGAACGGTGGCGCGGAGAAGACATCTAAAGGTAGGAAAAGAATAGACATGTTAGTTAGAAAAAAGGGTATCCAATGATAGGATCCCTTTAATACCAAGATAGAAAATGTGATAAAATACTGTAAAACTGGCGTCGTTCTTGGTGTCTGTGCACATTTACATTCCCGCCTACAACACGGACACCGTTACATATAGAGGATTCAATATGGGTGGGCTATGCTTAGGATAACCTAGTACAAGGCCTTAGTGGGGGTGCAGAGCTCCGGCCCCTTTCCTAGCAGTCTTTTATAATGCCAGTATACAGGGGGCCGATAGCCTTTCCAGCACAAGATGTCCACCTGTTGTTAGTGGGAGCGGAGAGTATATAACCCATTCACATCGCTGCCTATGGCGTCCTAGTTTGGTGAAATTATAGAACCCGTATTGGGCGTCACAAGCCATAGAGTCTTGTCAGACGTTCCCCTAGTTATCTTAATGGAAATCTTCAGTCATATGGACTGGCTGTGTGTAAATATGCCCTAACATACCCTTATAGTCATACAAGCCATATCGTGGCTGCAAATGTAATGACCTAAACTAGAAGCATTGTAGGTTCCCAATTTGGGGCTTCCGTGGTCGGGATTGGATTTGCACCCATATTATATTATTTTCTGTGTGTTTTGGTCTTCAGACACTTGCTTTGGATTCGTGTTCATCTGTTTATAGCCAGAATGGCCGTGCGGGGTTGTCTCTTTGTCCGTGTTCGCACTCGGGAGCTTCAATAGCAATAAGACTTTCTAAGACCCGCATGCAGACAACGTGGACATGTAACCAGGCTGGGATTATATGGAATGGGCAACAATAGGATCCTATTGAGTAAGGCTGGGCTGGACAGGTTGTAGGTTTACTAAGAATCCTAAATCCTTCCAGTCTTTATAAGGCAGGGTTAGTTAGCTTATATGTACAGTATGTGTGAACATGGCCTTAGAAATGTTTTGTATTGGGATATCTGCTCTGCAATTGAACATCCGATGTGGAGTAAATGCCGCCATATAGCATTGGCTTTGTCTTTAACTCCTACTCCATAGAATATGTATGTAATGTGAATGTGGCCTACGGCCTTATTTACACCTCCACGTGTGGCGAGCACACAATCTGGTCATACGCTGTCCATGGTTAATCAGGTTTTCATGTATGTTAAAGGGATCCTGTCATTTAGATGACATTTTTTCTAAGTACCAGGTTGGAATAGCCTTAAGAAAGGCTATTCTTCTCCTACCTTTCATTGTCTTCTCTTTGCCGCCATTCGCCTACAATCCCGGTTCTTGTCGGTATGTAAATTAGCTCTCTCGCAGCACTGGAGGCGGTCCCCAGTGCTCAGACAGCACTGGGGGCGTCCACAATGCTGCGAGAGAATTCTCTCCAGCGCCGCCTCTTCTTCAGCAGTGTCATCTTCAGCCTCTTCTTCCGGCGGTGGCTTGTAACTTCTAAGGCCTCTGGCCTTGGGCAGAGCAGACTGCGCATGCCCATAGGCTGCGAGGAAATGGCCGCTTGCATAGTATTGTAAGCGGCCATTTTCTCGGGGCCTGTGGGCATGCGCAGTCTGCGCTGCCCGAGGCCTAGAAGTAAGAAGACTCCGCCGGAAGAAGAGAATGAAGAGGCCGTTTCTGACGAAGATGGAGGCGGTGCTGGAGAGTATTCTCTCACAGCATTGGGGCCGCCCCTAGTGCTGTCTGAGCACTGGGGCCCGCCCCCAGTGCTGCGAGAGGGCTAATTTACATACCGACAAGAACCAGGATTGTAGGCGAACGGCGGCGCAGAGAAGACAACAAAAGGTAGGAAAATAATATCCTTTCTTAAGGCTATTCTGACGTGGTACTTAGAAAAAATGTCGTCTGAATGATAGGATCCCTTTAAAAAAAATAAACCCCAAAAAACTGAGCTACCACGCTGCCCTGACCTTCAGTACATGTGGTGTCCATGATGACCACAGGCTGCCTGCGCACCTATTGATTTCATTGGGCACAAGCAGATGTTGTCTATGGGTCCGTGAAAAGCACGAACAACTCTCAGATGTCATCTGTGTCTTGTCCCTTTCTCAGTGACCTGCAGACGTAAAAGTTTAGAAACCAAAAAAAAATCTCATTTTTCGTGTACAGATGTCGGCAGATTTGTTCGCCAGCGGACAGAGTTTCATCGCAATAAGTGAACAGATTTCTCTGATAAAATTACAATTGAGTTTAGTCCAATTGCATTTGGCTCGTTGCCTTAAAAAAACAAAAAAAATTAAAAAAAATGTCAGTGTGTGTTGACTGTCTCCTCGCGCGTCCTACGTTGTGTAATCGCGTCTATTAAATTATCTCTTGTTTGCTTTGCGGCCTCTCAAATATTTGATAAAAATACCAGAGGTCAGCTCGGCTGCAGCCATGGAGAAGACATGGAAAGTATTCTAAAGTTCCAGGGCTAAGTTCCATTTATCACTGGTTGTTTGGTCTGCGCCCGCTCGTATGGGAGCTGTGACCTCACTAGAGATGACACCGCTCATGGTGTTCTTTCCAATGCTCCTCAAGGCGCTGATATCAGCAAGTTATAGGGAACGTGCCAGGACACTAAGCAATCCACACCCCTATGGACTGGGGGGCGGGGGGTCATGTCCCAAATAACCCTGTTGTAAAGTCTTTACACCCCACACTCTTTGGTGATTCAACGAAGCCCTGCACGGGCGCCGGGGCCAAAGGACACTCTGCAAATATAACTTTTTTTTTTTGTAAATGGATGCACGGACAACTTTACAACCGGGTGACTTGGGACGCGAAAACCCCGCTCCTTCAGGACCAATTGGTGGTTTAGTGTCCCAAATCGACATCACAGGTCCCCTTTAAACCTAAGAATCTGTCCGTCCAAATGTACAGCCTGTAGGACAGCAAAGTAAATATCATGAGGTTTCACAGGGAACAAAGGGGGGACCTTCAATGATCTAAACTGACCCAAAATGAATCCAAATTGAGCAGGTTGTAAATTTTCCAACAGCATTTGTAACTAAGGGTAAGTTCACACAAGGTTTTTTGGTCCGGAACCTGAGGCGGAGGTTGTCTCAATGTCCGGACCCAAATACGGGTCGCACACTCCAGATTAGGCCTAGTCGGGAGTGTCTTCAGACGGATGTCACGAGGTGAAGCGGCCGGAAAGAACGAGCATGTCGCTTCTTATTTCCTGGAGCCGGAACGAACGGCTCCTGGAATAAAGAACTGACCCGCTCTCGTTGATTTCAATGGGAGCTGTCGTTTTGGTCAGGATTTTGAGGCGGATACAGCCTCCAAATCCTGACCCAAAAAATCCCCGTGTGTTACTTTCCCTCTTCTGGCCTCACTGTAGATTTGCTTAGGACATAGACTTCCAGGTAAGATCCCGTATGGATTGAATGCACATATGCAGGTTACACATCAAGCCTCGTACAGACTACATACGGCACTGGCACGCGCGGCTCCACATAAGGCTGATATCTTTGATTTCTTCATATTAAAGGCCCTGACCTCAGAAGGGGCTGCGGACATGTTTGACCTTCCTCACAGCTTCATCTGTTCACTTTCTATAGGAGTAAACCACAAGCACAGCGAGGCGCGGATTGCTCAAACTCCAGCTGCTGGACGCACTTCCCTATTTTTGTTTTGTTCTTCCATTTGTTAAAGTGGCGGTATTAGAACTAGGAGGCGTTATACAGAACATGGGGGGGGGGGGGGGGAGACACTTGGAGCTGACCTAATCCTGGCTGACTGGGATATGAGGGATTTCGGAATATTTATGACACTGCGGATCATATGCAGGAATAGAAGGCCCTCAACTCGGTCTGTGGAAGTGATGGCGATACCTGAGTCTCGTCTCCATCAGTCCCATAGACTTTGGGGGCACGTGCTCTGCTCAGAGTCCTTCACAATATGGGATCTGTGAAGACCACGGACTTGTGATGGGCCATCATTATTAAAGGGGATTTGTCTTAGTTAGGTCATCCCTCCCAGATTGGTGGCGGTCTAGCACCCCGCGACCACCACCGATCAGCATTCAGGTTCTTGTGACGGACAAACAGCGCTATATATTGCATAGTGGTTGTGCTCGGTATTGCAGCTCTTTAATAGGACCGAGCTGCAAATCGTGCGAGGCACAGACATGAAGTAGAAGCGGCGATTCATTGTACACAAGGGGCCTAATGTCACCGGTTCTGGCTATTCTATTTTATGTTTTACCCAGCCATTTATTCTGCCGTATTTGGAGCCTGGAATTTATTTTTATTTTTTTTGTTTCCCCTTATGGGACAATTTGTGTCTTCCTTTCTGTGTAGATTAATGACGGTGAGATTTTGCCCCTGCAGCCAGAAGTACGACATTGTGCACGTATCCTAGGCCGGGCTCGACGTCTCGTGATATTCCTACGATGACCATGCAACGTCCATTATAGTGTTACATCTGATCCGGATACTGTTATTTAGTCATGTCGCTAGGGGGCGCTCTCTATATTGCTACCTGTACATTGTATAAGTCTGGGCGCACCACCCTGGTCCACGCCGTGACTTGCGTGTTGTGTCCAGTCACTTTTGGAGTGGGGGTGGGGGGGGGGGCTAGTCACCAACCTTCCAGGCTGCATTGTGACCTCCATCCAGTCTCCGCTCCTCTCTGTCTTCAGCTTTTCCACATTTCGTCATAGCTTGTACCTTCCTCCGATCACTCCTTCCATTTAACCCCTTCCTTTACACTAACGATGCCATTCTCTCTGTATCTTCTATGTGAAGGAAGTGTTCTGTACATTTTCTCCATGTTTTGACCTCATGGTATATCAAGTAACCATGCTTCCATTGTTCACATCAATTTTTGTTTTTTTCCGATTTATTGCACAGCACTTGCTCTGAAATTTGGGGACTGAGTACACCAAATACCATAGATCAGTGGGATACCACAGCCCTTTACAGCTTCTCTGAACAAACCAGGTGAATATTCTGCACTCTGTCGCCTAGAGCCGGGGAGGGGGGAGAGGGTCTTAGACGTGTATGGCAGGATGCTTCTTCTCAAATCACTTTACCAATACCTTCTGGATGTTACGTTTTTTTTTAATTATTATTTTGATTATTTTATTATTTTTTTTCTCTTTTTTATTTGGTTTATTAGCTGATGTTTTGACCAACGAAATCTGATTTATTCTTATTTTTTAGTGTATCCGTTGGTGGACGGCGGCGGAGGTAGCCCTTCTCTGATAAAGCATGACATCACAAGACAAGGCTTCTATGATGTCATCCTTCCCTCCACGCAGTTCGATTGGCTGTGGCGACTCCCTCCCCGCCGCACCACGCAACGCCGCGTACATTAGCACAAACGGACCCCCGAGTCTAGTCTTAGAGCTTCGATCCATCATTCCACGGTTCTTTTGCCAGCCATTCTGTATTGATTGAGGAGCCAGAGAATTTACCATCAAGTTCCATGCTTCAAGCAATACTAGATATTTCTTGTTTTGTTTTATTTTATTTTCCGTCTGTCTGTTATTTTTGTTCATTTCATAACCATTTCCCACCTGCATTTGTGTATGTACATCTGCAGTTAGTCTTCATGGTCTGTTGTGCGAGTAGCAAGAGAGGGAAGGGGCTTTTCAAGGGGTTACGGACGCCATTTTGCAGCGTAACATCTGGGTTTTCCCATTTCCGTTATTCTGCTGTTTCACCAGAGCAGAGGAACGAAAATAACAGCGGCGCCGGATCCGTCACGTGGTGGAGACCAAAGGCATTGACTATAATGGGTTCTGCCAGGTTTCCACTATGTTGTCCCTTGTTTCATCAGACAAGGTAGATCTGCGCGCTTTGCTGCTGTCTGCCATTTTTGATGCCATTTGCTACGGTAAGCCCCGCGGTTGCCGATATAAACAAAGCCCTAAACTGTTATTCAGATGGTTATATGAAAAATTGTCAGACCAGGGGCCTGTTCACATGGAGAAATCTGCTGCTGAATTTTAGGCAGATTCCACCCCAACATCAGTAACCGATTCCACCCCGATCCTGTCTCCTATTGGATCCATTGGAAGGCAGAGATTGGAGCAGGATTCTGAGATAAAGGCGCAGTGCTCAGCCGTGTCCGCACGCCGTTTAGGCTGAAGAGAGGAAGAACGGGGAGCAAAGGGGGTGCAAAATGAAGAGGAATCCAAGGCTCAAATTCCTATTCCGCCATGTGAACTAGACCTGAGGGGGCATTCACACGGAGTAAAGCGGCGCTTATCGCGGCAGAATCAGCGCCGATAAAAAAGACTCCCATTGAGTTCAATGCGTTCCGTTTTCCATGCGGAACACATTGAAATCAATGTCGGAAGAGGAATTTGAGGCAGACTCTCCCACACCCAGATCCTCCTCCTTTCCTTTGCCGCAGAGCGGATCGGCCCGGGCGGCAGACTCTGTTCCTGTCTCAGTCGTGGTATCTGGCAGTATTAAAAGGGGTTATCCAGGATCTGAATATTTTTTGATAGCGATGACCTATCCCTGAACGGAGCATAGAAGCCATATACCAGGTATACAGCTGGACGCAGCCCTGTTCCTAGTCAAGCGAATGAGAACGGTGCTGCAGTTCCAAGCACCACCACTAGAGCATATGGAGCTCAGTATACCGGTCCTGGACTGTATCTCCGCTCCCATTTGTATTATCAGATCTGGCGTTGGACTCCGATCTGTGGATAGGTCGTAAGTATCAAACATGTTCAGATCCTGGACAACCCCTTTAAGCCGAGTGCTTATGTTTGTCAGTATTGATAACAATAGGAGGTGGAATCTGCCTCAAAATCCACCATGTGAACATACCCTTATACTTCTCATTCCTGTCGAATCCACTTCTGGCTTTGGTTCAAAAACGTCATCAAAAATGGTAGAAAAACCTTCAGGTTCCGGCTTGAGTCTACTTATAAAGGTTTGTCACTTCTCGAACACCTCCCATTACTATATCGTACTCATCCCGAGCTATTGCCCGTATTACGCTTCAGAGCTGCAATCGCGCTTCTGCCGTGGAACGAGAACACTTCCCAGAATGTAGATTTTCGTTCCGTAGCCTGAAGAATTGTAATTTCAGCTCTGGAGTATGATACAGGCATTAAAGCAACCTCTGGGTTCTCATCTGCATCCGGTGTCTCGGTTTAGAAAATCGCAGGACGAAAGAGCTGCTTCAGTTTAAAGCAACGGATCCCATTCTAGAGAGTGGGGTCCGACGGGCACTGCCCTTCTGTCCGTTGTTCTGATCCTACAAGAGACTCCGCGATGCCGATGTAATGTCCATATAATAGTGACCAAATCTTTACGTGGATTCATCTCTTATGTAAAATGGCGTCCAGTAGAGGGCGGGGCTTCTATCTATGGAGGGGGGTGGGGGGTAATAAATGCTTTTATATTGCCACGCTGCTCCTTACTGCATCTTGCGGCTGACAGTGTTATCTGCTTTTCTACTAGTCGTAAGTGTAGGTAACCGCCATTGTAGAGCAGACAGCAGGGGGTGCTCTAGGTACGGTCCTGACTTTCTCTTCAGGATGGTTCTGCTGTGCAATATGCCGCCTCCTTAGGATACATGTCAGCGTCTCGCTTCTATGGCTTTGCTGTTTTTGCCGTCTTTGTGTTTTGCATGGTGACCCGGCCTCCGTTTTTTGTGTTTTTTTGCTGCAGCTTTTCTCTCTCTCTCCGCTTGGTTCTATATACTCAGCCGCTCCAGTCTTTCGAGTGTGTCTCCATGTTTTTTTTTATTTCTCTGCCTCTCAACTAATGGTCTCTTTGCCAGGTGTCTGTGCTCTGTGTAAGTGGCGGGCGCACAAGTCCACAGCCCTCCCCGTTTCGGCGAATGCTCAGTGACCTCGCTCCTGCTTTCTCTGTGCACTCTGTCTCTCTCTCTTTTTATCTCTTCCATCTTCTCCTCCGGCTTCAGTGTCTGCACATGTAACATGATGGGATGATTTTTAAAGCTTTTTTTTTTTTTCTTTTTCTCCCTAATATCCATTCTTGCTCTGCCCAGGTCTCTAGATGGCCGCCTCCAAGTGTCTCACCGCAAGGGGTTACCGCATGTTATTTACTGTCGTCTTTGGCGCTGGCCAGATCTCCATAGTCACCACGAACTGAAGGCCATCGAAAATTGTGAATATGCTTTTAATCTTAAGAAAGACGAAGTTTGTGTCAACCCTTATCACTATCAGAGGGTGGAGACTCCAGGTGAGTGCACGCTTACAATGGCGTTATACTGGGTACATGTCATTTTTGGGGTACGGGCCAATATCAAAATCATAATTAAAGGGATTCTATCGTTAAAATCACATTTGTCTCGATCACACGTAGGAATAACCTTAAGAAAGGCGATTCTTCTCCTGCCTTTAGATGTCTTCTCCATGCCGCCGTTCGGTAGAAATTCCGGTTTTCTTCGGTATGCAAATGAGTTCTCTCACAGCACTGGGGGCGGGCCCAATGCTGTGAGAAAAATCTCCAGTGCCGCCTCCATCTTCTTCAGGAACGCCCTCTGTGCGCGTCTTCTGGAGCTGGGTTCAAACTTCTATGCATGCTCGGGCAGAGCCAACGGCGCGTGCCCACAGGCCACAAGAAAATGGCCGCTTACACAGCTTACTGTGTAAGCAGCCATTTTTCTTGTGGACGCAGACATGTGCAGTTGGCTCTGCCTGAGGCCTAGAAGATTGAAATCCAGGACGGAAGAAGATGCAGCGAGAGGCCGTTCCATAAGAAGAAGGGGGCGGTGCTGAAAGTTTCTCTCGTAGCATTGGGGACACCCCCAGTGCTGCGAGAGAACTCATTTGCATACCGAAGAAAACCGGGATTTCTACCAAATGGCGGTGCAGAGAAGACATCTAAAGGTAGGAGAAGAATCGACTTTCTTAAGGTTATTCCTACGTGTGATCGAGGAAAAAAATGTGATTTTAATGATAGGATCCCTTTTAATAGTGCATTTTACCTCGATGACTGGCTATGATTTAGGTCACACCATTTTTAAAGCATGACTGTGTTGGGCGAGGTTCGCCCAGCAGTTTCATTGGGACCAAGCATGTCCAAACTGAAACTGCTATTATATTCAGGTTTTTTTTTCTTCTTTTCCCCCAAGTATAAATAGCGGAGGCTCAAGGGTGGTGGTCAAACACAGTGTTACTCACCTCTCCTGGGTTGTGCCGCGTCGCCCTGATCTCTTTGGATTTTCTGACATCTGGTGACTGCTGAGGCCTGTGATTGGGCCTCAGGGATCATGTGGTTTTGCCATGTGACAGATGAGGCCCAATCACGGGCCACAGAGGTTCTTGATGTCCATCAGAAGACTGGAAGAGAAGATGGAGTTACGCTAGAGCCTAGGGGAGGTGAGTAATGACTGAATCAAAATAACCAGCACAAAATCATATCCGTTATCCAGGTTTCTCTTATGTTTATCAACTACTTGCCCCTGCCCTTCTATAGGGGACCTGTTACTGTGCCCTCACCAGGGACAAGATTGGGGAACCCCATCTTTGAGTCAGGGTACAGATATGACCTCATCTATAAGTTAAATTATTTGCCGATTCCACCAAAGACATGCAGGAGATTACATTTCTTTCCAGATTTTGTTTTATGGGACAAGGTTCAAGCAACCACACCGCTGAAAAGAAACTTGTGGCACGTCAACTATAGCCGAGGGTTCTGGCGTGCTCTTCAGCCTTTGTAAAGGGGTTATGCCATGACCTATTTATCCTCTATTCATAGGATTGAGGATACATTACTGATCCCGAGACAGAGTGCTGCACTTTTGGATGACTTCGGTGCTCCCTTGGAAGTGAATAGTAGCAGGGAGTGTCTGTGTTCATCCGCCCGGTAAAACGCCCGTTCTCAGGACTGGCGGGGGTCTCTATGGTCAGGCTAGCCTATAAATATTTGTTATGGCATAACTTTTTTACAGTCAGGCTAGCAGTATGGGAGAGGGCAGTACAATTTGGGGCTTTAGTATGATGCCATGAACAAGCCCGTGACCTCCATACAGTCGGTCTTATGTAGCCAATTGTGTCATTTATAATCCCCTGGAGACCCTACGGGAGAGCTTCATCTGTATTGTGCACCTTCCCTGTACACTGATATGTAGTATTCTCTCTCCCCCATAGTGTTACCACCTGTACTGGTGCCGCGGCACACGGAGATATTAACAGAACTTCCTCCGCTTGACGACTACACGCATTCCATTCCGGAGAACACTAACTTTCCAGCAGGAATCGAGCCCCAGAGCAATTATATACCTGGTAAGTGCATGGGATGGTCTTATTGTCATTAAGATTACTCCAATTAATAATAATATAATAATACATTTTATTTATATAGCGCCAACATATTCCGCAGCGCTGTACAATTTGTAGGGTTCAAGTACAAAGAAAAAGATACATTACAAAGAAAGTCATTTCACACAATGGGACTGAGGGCCCTGCTCACAAGAGCTTACAATCTATGAGGTAGAGGGGGTGACACAAGAGGTAGCAGGGGCGATATTGCTTATGCAGAGGTCAGACAATGTTGTAATAGAGGTGACTGTCATTACACAAACAAAACTTTATGAGCCGTCAACAGTCGTGTCCTGTAACATGTGGATGGAGCTTGGACCTGTAAAGTTAGCCTGAGATGGCATCATATCATGTGGGGTAATGTGGGAGTGGGACAGAGGAGGTTAAATTTTGGGGATTCTATTTATAGTATAGAAGGGTTTACATTAGGAATTGTGATAGGCCTGTCTGAACAGATGCGTCTTTAGTTTGCGTTTGAAACTGTAGAAATTGGGAGTTAATCTGATTGTCCGGGGTAGAGCATTCCAGAGAAGTGGTGCAGCTCGGGAGAAGTCTTGTATACGAGCGTGGGAGGTTCTGATAATAGAGGATGTAAGTGTTAGGTCATTGAGTGAGCGGAGAGCACGGGTTGGGCGGTAGACAGAAATGAGGGAGGAAATGTAGGGAGGTGCGGCATTATGGAGAGCCTTGTGGGGGAGGGGGATAACTTTATATTTTATTCTATAATGAATAGGCAGCCAATGTAGTGACTGGCACAGACCAGAGGCATCGCTGTAGCATCTAGCCTGATAGATGAGCCTGGCCGCTGCATTCAGAATAGATTGTAGAGGGGAGAGTTTAGTGAGGGGAAGACCGATTAGTAAGGAGTTACAGTAGTCAAGGCGAGAATGAATCAGAGAGACAATAAGTGTCTTTAGTGTATCTCTGGTAAGGAAAGGGCGTATTCTGGAGATGTTTTTGAGGTGGAGGTGACATGAGCGTGCGAGTGATTCAATATGAGGGGTGAAGGAAAGGTCTGCGTCAAACACAACCCTGTGGATCCGATATCAGAAAATCACATCCACACACTGCACAAACTGTCCTGCACCGCGGATTTTAATCACCCAGCCAGTCAATTGTTTCTTCTTATTCAGACACCGATTTCAGCCCTTTGCAATGCAAGATCCAGGGTATCTTGCAACGCAAGACCTATGTGTAGCAAAATTCGCCAGCCATTACCAAAGGGGGATCCACTACAGGATGTCTGCAACAGGCTTCCCACTATGAACTCGCAACATATGTCCTGAAAACGTTGGTTTTTTTTTTTTTTTTTAACCGGACACAAAGTCAGACGTGCAGGACTTTGTGTCCGGTTAAAAAACAAACAAAAAAAACCCTGTTTCGCTACCCGTGCCCGTTTTAGGCGATCCTGCTGGGTTTCCGTCTTCTGCCCCGAGAAACTGGATAGAGGACGGAAACCTTTTCAAACTCAATCACTTGAATGGGTTTGGAAAGTGACCGCCCGTGTGCGTCTTCTGCATCTAACCGGACACAAAGTCCTGCATGAACTTTCAGTCCCCCCGCTGTGCTGACCGCTGGGGACCGGGCACTTATTCCCTGTGCTGTGTATAGGTGGTAAGTTTTTGCCTGTTTCTTCCTTCTTTCTATCTATCTCATTCCTAAGGGTGCATTCACTCTTCGTGGTCATATTGGGATTTTTGCAAAATTGCAGAAAGAATCTTGACTGAAACAGAATTGTGACATATTTTTATTAAGGTTTCTTGTCATTGAAGATTTCAGGTTGTTGATTTATCTCATATTGTGTATGGTCAATAGTTAATAAATTCTATTTCTACAGAAACTCCACCTCCGGGATACATTAGTGAAGATGGCGAAACTAGCGATCAGCAACTTAACCAAAGCATGGACACAGGTACCCAAACCTTCAGTGTGCTTGTATAGATTTAGGGTTGGGGCCTCGATGCACGGTGTGGACATACAACGGCTCCATTACATCTGAAATAGAGTTAAAGGGGTTCTCTGGACTTTATCAGTTTATGACTTGCCTATTGACGTCCGGGGTCCTACACCCAGGGCCACCACAGATCAGCAGGTTATAGTGGTAGAGGGGCTTCCTCTTCATTGGCCATGTGATGCCTAGTTTATCTGTCATATGACCCATTTGCAGTTCAATCCCTTTCAAATGAATGGGCTGAGCTGTGATACCGAGCACAGCCACGTTACAATTGACGGCGCTGTGCTTGGTATTCATTGAAGAGTCTGCAGCTCTCACATGAATGCTGATGGCTGGTGATTCCAGCTGACCTTTAATTCATGACCTGGTGTAAGGATAAGTCATCAATTAGTAAGCCTGGAAACCCCTTTTAATAATGGTGACATTTTATAACAGATGTCTCCTCGTATCGGGGAGCTGGAGCTTGTACTGTGCACATATCTCAATACACACACAGCTTTATGATGCTTGGGATGATGAAGGGTTAAACATACAGGGTAGAGGTTGCGATGCAGCCCCCGCCCAGTTAGGGTTAATAATTACAATCCGTTATATTGGTTTACTGTCACTTCTATAGACCCACGAACGACAAGTGTCAATTTAATAAATCCTTGTCAATATGAAGGTATGTCAGTAATGAACTTGTGTTGTGTCCCTTTAATACACAGGCTCTCCAGCCGAACTTTCTCCTAGTACACTTTCTCCAGTCAATCATAACCTGGGTAAGTCTGATAAGAAGTAACATAGCTTTAAAGGGGCTTTCTAAGGTTAAAGGGGCTGTACAGGACTTGGACAATCTAGTTGCTTTCCTGTCAGGAAGTGACATCGTGTCCAGGGGGTCACATGACCAGGCTACAGACGTGAGGTCACTTCCTGAGAAGAAGAAAGCAGCCTGCACAGCCCCTTTAATTATATTTGTTGTCCTATTGTTAGGATAGGTCATCTATATCAGATTGGTGGGCGCTAGGTTCACACCGGCGGTAGGGTTTCCGTTTGTGGGGTCCACCTGGGGACAATTGGAATGACCTCTGAGTGTATCCCGTGATCCTCTTACATCTACGGGATCTTCCAATCTGAAGAAAAGGAGCAGAACAGGACCTTTGGGCACTAGAGATGAGCGAGTATATTTGATTGAATACCCCCCCTGCATAGTTTTTGGTGGGAAAAAAAAAAATGCGCCAGGGAAGGTGGAAAGGGAATCGAATGTTTACCGCGTGGTATTCGATCAAGTACTCCAATAACTATGCAGGGGAGGTATTCGACCGGATACTACTCACTCATCTCTAGTGGGCACCACTCGGCCCATCAGTACTCCAAATAGAACTCTTACAAAACACTTCCACCCTCAAGTCAGCTGTCCAAAAACAGGGCCGCCTTTTCCCGCTGACTGGTTCCTATTAGGACATTGTGCTGCTTATTACACTCCGTCCATTATACCTTCTCATAGTCTCCTTTCTTACGAGGAGGATAATGTCTTCTGTCTTGTTTGCTCTCTGATATGTTTTTCTCAATTTATTTTTTATTTTTTTGCAGATTTGCAACCCGTCACTTACTCAGAGCCGGCTTTCTGGTGCTCCATAGCTTACTATGAACTGAATCAGCGAGTGGGGGAAACATTTCACGCCTCACAACCTTCCCTCACAGTTGACGGTTTCACGGATCCGTCAAATTCCGAGAGATTCTGTTTAGGTTTGCTGTCGAACGTAAATCGGAACGCCACAGTGGAAATGACTCGGCGCCATATAGGTAATGTGATCAGCTACAGGTACAGAGTCGTTTTTCTTTCTTTTTTTTGATACACCCTATAAACACAATGTTCTTTGTCCTTGCAGGAAGAGGAGTGCGGTTGTATTACATTGGGGGAGAAGTATTTGCAGAGTGCCTAAGTGATAGTGCTATTTTTGTCCAGAGTCCTAACTGTAACCAGCGGTATGGTTGGCATCCAGCAACCGTGTGTAAGATACCGCCAGGTAAGTGCAGCCGCGCCGTACACAGGAAGCTAAAGGGATCGGGAGACCGTCCATTTTTAGCTGAAATAGGGGCTTCACAAAAAGTAATGGGCCGGAGTTTTCAGGGACATATTAATGGATGACCTGTCCTTATGATTATCGGCAGGGGTCCGACACCCGGGCTGGTAAGCATTTGGATAAGTGTTTCATCCTCTTCAGGACTAGCACAGCGCCACATATTTGTATACCAAATCAATGGGGCTGAGCTACAATCAGGCCATGTGATCAACGTGACATCACATGACCTGTGAAGCAAAACGGCGCTGATAAAACGTCTCAGGAACTTGAAGTAGATCAACAGGATATAAACTAACCCGAGCAGGAATCGGGCCAAAGAAGAGCGCTCACCCAAATAACTTCGGATCACTTTCTTTATTGCGATAAGGAATGCAGATACAGCACAACACGTTTCGGACCCATACGGTCCTTTATCAAGTGCACAGTTGCTGGCCTGGATGGCTCGATTTCATCCAGGCCAGTAACTGTGCACTTGATAAAGAACCGTATGGGTCCGAAACGCGCTGTGCTGTATCTGCATTCCTTATCATAATAAAGAAGGTGTTCTGAAGTTGCTTGGGTGAGCCCTGTTCTTTGGCCTGATTTCTGCTCGTGTTGGTCCATATCCTGTGTGACGTTGAGCTGTCGGTCATATCATGTACAGTGGTCACATGACCATGTCACTATTCTGTCCCATTCAAATGAAGGGAGCTGAGCTGCAATACTGAACACACTAATATAATATATGGATATGTGCTCGGTAAGCAGGTAAGGGGCCACAATGATCAATATCATAGCCACTGACAACCCCTTTAATTAAGGGGAGCTACTGTTGCAGCCGGCTGCCTTGCAGCCGGTTGCCTTACAGCCAGACACACTTACAATCAGATATATGGTGAGCTGGCCCTTTGGTTTGACTAGCACTGATTTGTAATAAGCAATCACTTTATAAGATAGTAATACTCCTTTAAGATTTCTTATTAAAGGGGTTGTCCAGGACCTAAAGATAATTGAAAGTGATAACCTATCCACGGGATCAGTCTGGGTCTGACACCCGAATCCAGTCCTGACAGAAGTCACACGTAAGGTATATGGTCAGAAGCGCCCCTGTTTAAGTAAATGAGAGCAAAGCTGCAGTCCCAGGAGCCACCACTAGTGGGCATAACGGTTTGCAGTGGCTTTAACACCCAATTGGGATAGGATCTAGGTGTCTGGCCCTGACTGATCTCATGCGGATGATCTATCCTGTGGATCGCCTTCTGGTCAAGATATATGAACCAGAGCAGCGAGCTCTATTGTAAGAAGCTATGATGGAGCTGGACTATCCGTGCATTGCCTTTCTTCTGCTCATTGTCATTCTGTGTCTTCTCATAGGCTGCAACCTGAAGATTTTCAATAACCAAGAATTTGCTGCCCTCCTCGCCCAGTCTGTGAACCAGGGCTTCGAAGCAGTTTACCAGTTAACCAGAATGTGCACCATCAGAATGAGCTTTGTAAAAGGCTGGGGTGCCGAATACAGGTGGGTAACCCGTCACGGGGCTTGTCCCATCCTCTGTTACTCACACACAATACTGTCGTCTTTCTGAGGTTCATTACACTCTTAGAGCTCTTTCACTCGGGACAAGAGGGGCCGGATTTTAACGCCGAATCCTCCTCAGAATCCGCCCCCTCACAATAGATGTCTATGTAGACCGCTAGCTTCCTTTTTTTTCGTGAGCGGTATGTTCCCGCTCACGGAAAAAAGAAGCAAGCTGCCCTTTCTTCAGGCGGATTCCTGATTTAGCCTTGGTGTCCGCCTCGCGGCAGCACCCTCTTATCTAGGCCCAGACACCTGGGCCCTCTGTGGATCAGCCGTTCGAAGTGGTAGTGGCATCTCTTCACATGCTTGTGACATTACATTCATTGGTCACGGAATGATCACAGCTCCATGCGATTCACGTGATTAGACTGCGCTTCTGTGCTAGGTGAGTACTGTAGATGCTGCGGCCTCCTCAAACAGCTAATCAGCCATGGTCTCGTGTGTGTGTAGGACCCCCGCAGATGTTTAATTGATCTTTCCTAAGGATAGGTCATTAATCCAAGTCTCAGAAAACCACTTTAATATGATCAGATATACATATGGTATTACCCCCACTATAGTTATAGTACAGTCCAAAAGTTTTCTGTATTTTCATGACTACGACAATTGAAGATCACACTGAAGGCATCAAAACTATGAATTACCACATGTGGGATTATATACTTAAATCTTTCTTATATTCTCGGTTCTTCACAGTAACCACCTTTTGCTTTGATTACTGCTTTGCACACTCTTGGCATTCTCTTGATGAGCTTCAAGAGGTAGTCACCGGAAATGGTCTTCCAACAGTCTTGAAGGAGTTCCCAGAGATGCTTAGCACTCGTTGGCCCTTTTGCCTTCACTTTGCGGTCCAGCTCACTCCAAACCATCTGGATTGGGTTCAGGTCTGGTGACTGTGGAGGCCAGGTCATCTGGTGTAGCACCCCATCACTCTCCTTCTTGGTCGGATAGCCCTTACACAGCCTGGAGGTGTTTGGGGTCATTGTCCTGTTGAAAAATAAATGATGGTCCAACTAAATGCAAACCGGATGGAATAGCATGGCACTACAAGATGCTGTGGTAGCCATGCTGGTTCAGTATGCCATCAGTTTTGAATAAATCCCCAACAGTGTCACCAGCTTGGCCCCCCCACACCATCACACCTCCTCCTCCATGCTTCACGGTGGGAACCAGGCATGTAGAGCCCATCCGTTCACCTTTTCTGCGTCGCACAAAGACACAGTGGTTGGAACCAAAGAGCTCATATTTGGACTCATCAGACCAGAGCACAGATTTCCATTGGTCTAATGTCCATTCCTTGTGTTCTGTAGCCCACACAAGTCTCTTCTGCTTGTTGTCTGTCCTTAGCAGTGGTTTTCTAGCAGCTATTTTACCATGAAGGCCGGCGGCTGCACAAAGTCTCCTCTTAATAGTTGTTGTAGAGATGTGTCTGCTGCTAGAACTCTGTGTGGCATTGACCTGGTCTCTAATCTGAGCTGCTGTTAACCTGCGATTTCTGAGGCTGGTGACTCGGGTGAACTTATCCTCCGCAGCAGAGGTGACTCTTGGTCTTCCTCTCCTGGGGCGGTCCTCATGTCAGCCAATTTCTTTGTAGCGCTTGATGGTTTTTGTGACTGCACTTGGGGACACTTTCGAAGTTTTCCCAATTTTTCGGACTGACTGACCTTCATTTCTTAAAGTAATGATGGCCACTTGTTTTTCTTGCCATAATACAAATTCTAACAGTCTATTCAGTAGGACTATCCGCTGTGTATCCACCTGACTTCTGCATAACACAACTGATGGTCCCAACTCCATTTATAAGGAAAGAAATCCCACTTATTAAACCTGACAGGGCACATCTGTGAAGTGAAAACCATTTCCGGTGACTACCTCCTGAAGCTCATCAAGAGAATGCCAAGAGTGTGCAAAGCAGGAATCAAAGCAAAAGGTGGCTACTGTGAAGAACCGAGAATAGAAGACAGATATTCAGTTGTCACACTTTTTTGTTACAATATGCAAATCTGTTTTCCATGATGTAACTGTACCTGGTAAAAATCCCACATCATTGCGAAACAAAGGCCTCTGGGAAGATCAGGCATGATGTTAAAGGCAGCGCCATCTATTGGGCTGCATGACTGAGGCTCTGTCTTCCTAATTACATCATAGAAAACAGATTTGCATATTCTTCCCATGTTCCTTTGCAGTGGAGTGCTCATGGCTTAATAAGACTCCATACACCTAAATGGTGGTCTCTCCCTATGGAGTGACGATATCCCCCTAACTTTTTTGTTAAGTATATAATTCCACATGTGTTACTTCATAGTTTTGATGCCTTCAGTGTGAATCTACAATTTTCATAGCCCTGAAAATACAGAAAACTCTTTGAATGAGAAGGTGTGTCCAAACTTTTGGTCTGTACTGTGTGTGTGTGTGTGTGTGTGTGTGTGTACTGTATATATAATATAATATGTCTACCATAAAGGATTATCATCCATGTAGCAATAGATGGAGATGCATGTAACATGTACGCTGACCTCAATTTAGTATATTTGCCATCTATATGAGGTCACTAGGACATCTCATAAATGTGTGGTTGTGGGGGACCAGCACCAGCGTTTTCCGTAGAAGCGGTGCTTTCGGGAATCGCAGCATTTCCGCTGCAGGTATCTTTCTGCAATAAGATTCACCCATCCACTTTGCAGAGACTGTCTCCGCCACGCGGGGCCCTGGCTTTAAGTTGACCATAGCACATACTGCCCTCACATCTGTAATCGGGAAGGAGAGGGCTGTATATGGCAGCATGTCACCCCTAGAAGTGAGGGCTCATGTATGCAAAGCTTCGTTCCCATGACCTCCTTTTCAGGGGGATGTAGTTGCACCTCCATACACGTTACATAGTCACGTGTAAGGGTCTGTTCACAGTGGAATTTTTTTGGCAGCCGATTTTGAGGCGCAATCCACCTCAAAATCTGCTGCCAAAAACGGTTCAGATAAGGCTTTTTTCTTCCGCTAGTAGTGGAAGTTAGCGGCTCCTATTGAAGTCAATGGGAGCAGATTTTGAGGCGGATGCCTCCGTGTGAACTAGCCCTAAGGGAACTATTATTATTCCGCTATCCTCCTGTTCAGTCACACATTCAGCATTAGTCTCCTGCAGTGATGACCTCATTGCTCCGTCCTTACACCCCATCTCCATCTTGTATCTTCTTGCAGGCGACAGACAGTCACAAGCACTCCCTGTTGGATTGAACTTCACCTGAATGGACCTTTGCAATGGTTGGACAAAGTGTTGACTCAGATGGGTTCTCCTTCAGTCCGTTGCTCCAGCATGTCCTAATGGGGATGGGGGACTCCTCCAAAAAAAATTTTAAATTTTTTTTTTTTTTCCCTCCCATTTTTTTTTCTTTTACTTTTTCCATACCAACTTTTGGGTTTTACCCCCCTGAAGTCCAAACAACAGAACTTTACAAATACAGCTCGTCTGTCCTAGTATTCGTGTATGGTTCCCATGAACTGTTTACAATCGTATCTTACGAACCAAGCGAGAAGCACTCGAGGTCCCATCAGCTTTCGAAAGCACCTTGTTTAACCGAACATCCCATAGAAGAAAGCGCAGTGTGAATTCACTCCTTACCCGGAAGCTATATTCTAAGAGGACGTTTAATGTATTATTGGGCATCTAGTGGACGTGTCCGAACGGTTTAATGATGACAGGAGTAGCCCTTACGTATTTGTCATGTATAGTTAACCTGTTTTTGCTGTTATACATTTTTAGATCCCCCCCTCCCCCTCCTCAATAGGGTTTGTCTGCTTTTTCTTATTTTAGCTGTTCCGAAAAAGGAAAAGAAAAAAAAAAAAATCCAACCATGGGTTAAGTTTTCCATTATTATTATTATATTCTCCTTTTAGCTTACCTGTAATTTTTAATTTTTTTTTTTTGCCTATTTTATAAGTCGGCCTAGTCATGTTGCATCCGCTTGCTCAGTTTCCTCATGCAACCATATTTTCTGCAGCTTTGGACTACTTTGCAACTTTTTTTTTTTTTTTTAATTTTTCAGGTTTTTTTTTTTTTTTTTTTTTAGCAGCGCAGACGGTGAAGATGAAAGAAAATTAATTTTTTTTTTTTTTTTTTAGTGCATATTATTTTGGACCCTTGGACACTACATTTTGCACCCTATCAAAACTTTTTTTTTTTTTCTTTAGGATCACGTTATGGACATGCAAGGTTAGGGACGGGAGGGGGTCAAAGGTTCTGTAGTAAAGGGTACTCCGAATTAAGTGTACATCATCTTAACATACAGTACTTGTTCTGTAGCTGTCTGTCCACCTTTTATAAACGTGACGGTGTCAGACTCGCCTTTCTTCTTTCTCTCTCGCTATCACCTCGGACTGTATCGGTGACACTAGCGTACTTTGTGAGTACCGCTAGTGGAAGTCATAGGTTTTCAGAACAAAACTAAGCAGCCGGCGTTACTCAGGCTTTATCATTCGGCTGATTCGTGGGCTGTGAACCGGCCACAATCCCAGGGTTCCGCCTACAAAATGGACACCGGTCCGGACGGCCTCGCGTCTAGTTACGGAACTTCTGCCCCGTTGATGGGTACTTAAGCACCGGACCTGAGAACTCCATACTGTTCTGCATATATTGCAGTCCCAACACCAAAAAAAAAATAAAAATTATATATATATATATCACACTGATGTAAAACAGAAAGCCAAACCATTGAACTGTAACTGGCAAAGCATTTAACATTTGTGAACTAGTTTTACCAGTAGATTGGTGTATTGGTAGAACTTGTGAACTTGACGTAAGCTTTGTGCGTGTTGCATTTGCCGAGTATGTGAATACACTAATAATAAAAAAAAAAGAAAAAAAAAAGGATCAATTCTCACACGGTGTGGTGGTGGTGTTGTCTCCTAGAACCCGCTGTCTGCTACATTTCTGTTTTTAATGATTTAATATGACGTTGTCTGTGCTGTTTTATTTTTAATAATTAATAAATTTTTATTTATATAGCGCCAACCTAGGCTGCAGCGCTTCATGTACAGACAGAGAGTGAGACATTACAGAGTGATATATCTGTTCACACAATAGGAATGAGAGCTTACAACTGAGGCGGAACAGGTGACACGAGAGGTAAGGGTTAAAGGGGTTCATGGATGACCTAGGACAGTGATAGAGAACCTTTTAGAGACCAAGTGCCGAAAGTGCAACCCAAAACACACTAATTTATCGCAAAGTGCCAACATGGCAATTTAACCTTAATAATGTGCGGATCCACGATTGCACACAATTACAGTCCTGCAAAATATGGTCATATGAATTGGGCTTTATAGAGCTTTCTGCTCCACCGTGACCCTTACACAGTCCAATCTGCTTCACAGTGGTCCCTGCACAGTCCAATCTGATTGCAGTGGTCCGCACACAGTATAATTTGCTCCACAGTGGTCCCCGCACAGTATAATCTGCTCCACAGTGGTCCCCGCACAGTATAATCTGCTGCACAGTTGGCCCCCACACAGTATAATTTGCTGCACAGCTGCCCTCACACAGTATAATCTGCTGCACAGTGGCCCTCACACAGTATAATATGCTGCACAGTGGCCCACAGTATAATCTGCTGCTCAGTGGTCACCACACATTATAATATGCTGCACAGTGGCCCCCACACAGTATATTCTGCTGCACAGTGGCCCCACAGTATAATCTGTCTCACAGATGGGTGCCCACAGAGAAGACTGACTGCCATCTTTGGCACCTGTGCCATAGGTTCGCCATCATGGACCTAGATCAATATCAGATTTTTTTTGGGGCTGACTGTTGATGCTGCTATCAGTCTGGCTAGGTTCACATTTGCATTGGAGCCTTGGCCTAAAATCAGCAGAGAGAAAAGTCTCGCAAGGAGGACTCTTGCCTCCGCTGGTTTCGGTATAAAACTGGTGGACACGTGGCAGACCCCAATATAGTCTATAGGGTCTGTGGATAGCCGCCTTTTAAGTGGACAGGCCCCATGGGGACCCGAATGGCGGAGAGATAAACGGTAGTGTGAACCTAGTGTGCGCTCTTTGCTGAGGTTGTGTTCTCTTTATTGATATAGGTCCGTTTACCTGCATGACATTTACTTGTAGGTTTCCTAGTGAATGGCATACAAGGTAAACGGACCCATGTAAACAGGTGAAGGTCCTGAGTCAGACCCCAGCCCTCTGGTATTGGTGGCCTACCCAACCAAAAGGATATCAATATTCTGAAGCCAGAAAATACCCTTCAAAGGGTATTGCTGTGAAAGATACTTACCCCTTATGTAAAGGAGAAGAAGGGGTGAAAGAGGAGGTCCAGGATAATTATTATTTTTTTTTAAAAATTAGGCCAGGAAGGTGAGTGAAAAAAAATGTAAAAAATTCCCATCCCCAGTGCTCTGGTGTCTCCCAGCACGGTCTGGTCCTGCTGTGCCGATGCCAGCTGGGACATGCTGGGTCCCTTATGCCATTGTTTGGTCTCAGTGGTCACGTGACCGTCAATCAGCGGCCTACGGAAAGGGCCTGAGAATGCCACGAGTTATGACATCCCGTGTCCGCTGAGGCCAATGATTGGCCGTGACTTCCACCAGACTAAAATATCCCAGCAGAAGGACCGGACCGCGTTGGGAGGTACTAGAGGCAGGTTACTATGTTTTGTTTTTGTGGAGTGTTTTTTTTTTTTTTTTTACCTACCCCTGTCCTAATTTTAAATTTAAATTTGATCCTGGGTAACCTCTTTAAAGGGGTTGTCCCATCACAAGGATCCTATCTATACTGCTAGTTTATGTGGATTTAAGACTTTTCCTAAATACATTGCCTTATCAAAACTGCTTTGTTTGGCCGCTATCTTAATTTATTCACTTCATTGTTTACACTCTGTTTCTATGGCGCTTGGGATTATCTGCTCATTTGTCAAGTGATGTAGCTGCCTGCTCTCAGGGGGGGGAGGGAGGGGCTGGGGGCAGCTCTGAGCTGTTTGTGTCTGATAAGTAGCGGAGCTTCTCAGATAGGGGAGGTGAGAGCTCTGGGATTTCTGAGCTCTTATCACTTGCTTTAATTGAATTTGGCTGATAAGGGCTGAGATAGGGAGTCTGTTACCTCTGTATGTAATGCAAACTGACTCAAATCCAGCTCTGCTACATCAGCTTCACACTGTGGTAATTCATTTACAACCAATCCCACCCACCAATGTGCCGAGAAAACCAGGAAGTGAAGAGAGCACAACAGCCTTCAGGTTAGTGAACAAGTGTTATGGGAATACTCCTTTAAGTGTTTAGACGACCGGCGGTCCAGCCACTGTGACTCCTAAGGATCAGGAAAACAGGGACCCAAAAGTCCCCCATATGTGCCCCATAGCAGCCTGTGGAGGGCATTAGCGCTATATTCACATATAGGAGGCATTCACGGGGGAATCGGGTCCCTGATTTCCTAAGTAGGGTTTAGCCGATCTTGAGATTTCAGGATCGATTTTAAAATCCGATTTCCGATCATTTTCCAGCTGATCGTGAAATTTGCTCGATTGCCGATCAGGATCCGATCTTTCCCGATCGCTCAACCCTAGTCAATGCTTCTCTTTGGGAAAAGTCACTTTTGGGGTTGAGCCGATCTTGAGATTTCAAAATCTGATTTCCGATCATTTTCCGGTCAATCGTGATCGTGGAATTTGCCCGATCGGGATTCGATCTTTCCCGATCGCTCACCACTACTCCTAATCCAATGGTCCAATCACTGCAGGTATCTGTCTCTTACCTACTAGGGGATAAATGTGACCCAACCCTTTTCAAGGTTAAGACCACACATTACAGGAACACTGCCGTTATGGCTGCTGCGGTAACATCTGGAAAAACAAAACTTTCTCTAGCGTCTCACTAAATTGGGTCTGAGCCTTAAGAGGTTTTCTCTGCCAATATAACAAGATCTAAGTTCGTAGACCATACCGTGCTGTAGTCTGATCCTCCGCGCTCTATGGTCAGTGCCTGGTTGTTATTCACACATATTTGGCTACACATCCTTGTGTCTGAGTAAGGGAAAGGGAATACAGAGAGCAACTGCAGGGAAAATCCTCTGAGCTCTGAACTTGCAGACCCAAAAGTCAATGGTCTATAGAAGCAAAACCACCAAAATACCTACATCTGAGCTTCTCCACATGCAGTAAATCAAAAGATATGGTTTCCATAAGAAAGGTACATGTATAGATCTAAAATATTACGCACTTCTGGATATACATATCCACTTTGTCTTAGAAAAATGAAGAGAGAGATCAGCACTGTATTTAGAGCATTCAGGTGCAAGTTCAAGCTCTGGCTCTCAAGGCCACCAATGTAAGAAAAATGGGAATAGGCCTTATCGTTTTTGGTATATACATATTTGCAATTGATATAAACTTATTGTATTATACTGTGTTGGAGGAACTTACAGCTTTCGGACACTAGATGGCGATGTTATGTGCTGAACACAGTGTAATTGTATGCTATGGAGGCTTGTCTGCAGGGCCGGCGTCAGCACACAGCATAGTCGGGCAAGTGCCAGGGCCCACAGAGCCTCTGGGTCCCCCCCTGCACTTACCCGCCCCAGCACTTGCCTACGGACACCGGTGAGCTGAATACATAGGCGATTAAAGCAGGAGCTGTGACAGCTCAGCTCCTGCTTTAACGCTGCGCTCCGGCTTCTGCATTTGTAGGCGCGATGTGGTGATGTCACATTGGGCCTACAACTATGAGAGAGCGGCGGGGGAGCGTTGGAAGGTGAATGTAAGTGTTTTGTGTTAAACATTAAGGTGGAACATAATGAAGGGGGCCCATGAAACTGGGGCAGATGAAGGGGGGGGGGGAATGGCATGACATTGGGGCAGATGAGGGGGGGGGGGGAACGGCATGACACTGGGGCAGATGAGGGGGGGGGGGAACGGCATGACACTGGGACAGGTGAAGGGGGGGCGGAACGGCATGACACTGGGGCAGGTGAAGGGGGGGCGGAACGGCATGACACTGGGGCAGATGAAGGGGGGGCGGAACGGCATGACACTGGGGCAGATGAAGGGGGGAGAACGGCATGACACTGGGGAAGATGGAGGGGGGGGAGAACGGCATGACACTGGGGCAGATGAAGGGGGGAGAACGGCATGACACGGGAAGATGGAGGGGGGGAGAACGGTATGACACTGGGGCAGATGAAGTGGGGGAGAATGGCATGACACTGGGGCAGAAATGGAGGGGGGGACACATGAAACTGGGGGCAGAAGGGTGTATATGAAACTGGGGGAGAGATGGAGAGGGGGCATATAATTTATGGGTGACTGTAGGAAGATTGTACTGTGTGGGAGCACATGGAAAAATGAATGAGAATGGGCGGAGTCAACATAAAAATGGGCGAGGCTAAATTTGCCGCAGAGCACGCCGCACATTTTGCCCCTCTTTCTACTCTTCAAAAGTTGGGAGGTATGGCGTAGGTGACACCACGCTCCTGCGTGACGTCACTCGCTTCGTCCGGCCTCAGCGGCATGCAGTGTCCTGACTCCCGCCTCCTCCACAAGGGGGCCCACTGTGGCTCTGTCACCCAAGGGCCCATAAAAACCTGGAGCCGGCCCTGCTTGTCTATGTTGCACCTCTAAGGTTTAGTTTTTATTCCAGTGTGTGTTCCTTGTGTTGCTGTATTGACATGCTGATGATGTTACCTCATGATCTGAGAAGTAAGCGACAGATTAATCCATCTAATCTACTCTCACAAGCTTTTTTCTGCGACTAAACTGTGCAACAATAGTCTCATCCAAACTACATATGTAAGTCCAGTCAGACCTAGATCTAATATTAGGCGTTGGATTTTAAGTTCAGCAAGGCCTGTTACACTACCCAGAATGCAGATCAGCAGAGGACAAGTCTGTAAAATGGACCGGCAAGGCCGATGGTAAGGTAAGATATGACGTCTGAGTATAGTGAACAGAATTTTGAATGCAGCTCTGGATGTCAGGGTAAAACCTTACGGAAAGCTGACCACGTGTTTGCTACAGAGGAAACTACCATCAAATGTTATAAAGCCGCACGTGATGTGCAATAAAAGAAACGGATCATCCAGGTAAGGACAGCGCAATGAAGTTACTCTCCACCTACTCTCTACATGTCAGGGAAAAAAAACCCACACTGGTGAAACAGAAGCTGTATTAGGCCGGGGCCCCACATTGCGAAAACGCAGCATTTTACATTACCTGCAAAGTGGATGGGATTCTTGCTAGTCCAATCCACACATTGCAAAAAAAAATGCAGAAAAGCTAGGTTTTCAAGAACATTAGTATTTTTGAAAATCGTAGCATGTCAATAATACTAATGGAAATGCTGGCGTTATCCGTATAAGGTACTAGCAGGAGAACCCAGCTTCACACGGGTATATTTCATTTTTGTGGAACTGTGTGCAGACTTGCATATCTAATCCTCCAGCATGTGGTTTTGTGTGCAGTGGAGCGTATCCAATCCTCCGGAATGTGCTATTGTGTGCAGTGGCACGTATCTAAACCTCTTGTGTGTGGTATTGTATGAAGACGTGCATATCTAAAACTCCGGCTTGTGGTACTGTATGCAGATGCGTGTATCTAATCCTCCGGCCGGCGTGTAGTACTGTGTGAAGATGCGTGTATCTAATCTTCTGTCGTGTGATACTATGTGCTGACTTGTGTATCTAATCCTTTGTGGTGTGGAACTGTGTGCAGATGCACGTATCTAATCTTTCAGCATGTGGTACTTGTGCAGACGCGTGCATCTAAACCGCCGGCGTGTGATACTGTATGCTGACCTGTGTATCTAATCCTCTGACGTGTGGTACTCATGCAGATACGCATATTTAATCCTCTGGCACGTGGAACTGTGTGCTGACTTGTGTATCCAATCCTCTGGCATCTGATACTGTCTGATGACTGGTGTATTTAATCCTCTAGCGGGTGGTACTTTGTGCAGACGCACATATCTAATCCTCTGGCATGTGGTACTGTATGCAGATGCACGTGTATAATCCTCTGGCATGTGGAACTGTGCACTGACTTGTGTATCTAATCCTCTGGCGTATGATACTGTGTGCTGATCTGTGTATCTAATCCCCCAGCGCGTGGTACTTTGTGCAGACGCACATATCTAATCCTCTGGCATGTGGAACTGTGTGCAGATGCACGTAGTTAATCTTTAGCCATGTGGTACTTTGTGCAGAGGCATGTATCTATTCTTCTGGCGTGTGATACTGTGTGCTGACCTGTGTATCTAATCCTCTGGCATGTGGTACTGTGTGCAGACCCGCATATCTAATCCTTCAGCTTGTAGAACTGTGTGCAAACACGCATATTTAATCCTCTGGCGTGTGGTACTGTGTGCTGACCTATGTATCTAATCCTCTGATGCTTGTATCCAGCTTGGATATCAGTGTTGTATTGTGCATGTGGAGTGACCGTGTGTATTGCAGTTGGAATATGAGTGAAAGACTTGCAGGTTTGTTTTGGCTAATGGCGAGTCAGGGTGTTGGGAAAGCTGTATCTCCGGAACGGTACATCTGAGTGAACTGAGGCCTTGTCTTAAACCTTCCCGGACAGATGAAGTATCTGTGTGCCAAATTTGGTGAAGATCGGTCCAGTCGTTTGATCGCGCATAAAGAACAGACAGACAGACAGACAAGAATTCATTTTTAGAATATAGAGAGATAATAGGGACAGAAAGTCCGCAGAGAGAAACTGCAGGGAAAACGTAATGCCTTGCTACGTGGGGCCTTGGCCTTCTATGGAAGTTAACCCTACAGTTCTCATTCTGGCCACTAAGCCTATTACTGCCTGTCATTTGCTAATTTTGTAGGAATTTTCTTTACAGCAATCATCAAGAATCACAAGACGAATTTCTCTGGCATGGCAGGCCAGTAGTTTCGTTCGGTCATGTATTATGTTAATCTACCACAAGATGGAGCCAAAGTCTTTCAGATTAAATCTGAGTGTAAAGTATCAGGCATCCATATCAATAATAATTTAATACTTGTTATTTATATAGCGTCAACGTATTCCGTAGCCCTTTACAAATTGTAGGGTTCAAATACAGACAAAAAAAGAGGAAAAAAAATTCACACCATGGGATCGAGGGCCCTGCTCTTATATTGTGTGACGCCCTGTACCCCCTATACAGTATATAGAAGATGTGTCTTGGGTCTTCCTATTCTTATATAGTGGAAACATTTTTCTTATATTTATTTTTTGGATCCCATTGACTTCAATAAAGTATGCTTGAGCTTTCTAATATTTTAAGGGATTGTCCAGGATTTGGAGCAGCCTTGGTGGATGTTAAAATAAAATTTAAAGAAAAGTAATACTCGCCTGTCCTTGGTGCTTTTCATTGCACTGCGGGGCTTACACTATTAGACACCTACTAGAATAATAACCCCATGGCCTTAGGTCACAAAATAGATTTTTTTTTTTCTGAATTGTGTCCATATTTGATTTTTTTTTTTTTTTTTTAGTCTGCTATAATATGAAGACTGCACGTTTTTGGGAGAGTGTCTTTTGGCTAATTGTGGGGAAATACGGAGCAAATAGCTGTAATACTAATAACTAAAGTCAGTGGCTCCACAGTCAGCCCAAAGTGTACTCCAAATAAAGCTTTATTTCAGCACCTATACAGGGTTTTGTGTTTCTGCTACTAGCTACATTACAAAGGCACATTATAAATACTGTAACTAACCTGATGTTCAGCTGCTCTCTGTATTATACTGCAGAGCTGCACTCACTATTCTGCTGGTACAGTCACTGTGTACATACATTACATTACTTATCCTGTACTGATCCTGAGTTACATCCTGTATTATACTCCAGAGCTGCACTCACTATTCTGCTGGTACAGTCACTGTGTACATACATTACATTACTTATCCTGTACTGATCCTGAGTTACATCCTGTATTATACTCCAGAGCTGCACTCACTATTCTGCTGGTACAGTCACTGTGTACATACATTACATTACTTATCCTGTACTGATCCTGAGTTACATCCTGTATTATACTCCAGAGCTGCACTCACTATTCTGCTGGTACAGTCACTGTGTACATACATTACATTACTTATCCTGTACTGATCCTGAGTTACATCCTGTATTATACTGCAGAGCTGCACTCACTATTCTGCTGGTACAGTCACTGTGTACATACATTTACATTACTTATCCTGTACTGATCCTGAGTTACATCCTGTATTATACTGCAGAGCTGCACTCACTATTCTGCTGGTACAGTCACTGTGTACATACATTACATTACTTATCCTGTACTGATCCTGAGTTACATCTTGTATTATACTGCAGAACTGCACTCACTATTCTGCTGGTGCAATCACTGTGTACATACATTACATTACTTATCCTGTATTATACTCCAGAGCTGCGCTCACTATTCTGCTGGTGCAGTCACTGTGTACATACATTACATTACTTATCCTGTACTGATCCTGAGTTATATCCTGTATTATACTCCAGAGCTGCGCTCACTATTCTGCTGGTGCAATCACTGTGTACATACATTACATTACTTATCCTGTACTGATCCTGAGTTACCTCCTGTATTATACTCCAGAGCTGCACTCACTATTCTGCTGGTACAGTCACTGTGTACATACATTACATTACTTATCCTGTACTGATCCTGAGTTACATCCTGTATTATACTCCAGAGCTGTGCTCACTATTCTGCTGGTGCAGTCACTGTGTACATACATTACATTACTTATCCTGTACTGATCCTGAGTTACATCCTGTATTATACTCCAGAGCTGTGCTCACTATTCTGCTGGTGCAGTCACTGTGTACATACATTACATTACTTATCCTGTACTGATCCTGAGTTACATCCTGTATTATACTCCAGAGCTGCGCTCACTATTCTGCTGGTACAGTCACTGTGTACATACATTACATTACTTATCCTGTACTGATCCTGAGTTACATCCTGTATTATACTTCAGAGCTGCGCTCACTATTCTGCTGGTACAGTCACTGTGTACATACATTACATTACTTATCCTGTACTGATCCTGAGTTACATCCTGTATTATACTCCAGAGCTGTGCTCACTATTCTGCTGGTGCAGTCACTATGTACATACATTACATTACTTATCCTGTACTGATCCTGAGTTACATCCTGTATTATACTCCAGAGCTGCGCTCACTATTCTGCTGGTACAGTCACTGTGTACATACATTACATTACTTATCCTGTACTGATCCTGAGTTACATCCTGTATTATACCCCAGAGCTGCGCTCACTATTCTGCTGGTACAGTCACTGTGTACATACATTACATTACTTATCCTGTACTGATCCTGAGTTATATCCTTATTAAACTCTGTCTACAATAAGAAACATATGTCCACTTCCAAAATCCGCACCACACCTTAGCACAGATTATGTGTGGTATTGCATCTCCTCCCTATTCCCTTCAGTAGAACCAGAGATGACTATGTACTTTTTGGAATAAAGAAGCCAATAATTTGAAAACTCTAAGCAGAGAACACAGCGATATTTCTTCTCTGATGTCAGCAGGAGGCCATGATAACTCGGGGACTAGTGAAGCGGACCGAGCAGCGCAGGGACTGAATATATTTCCATATGGTTTTCCTTACAGTGGAATTGCCCTTTAAGCCTCCACTTTTCTTACAATATCACAGTAGCCTAAAGAAACAAATTATCTCCGTCTTCTACTGAATGGTCCACTGTGCAAAGAAGAATAGAAGGACATCTCGAGGAGAAGGCACAATATGGTTTCGTCCACTGAAGCGTAGATTCTGCTAATAATTAAAGTCCAACAATAGACAGCGTGGTCAATTATTCATTGTTAATTAGAACTTTCTTAGGATCTACCCCTGACCTTTCACTCGGCACAATAGTCGGCCCCAGAGTCTTTGTCTTGACTCTCTTAATTTGGGCAGTGTCAAGTGTTGGATGAACGCACCATGGCGGAGCCGCTGCCGTAACCAGAGAATAGTCACCAATGTCCGACTAATTAGACCAAAATTAATTTTCCACTCTTCCTGATCAAGAATAACAAGGGCATCTTAAGATACCAGAATGCTCTTTGAGGAAGACACAAGTCCGGCTAATCACTGGGAAAATGGATATCACTGCGGACCTACGTCTGCCGCACTCAAGGAAGGGACGAGGCCTGAAAGGGATCTCTGAATCCTTATTGTATTCTGGTGAAAAACTCATTAATATACGAGAATTATAAACATAGAGGAAGGAAAAGGTCACTACAGAGTCCGAGAGACTGGTCACTGCTCAGCACCTGGAACTATGAGACTCAGTATTTCTAAAAAATTATCGACCACATTGATGGGACATCACTGTGTGTATTATTCCTGTACTGTGACATCACTGTGTGTATTATCCCTGTACTGTGACATCACTGTGTGTATTATCCTGTACTGTGACATCACTGTGTGTATTATCCTGTACTGTGACATCACTGTGTGTATTATCCCTGTACTGTGACATCACTGTGTGTATTATCCTGTACTGTGACATCACTGTGTGTATTATCCCTGTACTGTGACATCACTGTGTGTATTATCCCTGTACTGTGACATCACTGTGTGTATTATCTCTGTACTGTGACATCACTGTGTGTATTATCCTGTACTGTGACATCACTGTGTGTATTATCCCTGTACTGTGACATCACTGTGTGTATTATCCCTGTACTGTGACATCACTGTGTGTATTATCCCTGTACTGTGACATCACTGTGTGTATTATCTCTGTACTGTGACATCACTGTGTGTATTATCCCTGTACTGTGACATCACTATGTGTATTATCCTGTACTGTGACATCACTGTGTGTATCATCCCTGTACTGTGACATCACTGTGTGTATTATCCTGTACTGTGACATCACTGTGTGTATTATCCCTGTACTGTGACATCACTGTGTGTATTATCCTGTACTGTGACATCACTGTGTGTATTATCCCTGTACTGTGACATCACTGTGTGTATTATCCCTGTACAGTGACATCACTGTGTGTATTATCCCTGTACAGTGACATCACTGTGTATATTATCCCTGTACTGTGGCATCACTGTGTGTATTATCTCTGTACTGTGACATCACTGTGTGTATTACCTCTGTACTGTGACATCACTGTGTGTATTATCCCTGTACTGTGACATCACTGTGTGTATTATCTCTGTACTGTGACATCACTGTGTGTATTATCCTGTACTGTGACATCACTGTGTGTATTATCTCTGTACTGTGACATCACTGTGTGTATTACCTCTGTACTGTGACATCACTGTGTGTATTACCTCTGTACTGTGACATCACTGTGTGTATTATCCCTGTACTGTGACATCACTGTGTGTATTATCTCTGTACTGTGACATCACTGTGTGTATTACCTCTGTACTGTGACATCACTGTGTGTATTATCCCTGTACTGTGACATCACTGTGTGTATTATCCCTGTACTGTTACATCACTGTGTGTATTATCCCTGTACAGTGACATCACTGTGTGTATTACCTCTGTACTGTGACATCACTGTGTGTATTACCTCTGTACTGTGACATCACTGTGTGTATTATCCCTGTACTGTGACATCACTGTGTGTATTATCTCTGTACTGTGACATCACTGTGTGTATTACCTCTGTACTGTGACATCACTGTGTGTATTATCCCTGTACTGTGACATCACTGTGTGTATTATCTCTGTACTGTGACATCACTGTGTGTATTACCTCTGTACTGTGACATTACTGTGTGTATTATCCCTGTACTGTGACATCACTGTGTGTATTACCTCTGTACTGTGACATCACTGTGTGTATTACCTCTGTATTGTGACATCACTGTGTGTATTATCTCTGTACTGTGACATCACTGTGTGTATTATCCTGTACTGTGACATCACTGTGTGTATTATCTCTGTACTGTGACATCACTGTGTGTATTATCCCTGTACTGTGACATCACTGTGTGTATTATCCCTGTACTGTTACATCACTGTGTGTATTATCCTGTACTGTGACATCACTGTGTGTATTATCTCTGTACTGTGACATCACTGTGTGTATTATCCTGTACTGTGACATCACTGTGTGTATTATCCCTGTACAGTGACATCACTGTGTATATTATCCCTGTACTGTGGCATCACTGTGTGTATTATCTCTGTACTGTGACATCACTGTGTGTATTACCTCTGTACTGTGACATCACTGTGTGTATTATCCCTGTACTGTGACATCACTGTGTGTATTATCTCTGTACTGTGACATCACTGTGTGTATTATCCTGTACTGTGACATCACTGTGTGTATTATCTCTGTACTGTGACATCACTGTGTGTATTACCTCTGTACTGTGACATCACTGTGTGTATTACCTCTGTACTGTGACATCACTGTGTGTATTATCCCTGTACTGTGACATCACTGTGTGTATTATCTCTGTACTGTGACATCACTGTGTGTATTACCTCTGTACTGTGACATCACTGTGTGTATTATCCCTGTACTGTGACATCACTGTGTGTATTATCCCTGTACTGTTACATCACTGTGTGTATTATCCCTGTACAGTGACATCACTGTGTGTATTACCTCTGTACTGTGACATCACTGTGTGTATTACCTCTGTACTGTGACATCACTGTGTGTATTATCCCTGTACTGTGACATCACTGTGTGTATTATCTCTGTACTGTGACATCACTGTGTGTATTACCTCTGTACTGTGACATCACTGTGTGTATTATCCCTGTACTGTGACATCACTGTGTGTATTATCTCTGTACTGTGACATCACTGTGTGTATTACCTCTGTACTGTGACATTACTGTGTGTATTATCCCTGTACTGTGACATCACTGTGTGTATTACCTCTGTACTGTGACATCACTGTGTGTATTACCTCTGTATTGTGACATCACTGTGTGTATTATCTCTGTACGGTGACATCACTGTGTGTATTATCCTGTACTGTGACATCACTGTGTGTATTATCTCTGTACTGTGACATCACTGTGTGTATTATCCCTGTACTGTGACATCACTGTGTGTATTATCCCTGTACTGTTACATCACTGTGTGTATTATCCTGTACTGTGACATCACTGTGTGTATTATCTCTGTACTGTGACATCACTGTGTGTATTATCTCTGTACTGTGACATCACTGTGTGTATTATCCTGTACTGTGACATCACTGTGTGTATTATCTCTGTACTGTGACATCACTGTGTGTATTATCCTGTACTGTGACATCACTGTGTGTATTATCCTGTACTGTGACATCACTGTGTGTATTATCTCTGTACTGTGACATCACTGTGTGTATTATCTCTGTACTGTGACATCACTGTGTGTATTATCCCTGTACTGTGACATCATTGTGTGTATTATCCTGTACTGTGACATCACTGTGTGTATTATCCCTGTACAGTGACATCACTGTGTGTATTATCCCTGTACTGTTACATCACTGTGTGTATTATCTCTGTACTGTGACATCACTGTGTGTATTATCTCTGTACTGTGACATCACTGTGTGTATTACCTCTGTACTGTGACATCACTGTGTGTATTACCTCTGTACTGTGACATCACTGTGTGTATTACCTCTGTACTGACATCACTGTGTGTATTATCCCTGTACTGTGACATCACTGTGTGTATTATCCTGTACTGTGACATCACTGTGTGTATTATCCTGTACTGTGACATCACTGTGTGTATTATCTCTGTACTGTGACATCACTGTGTGTATTATCCTGTACTATGACATCACTGTGTGTATTATCCCTGTACTGTGACATCACTGTGTGTATTATCCTGTACTGTGACATCACTGTGTGTATTATCCTGTACTGTGACATCACTGTGTGTATTATCCCTGTACTGTGACATCACTGTGTGTATTATCCCTGTACTGTGACATCACTGTGTGTATTATCCCTGTACTGTGACATCACTGTGTGTATTATCCCTGTACTGTGACATCACTGTGTGTATTATCTCTGTACTGTGACATCACTGTGTGTATTATCTCTGTACTGTGACATCACTATGTGTATTATCCCTGTACTGTGACATCACTGTGTGTATTATCTCTGTACTGTGACATCACTGTGTGTATTATCTCTGTACTGTGACATCACTGTGTGTATTATCTCTGTACTGTGACAGCACTGTGTGTATTATCCCTGTACTGTGACATCACTGTGTGAATTACCTCTGTACTGTGACATCACTGTGTGTATTACCTCTGTACTGTGACATCACTGTGTGTATTATCCTGTACTGTGACATCACTGTGTGTATTATCCTGTACTGTGACATCACTGTGTGTATTACCTCTGTACTGTGACATCACTGTGTGTATTATCCTGTCCTGACATCACTGTGTGTATTACCTCTGTACTGTGACATCACTGTGTGTATTATCCTGTCCTGTGACATCACTGTGTGTATTACCTCTGTACTGTGACATCACTGTGTGTATTATCTCTGTACTGTGACATCACTGTGTGTATTATCTCTGTACTGTGACATCACTGTGTGTAATATCCCTGTACTGTGACATCACTGTGTGCATTATCCTGTACTGTGACATCACTGTGTGCATTATCCTGTACTGTGACATCACTGTGTGCATTATCCTGTACTGTAGTATATATATATATATATATATATTCTCTGTGACAAGCACAATGACTTATTGGCCTTCCATCCCCATACCTCCCAACTTTTGAAGAACCGAAAGAGGGACAAAATGTGCGGTGCGCGTAGCGTGCCGTGGCAAATTTAGCCCCACCTACTTTTGTGTTGACTCCGCCCATTCTCATTAATTTTTCATGTGCCTGCACACAGTATAATCCTCCTACAGTCACCCGTAAATTATATGACCCCCCTCTATCTCTCCCCCAGTTTCATAAACACCCTTCATCTGCCCCCAGTTTCATGTCCTCCCTCCATCTCTGTCCCCAGATTCATGTCCCCACATCTCTTCCCCCAGATTCATGTCCCCTCCATCTCTGCCCCCAGATTCATGTCCCCTCCATCTCTGCCCCCAGATTCATGTCCTCTCCATCTCTGCCCCCAGATTCATGTCCCCACATCTCTTCCCCCAGATTCATGTCCCCTCCATCTCTGCCCCCAGATTCATGTCCTCTCCATCTCTGCCCCCAGATTCATGTTCCCACATCTCTGCCCCCAGTGTCATGCTGTCCTCTCCTTCATCTGCCCCCAGTTTCACGTTCCACCTCAGTGTACACATTACACTTAACTTCTCCTTGTTCCCTCGCCGCTCTCTGCGCGCCTCTCTCTCTCTCTCGCGCACAGTTGTAGACGCGATGTGACGTCATCACATCGCGTCTACACAGCCGGTAGGTGGCGTGCGGCGGCGGCGAAGCAAGGAGCTGAACTGTGACAGCTCCTTGCTTCAGCCGCGTATGTGTTCAACTCCGACCTGCGTCCTCTGGACGCAGATCTGAGTTGAAATCGGGACCTACCTCCCTCCAACTGGGACAGCGGGACATGTCACCGGAATCGTGAATGTCCCGCGGAAATCGGGACGGTTGGGAGGTATTTTCTGTGACGAGCACAATGACTTGTTGGCCTAGTTCCATCCCCTTTTACACTCAGCATCTGACAGTCCTTCCCCAGGATTCACCCCAGTAAATGCATTTTCCCTGCCTGTCCCAATCATATATGACATTTCCACAGAACATGCTACTTTCCGTATTTTCAGTGACTAAACATGTCACAAAATTTTACACAAACGTGGTGCAAATCCTGATTGTTTTTTTCTTGTTGAAGTTACATCAAAGCCTGGTGTAATCTACATAGTAAATGTGGCCTTAGTATTCACAGCAGATTTTATAATGCCTTTTTAATTTTTTTATGCTTTAATTTCTGCATGCCTTCTGTTGTGTCCTGTTCACTTACTTGCAGTGTCCCTGGTGGTCAGGAGGAGGGAGGGTGAGATAGAGATGGTGCTGTGAGTAACAATACACACTACTTGGTGCTGTGATTTAAAACAAACAACATCTGCTGTAGTTTACTGGTTAGGGAATCCACTGTCCCCGGCCACGGCTGCTTATTAGTTCACATGGCTGCATATACAGTATTATTAGAATTCCGTTACAATATCTTTCCTCTATAATGCTGTACTGTGACATCACTGTGTGTATTATCCCTGTACTGTGACATCATTGTGTGTATTATCCTGTACTGTGACATCACTGTGTGTATTATCCCTGTACTGTGACATCACTGTGTGTATTATCCCTGTACTGTAACATCATTGTGTGTATTATCCTGTACTGTGACATCACTGTGTGTATTATCTCTGTACTGTGACATCACTGTGTGTATTATCCCTGTACTGTGACATCACTGTGTGTATTATCCTGTACTGTGACATCACTGTGTGTATTTTCCCTGTACTGTGACATCACTGTGTGTATTATCCTGTACTGTGACATCACTGTGTGTATTATCCCTGTTCTGTGACATCATTGTGTATATTATCCTGTACTGTGACATCACTGTGTGTATTATCTCTGTACTGTGACATCACTGTGTGTATTATCTCTGTACTGTGACATCACTGTGTGTATTATCCCTGTACTGTGACATCACTGTGTGTATTATCCCTGTACTGTGACATCACTGTGTGTATTATCTCTGTACTGTGACATCACTGTGTGTATTATCCTGTACTGTGACATCACTGTGTGTATTATCCCTGTACTGTGACATCACTGTGTGTATTATCCCTGTACTGTGACATCACTGTGTGTATTATCCTGTACTGTGACATCACTGTGTGTATTATCCCTGTACTGTAACATCACTGTGTGTATTATCCTGTACTGTGACATCACTGTGTGTATTATCCTGTACTGTGACATCACTGTGTGTATTATCCCTGTTCTGTGACATCATTGTGTGTATTATCCTGTACTGTGACATCACTGTGTGTATTATCTCTGTACTGTGACATCACTGTGTGTATTATCTCTGTACTGTGACATCACTGTGTGTATTATCCCTGTACTGTGACATCACTGTGTGTATTATCTCTGTACTGTGACATCACTGTGTGTATTATCCTGTTCTGTGACATCACTGTGTGTATTATCCCTGTACTGTGACATCACTGTGTGTATTATCCCTGTACTGTGACATCACTGTGTGTATTATCCCTGTACGGTGACATCACTGTGTGTATTATCCCTGTACTGTGACATCACTGTGTGTATTATCTCTGTACTGTGACATCACTGTGTGTATTACCTCTGTACTGTGACATTACTGTGTGTATTATCCCTGTACTGTGACATCACTGTGTGTATTACCTCTGTACTGTGACATCACTGTGTGTATTACCTCTGTATTGTGACATCACTGTGTGTATTATCTCTGTACTGTGACATCACTGTGTGTATTATCCTGTACTGTGACATCACTGTGTGTATTATCTCTGTACTGTGACATCACTGTGTGTATTATCCCTGTACTGTGACATCACTGTGTGTATTATCCCTGTACTGTTACATCACTGTGTGTATTATCCTGTACTGTGACATCACTGTGTGTATTATCTCTGTACTGTGACATCACTGTGTGTATTATCTCTGTACTGTGACATCACTGTGTGTATTATCCTGTACTGTGACATCACTGTGTGTATTATCTCTGTACTGTGACATCACTGTGTGTATTATCCTGTACTGTGACATCACTGTGTGTATTATCCTGTACTGTGACATCACTGTGTGTATTATCTCTGTACTGTGACATCACTGTGTGTATTATCTCTGTACTGTGACATCACTGTGTGTATTATCCCTGTACTGTGACATCATTGTGTGTATTATCCTGTACTGTGACATCACTGTGTGTATTATCCCTGTACAGTGACATCACTGTGTGTATTATCCCTGTACTGTTACATCACTGTGTGTATTATCTCTGTACTGTGACATCACTGTGTGTATTATCTCTGTACTGTGACATCACTGTGTGTATTACCTCTGTACTGTGACATCACTGTGTGTATTACGTCTGTACTGTGACATCACTGTGTGTATTACCTCTGTACTGACATCACTGTGTGTATTATCCCTGTACTGTGACATCACTGTGTGTATTATCCTGTACTGTGACATCACTGTGTGTATTATCCTGTACTGTGACATCACTGTGTGTATTATCTCTGTACTGTGACATCACTGTGTGTATTATCCTGTACTATGACATCACTGTGTGTATTATCCCTGTACTGTGACATCACTGTGTGTATTATCCCTGTACTGTGACATCACTGTGTGTATTATCCCTGTACTGTAACATCATTGTGTGTATTATCCTGTACTGTGACATCACTGTGTGTATTATCTCTGTACTGTGACATCACTGTGTGTATTATCCCTGTACTGTGACATCACTGTGTGTATTATCCTGTACTGTGACATCACTGTGTGTATTTTCCCTGTACTGTGACATCACTGTGTGTATTATCCTGTACTGTGACATCACTGTGTGTATTATCCCTGTTCTGTGACATCATTGTGTATATTATCCTGTACTGTGACATCACTGTGTGTATTATCTCTGTACTGTGACATCACTGTGTGTATTATCCTGTACTATGACATCACTGTGTGTATTATCCCTGTACTGTGACATCACTGTGTGTATTACCTCTGTACTGACATCACTGTGTGTATTATCCCTGTACTGTGACATCACTGTGTGTATTATCCTGTACTGTGACATCACTGTGTGTATTATCCTGTACTGTGACATCACTGTGTGTATTATCTCTGTACTGTGACATCACTGTGTGTATTATCCTGTACTATGACATCACTGTGTGTATTATCCCTGTACTGTGACATCACTGTGTGTATTATCCCTGTACTGTGACATCACTGTGTGTATTATCCCTGTACTGTAACATCATTGTGTGTATTATCCTGTACTGTGACATCACTGTGTGTATTATCTCTGTACTGTGACATCACTGTGTGTATTATCCCTGTACTGTGACATCACTGTGTGTATTATCCTGTACTGTGACATCACTGTGTGTATTTTCCCTGTACTGTGACATCACTGTGTGTATTATCCTGTACTGTGACATCACTGTGTGTATTATCCCTGTTCTGTGACATCATTGTGTATATTATCCTGTACTGTGACATCACTGTGTGTATTATCTCTGTACTGTGACATCACTGTGTGTATTATCTCTGTACTGTGACATCACTGTGTGTATTATCCCTGTACTGTGACATCACTGTGTGTATTATCCCTGTACTGTGACATCACTGTGTGTATTATCTCTGTACTGTGACATCACTGTGTGTATTATCCTGTACTGTGACATCACTGTGTGTATTATCCCTGTACTGTGACATCACTGTGTGTATTATCCCTGTACTGTGACATCACTGTGTGTATTATCCTGTACTGTGACATCACTGTGTGTATTATCCCTGTACTGTGACATCACTGTGTGTATTATCCTGTACTGTGACATCACTGTGTGTATTATCCTGTACTGTGACATCACTGTGTGTATTATCCCTGTTCTGTGACATCATTGTGTGTATTATCCTGTACTGTGACATCACTGTGTGTATTATCTCTGTACTGTGACATCACTGTGTGTATTATCTCTGTACTATGACATCACTGTGTGTATTATCCCTGTACTGTGACATCACTGTGTGTATTATCTCTGTACTGTGACATCACTGTGTGTATTATCCTGTTCTGTGACATCACTGTGTGTATTATCCCTGTACTGTGACATCACTGTGTGTATTATCCCTGTACTGTGACATCACTGTGTGTATTATCCCTGTACGGTGACATCACTGTGTGTATTATCCCTGTACTGTGACATCACTGTGTGTATTATCTCTGTACTGTGACATCACTGTGTGTATTACCTCTGTACTGTGACATCACTGTGTGTATTATCCCTGTACTGTGACATCACTGTGTGTATTATCTCTGTACTGTGACATCACTGTGTGTATTACCTCTGTACTGTGACATTACTGTGTGTATTATCCCTGTACTGTGACATCACTGTGTGTATTACCTCTGTACTGTGACATCACTGTGTGTATTACCTCTGTATTGTGACATCACTGTGTGTATTATCTCTGTACTGTGACATCACTGTGTGTATTATCCTGTACTGTGACATCACTGTGTGTATTATCTCTGTACTGTGACATCACTGTGTGTATTATCCCTGTACTGTGACATCACTGTGTGTATTATCCCTGTACTGTTACATCACTGTGTATTATCCTGTACTGTGACATCACTGTGTGTATTATCTCTGTACTGTGACATCACTGTGTGTATTATCTCTGTACTGTGACATCACTGTGTGTATTATCCTGTACTGTGACATCACTGTGTGTATTATCCTGTACTGTGACATCACTGTGTGTATTATCTCTGTACTGTGACATCACTGTGTGTATTATCTCTGTACTGTGACATCACTGTGTGTATTATCCCTGTACTGTGACATCATTGTGTGTATTATCCTGTACTGTGACATCACTGTGTGTATTATCCCTGTACAGTGACATCACTGTGTGTATTATCCCTGTACTGTTACATCACTGTGTGTATTATCTCTGTACTGTGACATCACTGTGTGTATTATCTCTGTACTGTGACATCACTGTGTGTATTACCTCTGTACTGTGACATCACTGTGTGTATTACCTCTGTACTGTGACATCACTGTGTGTATTATCCCTGTACTGTGACATCACTGTGTGTATTATCCTGTACTGTGACATCACTGTGTGTATTATCCTGTACTGTGACATCACTGTGTGTATTATCTCTGTACTGTGACATCACTGTGTGTATTATCCTGTACTATGACATCACTGTGTGTATTATCCCTGTACTGTGACATCACTGTGTGTATTATCCTGTACTGTGACATCACTGTGTGTATTATCCTGTACTGTGACATCACTGTGTGTATTATCCCTGTACTGTGACATCACTGTGTGTATTATCCCTGTACTGTGACATCACTGTGTGTATTATCCCTGTACTGTGACATCACTGTGTGTATTATCTCTGTACTGTGACAATACTGTGTGTATTATCCCTGTACTGTGACATCACTGTGTGAATTACCTCTGTACTGTGACATCACTGTGTGTATTACCTCTGTACTGTGACATCACTGTGTGTATTATCCTGTACTGTGACATCACTGTGTGTATTATCCTGTACTGTGACATCACTGTGTGTATTATCCTGTACTGTGACATCACTGTGTGTATTACCTCTGTACTGTGACATCACTGTGTGTATTATCCTGTCCTGACATCACTGTGTGTATTACCTCTGTACTGTGACATCACTGTGTGTATTATCCTGTCCTGTGACATCACTGTGTGTATTACCTCTGTACTGTGACATCACTGTGTGTATTATCTCTGTACTGTGACATCACTGTGTGTATTATCTCTGTACTGTGACATCACTGTGTGTAATATCCCTGTACTGTGACATCACTGTGTGCATTATCCTGTACTGTGACATCACTGTGTGCATTATCCTGTACTGTGACATCACTGTGTGCATTATCCTGTACTGTAGTATATATATATATATATATATATATATATATATATATATATATATTCTCTGTGACAAGCACAATGACTTATTGGCCTTCCATCCCCATACCTCCCAACTTTTGAAGAACCGAAAGAGGGACAAAATGTGCGGTGCGCGTAGCGTGCCGTGGCAAATTTAGCCCCACCTACTTTTGTGTTGACTCCGCCCATTCTCATTAATTTTTCATGTGCCTGCACACAGTATAATCCTCCTACAGTCACCCGTAAATTATATGACCCCCCTCTATCTCTCCCCCAGTTTCATAAACACCCTTCATCTGCCCCCAGTTTCATGTCCTCCCTCCATCTCTGTCCCCAGATTCATGTCCCCACATCTCTTCCCCCAGATTCATGTCCCCTCCATCTCTGCCCCCAGATTCATGTCCCCTCCATCTCTGCCCCCAGATTCATGTCCTCTCCATCTCTGCCCCCAGATTCATGTTCCCACATCTCTGCCCCCAGTGTCATGCTGTCCTCTCCTTCATCTGCCCCCAGTTTCACGTTCCACCTCAGTGTACACATTACACTTAACTTCTCCTTGTTCCCTCGCCGCTCTCTGCGCGCCTCTCTCTCTCTCTCGCGCACAGTTGTAGACGCGATGTGACGTCATCACATCGCGTCTACACAGCCGGTAGGTGGCGTGCGGCGGCGGCGAAGCAAGGAGCTGAACTGTGACAGCTCCTTGCTTCAGCCGCGTATGTGTTCAACTCCGACCTGCGTCCTCTGGACGCAGATCTGAGTTGAAATCGGGACCTACCTCCCTCCAACTGGGACAGCGGGACATGTCACCGGAATCGTGAATGTCCCGCGGAAATCGGGACGGTTGGGAGGTATTTTCTGTGACGAGCACAATGACTTGTTGGCCTAGTTCCATCCCCTTTTACACTCAGCATCTGACAGTCCTTCCCCAGGATTCACCCCAGTAAATGCATTTTCCCTGCCTGTCCCAATCATATATGACATTTCCACAGAACATGCTACTTTCCGTATTTTCAGTGACTAAACATGTCACAAAATTTTACACAAACGTGGTGCAAATCCTGATTGTTTTTTTCTTGTTGAAGTTACATCAAAGCCTGGTGTAATCTACATAGTAAATGTGGCCTTAGTATTCACAGCAGATTTTATAATGCCTTTTTAATTTTTTTATGCTTTAATTTCTGCATGCCTTCTGTTGTGTCCTGTTCACTTACTTGCAGTGTCCCTGGTGGTCAGGAGGAGGGAGGGTGAGATAGAGATGGTGCTGTGAGTAACAATACACACTACTTGGTGCTGTGATTTAAAACAAACAACATCTGCTGTAGTTTACTGGTTAGGGAATCCACTGTCCCCGGCCACGGCTGCTTATTAGTTCACATGGCTGCATATACAGTATTATTAGAATTCTGTTACAATATCTTTCCTCTATAATGCTGTACTGTGACATCACTGTGTGTATTATCCCTGTACTGTGACATCATTGTGTGTATTATCCTGTACTGTGACATCACTGTGTGTATTATCCCTGTACTGTGACATCACTGTGTGTATTATCCCTGTACTGTAACATCATTGTGTGTATTATCCTGTACTGTGACATCACTGTGTGTATTATCCCTGTACTGTGACATCACTGTGTGTATTATCCTGTACTGTGACATCACTGTGTGTATTTTCCCTGTACTGTGACATCACTGTGTGTATTATCCTGTACTGTGACATCACTGTGTGTATTATCCCTGTTCTGTGACATCATTGTGTATATTATCCTGTACTGTGACATCACTGTGTGTATTATCCTGTACTGTGACATCACTGTGTGTATTATCTCTGTACTGTGACATCACTGTGTGTATTATCCCTGTACTGTGACATCACTGTGTGTATTATCTCTGTACTGTGACATCACTGTGTGTATTATCCTGTACTGTGACATCACTGTGTGTATTATCCCTGTACTGTGACATCACTGTGTGTATTATCCCTGTACTGTGACATCATTGTGTGTATTATCCTGTACTGTGACATCACTGTGTGTATTATCCCTGTACTGTGACATCACTGTGTGTATTATCCTGTACTGTGACATCACTGTGTGTATTATCCCTGTACTGTGACATCACTGTGTGTATTATCCTGTACTGTGACATCACTGTGTGTATTATCCTGTACTGTGACATCACTGTGTGTATTATCCCTGTTCTGTGACATCATTGTGTGTATTATCCTGTACTGTGACATCACTGTGTGTATTATCTCTGTACTGTGACATCACTGTGTGTATTATCTCTGTACTGTGACATCACTGTGTGTATTATCCCTGTACTGTGACATCACTGTGTGTATTATCCCTGTACGGTGACATCACTGTGTGTATTATCCCTGTACTGTGACATCACTGTGTGTATTATCTCTGTACTGTGACATCACTGTGTGTATTATCTCTGTACTGTGACATCACTGTGCGTATTATCCCTGTACTGTGACATCACTGTGCGTATTATCCCTGTACTGTGACATCACTGTGTGTATTATCCCTGTACTGTGACATCACTGTGTGTATTATCTCTGTACTGTGACATCACTGTGTGTATTATCCCTGTACTGTGACATCACTGTGTGTATTATCCCTGTACTGTGACATCACTGTGTGTATTATCCTGTACTGTGACATCACTGTGTGTATTATCTCTGTACTGTGACATCACTGTGTGTATTATCCCTGTACTGTGACATCACTGTGTGTATTATCTCTGTACTGTGACATCACTGCCTGTATTATCCCTGTACTGTGACATCACTGTGTGTTTTATCTCTGTACTGTGACATCACTGTGTGTATTATCTCTGTACTGTGACATCACTGTGTGTATTATCCTGTACTGTGACATCACTGTGTGTATTATCTCTGTACTGTGACATCACTGTGCGTATTATCCCTGTACTGTGACATCACTGTGCGTATTATCCCTGTACTGTGACATCACTGTGTGTATTATCTCTGTATTGTGACATCACTGTGTGTATTATCTCTGTACTGTGACATCACTGTGTGTATTATCCCTGTACTGTGACATCACTGTGTGTATTATCCCTGTACTGTGACATCACTGTGTGTATTATCCCTGTACTGTGACATCACTGTGTGTATTATCCCTGTACTGTGACATCACTGTGTGTATTATCTCTGTATTGTGACATCACTGTGTGTATTATCCTGTACTGTGACATCACTGTGTGTATTATCTCTGTACTGTGACATCACTGTGTGTATTATCCTGTACTGTGACATCACTGTGTGTTTTATCTCCGTACTGTGACATCACTGTGTGTATTATCTCTGTACTGTGACATCACTGTGCGTATTATCCCTGTACTGTGACATCACTGTGCGTATTATCCCTGTACTGTGACATCACTGTGTGTATTATCTCTGTATTGTGACATCACTGTGTGTATTATCTCTGTACTGTGACATCACTGTGTGTATTATCCCTGTACTGTGACATCACTGTGTGTATTATCCCTGTACTGTGACATCACTGTGTGTATTATCCCTGTACTGTGACATCACTGTGTGTATTATCCCTGTACTGTGACATCACTGTGTGTATTATCCCTGTACTGTGACATCACTGTGTGTATTATCTCTGTATTGTGACATCACTGTGTGTATTATCCTGTACTGTGACATCACTGTGTGTATTATCTCTGTACTGTGACATCACTGTGTGTATTATCCTGTACTGTGACATCACTGTGTGTTTTATCTCCGTACTGTGACATCACTGTAAGTATTATCCCTGTACTGTGTATCTAATTCTCCAACTTGTGATGGTGTGTGTTGACCTGTGTATCTAATCCTCTGATGTGTGTATCTCAGTTTGGATATCAGTGTTGGATTATACATGTGGAGTGACCTTCTAAGAGAGTTGAGGCTGAGTCTAAAACCTTCCTGGATACCCGATGTATCTGTGTGCCAAATTTGATGAAGATCGATCCAGTCTTTTGGTCGCGCATAAAGAACAGACAGACAGAAACCCATAACCCTCATAACCCTCTGAGCTCTCAGTCACCATTTTTTCCCCATTGGAAAACCCATTTAACAAACATTTACCACCTAGGTTATCTGTAACAGGAGGTAAACTCATAAATGGCGCAGAGTTGGTTAATATAATGACTTGGCAGTCAATTCTATATAGGATTTCAATTACTGTTTGGCATTGACAAGCCACTACGTATAAATTCTGGCCCCACAATTAAGTAAAGCAACATTTTATGAGCAGGAAACAAGATTCTTCCCAGCTGTGGAGGTCTCAGGCTCAATCAATGAAGTGACAATAAAAGCCGTCTATGGTCTAGACTAGGATTGTGTCAGCTGAGACGTTCTGGGATCGGCGTCTGATCCTAACTCTATGAGCGATGGGACCTTGCACTGTGTAAGTTGGGTTTTTGAAAGAAGAAACATAAGTTAGAGTTGCCGGATTGGGTGTTGAAATTGAACCTTCAAATCCCAAATTCAGTAGCTTAGGCTAGGATTACACTACCATATTTGGGCCCTTAAAGGGGAGCTGTAACCAGGTTTAAAAAGCCTAATAACATAGATCATCCAATAGGTGCTGTCACCCTGAGCAATTCGGTGTTTTGTTTATCCAGATCCGTTCAGCCATTCCAAAGATATAAGTCCTTTTAGTGTTGATGGGGTCTACTAACTAAATGGGCGGGAAAATTGCGTGACCCATAACACACAGACTCCGCCCATAGAGGAACCACCGTGTTATTAACACTAAAAGGGCTTATATCTTTGGAGTAGCTGAACAGATTTGAATAAAGAAAATGCCAAAATACTCAGGATGACAGCGCCGCTCAGAAGATCTATGTCATTGGGGTTTTGCACATCTGGTGAGGATTAGAGGCAGTGCCAATGCCGTGTGTTACCTACAGATCCACATAATAGTGTGACATCTATAGATCCCCCATAACGTTGTACCATCCAAAGATCACCTACAACGGTGTATCATCCATAGCTCCCCCAGAACAGTAACATCCACAGATCCCCATAATGTTGTGTTATCTAAAGATTCGCCATAATGGTGTACCATCCATAGATCACCCATACAGTGTGTCAGCTGTGGATCCAGAATAATAATTTCATCAACAGATCCCCCATAACAGTGTTATTTACAAATCTCCATAACGATGTGACATCTAAAGATCCCCATAACAGTGTGTCATCTATAGATCCCCCATGACAGTGTGCCATCTATACAGCCCCCGTGACAGTGTGTCATCTATAGATCCCCCATGACAGTGTGCCATCTATACAGCCCCCGTGACAGTGTGTCATCTATAGATCCCCCATAACAGTGTGTCATCTATAGATCCCCCCGTAACAGTGTGTCATCTATAGATCCCCCCGTAACAGTGTGTCATGTATAGATCCCCCCGTAAAAGTGTGTCATCTACAGATCCCCCATAACAGTGTGTCATCTACAGATCCCCCATAACAGTGTGTCATCTACAGATCCCCATAACAGTGTCATCTATATGTTCCCCATAACAGTGTGTCATCTATAGATCTCCCGTGACAGTGTGTCATCTATAGATCCCCCATAACAGTGTCTAATCTATAGATCCCACGTAACAGTGTGTCATCTATAGATCCCCCATAACAGTGTGCCATCTATACAGCCCCCGTGACAGTGTGTCATCTATAGATCCCCCGTAATAGTGTGTCATAGTGTGTCATCTATAGATCCCCCATAACAGTATGCCATCTATACAGCCCCCGTGACAGTGTGTCATCTATAGATCCCCCATAATAGTGTGTCATAGTGTGTTATCTATAGATCCCCCATAACAGTGTGTCTTCTATAGATCCCCTATAACAGTGCGCCATCTATAAATCCCCCATAACAGTGTGTCATCTACAGATCCCCATAACAGTGTGTCATCTATAGATCCCCCGATAACAGTGTGTCATGTATAGATCCCCCCATAAAAGTGTGTCTTCTATAGATCCCCCATAACAGTTTGTCATCTACAGATCCCCCATAACAGTGTTATCTATACGTTCCCCATAACAGTGTGTCATCTATAGATCCCCCATAACAGTGTGTCATCTATAGATCCCCCATAACAGTGTGTCATCTATAGATCCCCATAACAGTGTGTCATCTATAGATCCCCATAACAGTGTGTCATCTATAACAGTGTGCCATCTACAGATCCCCCATAGCAGTGTGCCATCTACACATTCCCCATAACAGTGTGTCATCCACAGTTTCCCCATAACAGTGTCATCTATACGTTCCCCATAACAGTGTGCTATCTACAGACCCCCCCCCCCCCGTAACAGTGTGTCATATACAGATCCCCCATAACAGTGTGCCATCTATACAGCCCCCGTGACAGTGTGTCATCTATAGATCCCCCGTAATAGTGTGTCATAGTGTGTCATCTATAGATCCCCCATAACAGTATGCCATCTATACAGCCCCCGTGACAGTGTGTCATCTATAGATCCCCCATAATAGTGTGTCATAGTGTGTTATCTATAGATCCCCTATAACAGTGCGCCATCTATAAATCCCCCATAACAGTGTGTCATCTACAGATCCCCATAACAGTGTGTCATCTATAGATCCCCCATAACAGTGTGTCATGTATAGATCCCCCCATAAAAGTGTGTCTTCTATAGATCCCCCATAACAGTTTGTCATCTACAGATCCCCCATAACAGTGTTATCTATACGTTCCCCATAACAGTGTGTCATCTATAGATCCTCCATAACAGTGTGTCATCTATAGATCCTCCATAACAGTGTGTCATCTACAGACCCCCCGTAACAGTGTGTCATCTATAACAGTGTGCCATCTACAGATCCCCCATAGCAGTGTGCCATCTACACATTCCCCATAACAGTGTGTCATCCACAGTTTCCCCATAACAGTGTCATCTATACGTTCCCCATAACAGTGTGCTATCTACAGACCCCCCCCCCCCCGTAACAGTGTGTCATATACAGATCCCCCATAACAGTGCGTCATCTACACATTCTCCATAAGTGTCTTCTACAGATCCCCATAACAGTGTGTCATGTATAGATCCCCCCGTAACAGTGTGTCATCTATACGTTCCCCATAACAGTGTGTCATCTATAGATCCCCCATAACAGCTTGTCATCCACAGTTTCCCCATAACAATATCATCCACAGATCTCCTTAGCTATACTTCCCCTATTGGCAGTGACCGGTTTAGTTCCCTCTCATTATTTCTACAAAATTTTTGCAAAAAAGGCGACTTTGGCCTGACTCTCTTGGTCACACGTTGGAGTTGCAACCTAGTCTAAAACTTGGGAAACCAGCCAAAGATCCACAGTGACGGCCAGCGGTTATAATAAAGCATGCTGTGGATCCTGTAGGTGGCGCAACCTCGGCATGGAAGACACCCGCAGATTGCAGAGACTGACTACGCCTCTCCTATATGCTACCCTAACCCCTCTGATATGACGCTGCCCCCTAATAACACCACACAGGCAGCACCACCTACTGGACCCACAGCTTGTCTACAACCGCTCTATAGTAACTCCGTTCCCCATTGTATTATTTAATTGTTCTACAACCCAAGTTCACAAAGTCTTGCCGTCCTATTGGAATTAAAAAAACCCCGAGATATACAAGAAGAAAATGTAATAAAATAAATTGTAGCCAAGGTGTTTGATAACCAAACTCTTGCACTGGAAAATAAATAGCAACAATCACATCTTTTCCCCCGAAGCGTCTTTGAAATTGCGCTTTGTTTGCCAATACTTGTACGAACCGGTATCGCTTTGTTAATTTAGCTGCAGCCATATATAAGAAATTGTGCCAGTGTAATCTGAACTTGTAATTCTTAAATGCACCCAATTCATTCTTATGTTAAATTGAATTGTTTGCACACCTGAGGGTGCTGGTAAATGGCTGTGCAGTTGGGAAATTTATGACTTGTGGCTGGCTGCAGTACTGGCAGGCGGCCACTGGATGGCAGCAGAGAGAGGGGCAGGGCAGTGATCTGGTGCAGCAGCTGTGGCTTGTTCATATAAGCACACTTCTCTGCTAGGAAGGTAATTTAGAACAATTACACCAATTATTATTGCTTTTCTAATTAGTGTTTTTCCTACAGAATTAGCTGAGTGTTTATTAGAAGTCGCACGCTGCCAGCGCCTTAACCGCTTCGCTGCCGGCCCCGATGGAAGAATCATATTTTGGGTTGTTATTTATCTATTTTTATGGCATAAAAGCATTGATGAAATATTCATTCTGCTTTGTTACATTGGCCATTAATTTTTAACGAGCTTTATGTCTTCCTTAAGAGAGAGTTGTGTTAATTCCAGGCCTTTCCGAAATAGAGGGAGGATTTTTTTCTTTGGCTGTGCCATAAATGACCCGAACAAATCCAAGAAGGAGATGGTATGAAATGGGTTTATTTCTGGGGGCCTGGATGAGGACTAGCTCTATATCCCTGCACATGAGACCCCCACTCAAGAGCAAATAGAGTTATATATCCAAGATACACCGAATATCTAAAATTATCTATCTATCTATCTATCTATCTATCTATCTATCTATCTATCTATCTATCTATCTATTATCTATCTATCTATCTATCTATCTCCTATCTATCTATCTATCTATCTCCTATCTATCTATCTATCTATCTATCTATCTATCTATCTATCTCTCTCCTATCTATCTATCTATCTATCTATCTATCTATCTATCTATCTCCTATCTACCTATCTATCTATCTATCTCCTATCTATTTATCTATCTATCTATCTCCTATCTATCTATCTATCTATCTATCTATCTCCTATCTATCTATCTATCTATCTATCTATCTATCTCCTATCTATCTATCTATCTATCTATCTCCTATCTATCTATCTATCTATCTATCTATCTCCTATCTATCTATCTATCTATCTATCTATCTATCTATCTATCTATCATCTATCTATCTATCTATCTATCTATCTATCTATCTCCTATCTATCTATCTATCTATCTATCTATCTATCTCCTATCTATCTATCTATCTCCTATCTATCTATCTATCTATCTATCTATCTATCTATCTATCTATCTATCATCTATCTATCTATCTATCTATCTCCTATCTATCTATCTATCTATCTATCTCCTATCTATCTATCTATCTATCTATCTATCTCCTATCTATCTATCTATCTATCTATCTATCTATCTATCTATCTATCATCTATCTATCTATCTATCTATCTATCTATCTATCTATCTCCTATCTATCTATCTATCTATCTATCTATCTATCTCCTATCTATCTATCTATCTCCTATCTATCTATCTATCTATCTATCTATCTATCTATCATCTATCTATCTGATCATTCTATTAGTCTATCCATATATATTTCTTTCTCCATCAAATATGTCACTCTATTTCATATCTAACTAGAATGTATCTATCCCATATTTATCATTGCATGTACTTTTCTATCCATCTCATATCTATAATCTATATCATCCAATTAACATCATAGATTGTAAATCTCATTCTACAGTTTTTATCTACAGTCCTATGAAAAAGTTTGGGCACCCCTATTAATCTTAATCGTTTTTAGTTCTAAATATTTTGGTATTTGCAACAGCCATTTCAGTTTGATATATCTAATAACTGATGGACACAGTAATATTTCAGGATTGAAATGAGGTTTATTGTACTAACAGAAAATGCGCAATATGCATTAAACCAAAATTTGACCGGTGCAAAAGTATGGGCACCTCAACAGAAAAGTGCCAGTAATATTTAGTAGATCCTCCTTTTGCAAAGATAACAGCCTCTAGTCGCTTCCTGTAGCTTTTAATCAGTTCCTGGATCCTGGATAAAGGTATTTTGGACAAACAATTCAAGTTCAGTTAAGTTAGATGGTCGCCGAGCATGGACAGCCCGCTTCACATCATCCCACAGATGTTCAATGATATTCAGGTCTGGGGACTGGGATGGCCTTTCCAGAACATTGTAATTGTTCCTCTGCATGAATGCCTGAGGATTTGGAGCGGTGTTTTGGATCATTGTCTTGCTGAAATATCCATCCCCGGCGTAACTTCAACTTCGTCACTGATTCTTGAACATTATTCTCAAGAATCTGCTGATACTGAGTGGAATCCATGCGACCCTCAACTTTAACAAGATTCCCGGTGCCGGCATTGGCCACACAGCCCCAAAGCATGATGGAACCTCCACCAAATTTTACAGTGGGTAGCATGTGTTTTTCTTGGAATGCTGTTTCTTTTTGGACGCCATGCATAACGCCTTTTTTTATAACCAAACAACTCAATTTTTGTTTCCAAAATGAAGCTGCCTTGTCCAAATGTGCTTTTTCATACCTCAGGCAACTCTATTTGTGGCGTACGTGCAGAAACGGCTTCTTTCTCATCACTCTCCCATACAGCTTCTCCTTGTGCAAAGTGCGCTGTATTGTTGACCGATGCACAGTGACACCATCTGCAGCAAGATGATGCTGCAGCTCTTTGGAGGTGGTCTGTGGATTGTCCTTGACTGTTCTCACCATTCTTCTTCTCTGCCTTTCTGATATTTTTCTTGGCCTGCCACTTCTGGGCTTAACAAGAACTGTCCCTGTGGTCTTCCATTTCCTTACTATGTTCATCACAGTGGAAACTGACAGGTTAAATCTCTGAGACAACGTTTTGTATCCTTCCCCTGAACAACTATGTTGAACAATCTTTGTTTTCAGATCATTTGAGAGCGGGCTGTCCATGTTCGGCGACCATCAAACTTAACTGAACTTGAATTGTTTTGTAGAAAGAAATGGTCCAAAATACCTTCATCCAGGATCCAGGAACTGATTAAAAGCTACAGGAAGTGACTAGAGGCTGTTATCTTTGCAAAAGGAGGATCTACTAAATATTAATGTCACTTTTCTGTTGAGGTGCCCATACTTTTGCACCGGTCACATTTTGGTTTAATGCATATTGCGCATTTTCTGTTAGTACAATAAACCTCATTTCAATCCTGAAATATTACTGTGTCCATCAGTTATTAGATATATCAAACTGAAATGGCTGTTGCAAACACCAAAATATTTAGAACTAAAAATGATTAAGATTAATAGGGGTGCCCAAACTTTTTCATAGGACTGTATGTGATGGCAACTACAAGTATTTGTACATGGTAAGAAATCTGCTCATTGTAGAGGACAAGTGTCATTCATTGATTATTTCACATTTGTTTACCATCGCCTATATGGTAGTTATACTCACATATGATGTTAGGAATCACTATCAATCCAAACATCCAGAAAACTATCACATATGTGATTTTTAAAGTTCTAGATCTGTACATATTAGATAGCTAGACAGATAAAGATAGACAGATGGATACATTAGATAAATATAACAGAGAAGTAGATATATACATTAGATAGTATCATTAGATAGTATCATTAGATAGATAGATAGATAGATAGATAGATGTAAAATTGGGACTACTTCTGGCTCATGCCGGATTACCAGGATTTCCGGTGCCGGTTAGAGATGAGCGAACAGTGTTCTATCGAACACATGTTCGATCGGATATCAGGCTGTTCGATGTGTTCGATTCGAATCGAACATCACGTGGCAAACTCCAAAAAAATTTGATTCCCTTCCCACCTTCCCTGGCGCTTTTTTTGCACCAATAACAGCGCAGGGGAGGTGGGACAGGAACTACGACACCGGAGGCATTGAAAAAAATCGGAAAAAGTCATTGGCTGCCGAAATCAGGTGACCCCCATTTTAGACGAATAGTGGATTTCAGATCCGGGTCATATGAGACTGTGAACTTTGTGACTATGAGACAGGGATAGCTGTACAGGCAGGGATAGCTAGGGATAACCTTTATTTAGGGGGGGATGTTATTAAAATTAACTTTTTGGGGCTCTATCGGGTGTGTAATTGTGATTTTTGTGAGATAAACTTTTTCCCATAGGGATGCATTGGACAGCGCTGATTGGCCAGAGTACGGAATTCGGCCAATCAACGCTGGATCTGTCGGAGGAGGCGGAGTCTAAGGTCGGACCTGAATGGAGACTGGTGTGGAGCGATCTTAGACTCCGCCTCCTCCAGCAGAGCCAGCGCTGATTGGCCGAATTCTGTAAACTGGCCAATCAGCGCTGGCCAATGCATTCCTATTGGAAAAAGTTAGCTCGCGAAAATCGCAAGCTGACAGGGATTTCCATGAAATAAAGTGACTTTTATGCCCCCAGACATGCTTCCCCTGCTGTCCCAGTGTCATTCCAGGGTGTTGGTATCATTTCCTGGGGTGTCATAGTGGACTTGGTGACCCTCCAGAGACGGATTTGGGTTTCCCCCTTAACGAGTATCTGTTCCCCATAGACTATAATGGGGTTCGAAACCCGTTCGAACAGTCGAACAGTGAGCGACTGTTCGAATCGGATTTCGAACTTCGAACATTTTGGTGTTGGCTCATCTCTAGTGCCAGTGTATCGGGCTGCTGCCATCTTTCCGCTGGACTAGTTAATAACTAATGAACTCCTGACCAATCAGACAAGGACTCATTAGAGCCTGCGTTGCGCTCCCGCTAGTCATTGACTTGCCTGCACCTAGTTCAGACCTTTTCTGCCTCTTTCGCTGGCTGGCATTGAATTGCCGAGTTCCTGCGGTTTCTGAGCGCCGCTTCTTTCTATTCTCCGGAGGAATACTTACCAGGGAAATATGCAATTAATAATTCAGGGCTGGTAATTGCTAATTATTAAAACAATGATACCCTTATTTCATGGCCTAGTTATTATGAGGGCTGCTTTCTTAAATAACAGCTGTATGAGTTACTTGTGGAAATCTAGATCATATCTCATAAGTCTTAGTTAAATATGTTAAAGACTTTGTCGTTGTGATATTAATAGCTCATTACAAGACATACGGGGGACTTATTAATGGAGAAAGTGGAGCAGCCGGGGGTGGAGGTGGCAACGAGGATCCGGATGTACTGTATGACAGTGATATGCTGACACTTGGGGTGCAGGACAATAACACACTGACATGTGGGGTACAAAACAATGACATGCTGAGACTTGGGGCACCGAACAATGACATGCTGAGACTTGGGGTACAGGGCAATGACATGTTAATTATTGGGGTACAGAATAATGACATTCTGACACTTTGGGTACAGGACAATGACATGCTGACACTTGGGGTACAGGAGAATGACAGGCTGACACTTGGGGTACAGGAGAATGACAGGCTGACACTTGGGGCACAGGAGAATGACAGGCTGACACTTGGGGTACAGGACAATGACATGCAGCTACTTGGGGTACAGGAATATGACACCCTGATACTTGGGGTAGAGTATTATGGCACTCTGACGTTCAGGGTACAGGACAATAACACGTTGACACTTGGGGTGCAGGACAATAACATGGTGATATTTTGGGCTGTATTCAGAGGGGAGGAGGATGCAGCTGCATTATACTTCAGTGTGCCTATGACTCTCATGCTGTGAGAGGGGAGGAGGAACAGAATAAAAGTCCAATTGTTTTAGAACAAATAGTACATGAAGCCAAATAAAAATGTTTTATGTTACTTATTTAAGGCCTCCTTGGTCCCTTCTTAAAGGGGTACTCCATAAAAACAAAGTTTGGTATTAACAAGAAATTCCCTGCACTTCCTAACTTCATCTTCTCCTTTCCTTTGATTCTATCATTCTAATATTACGTCTAAAACTAAAGTAATCCTCTCTGTTAGCCATGAGCTCAATCATGTCCTTCTTCCTCCTCCTTAAGTCCTGCAGTAAGACACCTGGCTGCAGCAGGAGCCTCCCCCCCTCTGTCCTTTCTGCATTAGTGCAGTACAATTGATAAGCTTGACTGAGATCGAGAGCGTTGAATGCCGCGAGAAGACCCAAAAGGCCCTACGAAGGTGAGTTCTTTCCATCTCCCCTGGGTCTCTAGCCGAACTTGTTTGACCCAAAACAAATCTTACCCCATCTCTACTTGCTATATTATAGAGTCATCACATGATGAAATATAAAAAAACAAACAAAAAAACTTGATAGTCTTCAGTAGTTGAAACCTTTTTAATGGCTAACTAATAATGATGACAGATTACAACGTTTCGGTTCTCTCGGCTCCTTTCTCAAGTAAATTTAAAAACCATTTCTGAAGGAGCAGATTTATGTACAAAAGGACACATAGGGATAGAATTCTAGGAGGGGGGGGGGGGTAGAGGGTTATTAGTCATTGGTAGAAACAATGTAAACAATTCCAGGTTCTTATCAGTTCTCAGGGTCTCAGGTCAGTGATTTCTGTAAGAAGTCAGCTGTTGTTCGGACCCAGTCCAAATGATTAGGATATCGTCAATGAAGCGATAGTTGGCCCGGGGCCTGGTGGTGCAGGTGGATAGGAAGTCACTCTCAAGCTTGGCCATGACTATACTGACCACTGTCAGGATAGAGATACCAAACTCTAACAGGGAATATCAAATCCGAGGTACGTTCACCTGTAACACACCTAATGTAGCGTATTTAATAATGTGCACCAAATGTCCCACTGAGAATCTGTATGTTGGAGAGACCGGACAGCAGCTTAGAATGCGGATGAATTCTCATTGCCATACAATTAGAGAACGAAGAATGGACCTTCCCGTGTCAAAACATTTCTGCAATGAGGATCATAATATCACTGATCACATGAACATTTTAAATCAAGGAAAGAGCGACGGATTTAGGAGTATAAACTTATGACCCTGCTTTAAACACAGGAGAAGGGGTTAAATCTGTCACATGGGTTTATGGCATCTTACAGAAATCACTGACCTGAGACCCTGAGAACTGATAAGAACCTGGAATGTTTACATTGTTTCTACCAATAACTAATAACCCTCTACCCCCCCCCTTCCTCCTAGAATTCTATCCCTATGTGTCCTTTTGTACATAAATATGCACCTTCAGAAATGTTTTTTAAATTTACTTGAGAAAGGAGCCGAGAGATCTGAAACGTTGTAATCTGTCATCATTATTAGTTAGCCATTAAAAAGGTATCAACTACTGAAGACTCTCAAGTTTTTTTTAAATTTTTTTTATATTTCCTACCCACTGGCTAACACGGTGCGAGAACAAACATTTTCCTTACACATGATGAAAGTATAACAAGTTCCCGTGACTTGGTAGTATGACACCATAGGGCCCGAATGCTATCCTATAGGCTCAGGTGGTGCGTATGTCATGTGTATGAGACCAAAAGATTGCATTGACATCACTTGGACACGTCTAACCTCACTTGTAGTGCAGGACCCCAATACTAACGCCTTCACCGCCCCCTTTGGTGCACCTGAGTTCTGCTGACACTTGAGCCATTGATTTGTTGGAATCCCAGGTATCAGATTCTCACCTATCAGATCTGAGGATAGGTCATGATGATTTACCTACTAGAAAACCCCTTTAAGAGTCGTCCTTCAATCCTTGATAGTGTGTTAAGAAGTCTCCAAGCAATGCCAAAGGAGTTTGACTTCTTATATTGATAAATCTATGGATCTGTTTGGCTACTTCATCCTGAGGACCAGCGGTGGTCCAAGGTGACACACTTGATCAATGTGATCTTCTCACCCTTTTACCATTTTGTCTGGATTTCCACTTTAGATGGATCTTGAAAACAAATACAAGACTGCAAAAAATCTGACAACCCAGAATCTTCCATGACTGATCTTAAGTTCCGCTGCGGAGCAGATGGCTCGGAAGATTCAGTCTATTAATCTACCAATAATTGCAACAGATGCTTTCAGATCTTTACACGTTTGCTTCTTTTTTTTTACGAAGAGATGGACCACAAGGAAGCCCGAGAACGAGACGCCTCCATTAATTAGGACTAATAAGTCTATGACGAGAGGCTGGGAGAGCGCCACCGCCTGTGCGACTGGTGGAAGACCCAGGAATTACTAGAAAGAGTTGCAAAGTGAAGAGTTAAAAAGAATGGGATGTCTTTGGAGCTTTGTGTCGAGGCAATTTAAAGGTCACAAAATAGCCGAATTTAACCTCCGCCTTAACAGCAGTGTCCATGTTAAAGATTCTGCAAGAACGGGGATCGTAATGAGGTTCTGCCGCAGCCGAGATGCCCACCAGCTATCTGCAGTGTCCTCCCCATGTAGAGGTGCCACGGCTACAGGAAGAGGCAAGATTATTGATGTGCTTGCCTGAGGGATCGCAGCCAATAATGGATGTGTGATAGAGGCAGTGCTTTGTCATCAAACCAGAGGCCTGAAAGATGGCTTACTGGAATATTATCAGTCATCCCTTGATCAAGATATAATGCTGCCGAGGATTTTTTTTTTTATATATCCTAACAACTCCGGAAGACAAGAGAGTTCTGCAGCCCATTCCATGGCATTGACCCTATGTATGGCGCTCCATCCTATGTGTCCTATCTGGGACTGCTTCATTGTTGGAAAGACCCTTAGGGCCAGTTCACACGGAGTTAACGGGCGCGCATTCTGGCACGTATACACGTGTTAGAATGTGAGCGCTCAACACAGATCCCATTCATTTCAATGGGTCGTTACGGGCGTATAACGTGCGTAATTTTGCGCACCCGTAACTACCCATTGAAATGAATGGGATCTGTTTTGAGCGCTCACATTCCCAGAATGCGCGCCCGTTAACTCCGTGTGAACTGGCCCTAATATCGCTATAGCACTAGTGAGTATTGACATCTCCAACATCACTTTCTTCACTTAAGTCTGAGGTTAGAGGTCCCTTTCTCCAATCTTCGTCTTGCGTCTTGGAGTTATCTTTGACTCTGATCTGTCCTGGATTGACTCCAACCCATATGAGCCAGCCATATTCCATCTTATGCCTGCAAAACTTCTGTGCTGTACCCATTCTGGCCTGGGACTTGCTCCACATTCCCTGTGTAAACATGCTTTCTTCAAGGAGGTCTATGTCACATACCCATAGTGCATGGCTCTTACATAACCTGACCTGGTCACAGACCTCCATTCCCATCCTGTCCTGAACTAATTTCCCTTGTTGTATCACTTTGCGCTCCAATACTGGCTGGTGACAGGTTCATGCAACGCTTTTTATATACTCATAACACAAGTTCTTATGGAAAGGGACCGCTCTCCTGTAGAGTATAAGCTCTTATGGGCAGGGTCCTCTCTCCTGTACAGTGTAAGCTCTTATGGGCAGGGTCCTCTCTCCTGTACAGTATAAGGTCTTATGGGCAGGCTCCTCTCTCCTGTACAGTGTAAGCTCTTATGGGCAGGGTCCTCTCTCCTGTAGAGTGTAAGCTTTTATGGGCAGGGTCCTTTCTCCTGTAGAGTGTAAGCTCTTATGGGCAGGGTCCTCTCTCCTGTACAGTATAAGCTCTTATAGGCAGGGTCCTCTCTCCTGTAGAGTGTAAGCTCTTATGGGCAGGGTCTTCTCTCCTGTACAGTGTAAACTATTATGGTCAGGGTCCTCTCTCCTGTACAGTGTAAGCTCTTATGGGCAGGGTCCTTTCTCCTGTACAGTGTAAGCTCTTATGGGCAGGGTCCTCTCTCCTGTAGAGTGTAAGCTCTTATGGGAAGGGTCCTCTTTCCTGTACAGTATAAGCTCTTATGGGCAGGGTCCTCTCTCCTGTACAGTATAAACTCTTATGGGCAGGGTCCTCTCTCCTGTAGAGTGTAAGCTTTTATGGGCAGGGTCCTTTCTCCTGTAGAGTGTAAGCTCTTATGGGCAGGGTCCTCTCTCCTGTACAGTATAAGCTCTTATAGGCAGGGTCCTCTCTCCTGTAGAGTGTAAGCTCTTATGGGCAGGGTCTTCTCTCCTGTACAGTGTAAACTATTATGGTCAGGGTCCTCTCTCCTGTACAGTGTAAGCTCTTATGGGCAGGGTCCTTTCTCCTGTACAGTGTAAGCTCTTATGGGCAGGGTCCTCTCTCCTGTAGAGTGTAAGCTCTTATGGGAAGGGTCCTCTTTCCTGTACAGTATAAGCTCTTATGGGCAGGGTCCTCTCTCCTGTACAGTATAAACTCTTATGGGCAGGGTCCTCTCTCCTGTAGAGTGTAAGCTCATATGGGCAGGGACCTCTCTCCTGTAGAGTGTAAGCTCTTATGGTCGGGGTCTTCTCTCCTGTACAGTGTAAGCTCTTATGGGCAGGGACCTCTCTCCTGTACAGTATAAGCTCTTATGGGCAGGGAGCTCTCTCCTGTACAGTATAAGCTCTTATGGGCAGGGTCCTCTCTCTTGTACAGTATAAGCTCTTATGGGCAGGGACCTCTCTCCTGTACAGTGTAAGCTCTTGTGGGTAGGGACCTCTCTCCTGTACAGTGTAAGCTCTTGTGGGCAGGGACCTCTCTCCTGTAGAGTATAAGCTCTTATGGGCAGGGTCCTCTCTACTGTACAGTATAAGCTCTTATGGGCAGGGTCCTCTCTCCTATACAGTATAAGCTCTTATGGGCAGGGTACTCTCTCCTGTACAGTATAAGCTCTTATGGGCAGGGACCTCTCTCCTGTACAGTATAAGCTCTTATGGGCAGGGTCCTCTCTCTTGTACAGTATAAGCTCTTATGGGCAGGGACCTCTCTCCTGTACAGTGTAAGCTCTTGTGGGTAGGGACCTCTCTCCTGTACAGTGTAAGCTCTTGTGGGCAAGGACCTCTCTCCTGTAGAGTATAAGCTCTTATGGGCAGGGTCCTCTCTACTGTACAGTGTAAGCTCTTATGGGCAAGGTCCTCTCTACTGTACAGTGTAAGCTCTTATGGGCAGGGTCCTCTCTACTGTACAGTATAAGCTCTTATGGGCAGGGTCCTCTCTCCTATACAGTATAAGCTCTTATGGGCAGGGTACTCTCTCCTGTACAGTATAAGCTCTTATGGGCAGGGCCCTTACTCCTGTACAGTATAAGCTCTTATGGGCAGGGTCCTCTCTCTTGTACAGTATAAGCTCTTATGGGCAGGGACCTCTCTCCTGTACAGTGTAAGCTCTTGTGGGTAGGGACCTCTCTCCTGTACAGTGTAAGCTCTTGTGGGCAAGGACCTCTCTCCTGTAGAGTATAAGCTCTTATGGGCAGGGTCCTCTCTACTGTACAGTGTAAGCTCTTATGGGCAAGGTCCTCTCTACTGTACAGTGTAAGCTCTTATGGGCAGGGTCCTCTCTCTTGTACAGTATAAGCTCTTATGGGCAGGGACCTCTCTCCTGTACAGTGTAAGCTCTTGTGGGTAGGGACCTCTCTCCTGTACAGTGTAAGCTCTTGTGGGCAAGGACCTCTCTCCTGTAGAGTATAAGCTCTTATGGGCAGGGTCCTCTCTCCTATACAGTATAAGCTCTTATGGGCAGGGTACTCTCTCCTGTACAGTATAAGCTCTTATGGGCAGGGCCCTTACTCCTGTACAGTATAAGCTCTTATGGGCAGGGTCCTCTCTCCTATACAGTATAAGCTCTTATGGGCAGGGTACTCTCTCCTGTACAGTATAAGCTCTTATGGGCAGGGCCCTTACTCCTGTACAGTATAAGCTCTTATGGGCAGGGTCCTCTCTCTTGTACAGTATAAGCTCTTATGGGCAGGGACCTCTCTCCTGTACAGTGTAAGCTCTTGTGGGTAGGGACCTCTCTCCTGTACAGTGTAAGCTCTTGTGGGCAAGGACCTCTCTCCTGTAGAGTATAAGCTCTTATGGGCAGGGTCCTCTCTACTGTACAGTGTAAGCTCTTATGGGCAAGGTCCTCTCTACTGTACAGTGTAAGCTCTTATGGGCAGGGTCCTCTCTATTGTAGAGTATAAGCTCTTATGAGCAGGGACCTCTCTCCTGTAGAGTGTAAGCTCTTATGGGCAGGGTACTCTCTCCTGTACAGTATAAGCTCTTATGGGCAGGGTCCTCTCTCCTATACAGTATAAGCTCTTATGGGCAGGGTACTATCTCCTGTACAGTATAAGCTCTTATGGGCAGGGTCCTCTCTCCTGTACAGTATAAGCTCTTATGGGCAGGGTCCTCTCTCCTGTAGAGTGTAAGCTCTTATGGGCAGAGTCCTCTCTCCTGTACAGTATAAGCTCATATGGGCAGGGTCCTCTCTCCTGTAGAGCATAAGCTCATATGAGCAGGGTCCTCTCTCCTGTACAGTGTAAGCTGTTATGGGCAGAGTCCTCTCTCCTGTACAGTATAAGCTCTTATGGGCGGGGTCCTCTCTCTTGAACAGTCTAAACTCTTATGAGTAAGGGCCTGTCTTCTGTAAAATGTAAGCTCTTATGGGAAGGGTCCTCTCTCCTGTAGAGTGTAAGCTTGTATGGACAGGGTCATCTCTCCTGTAGGGTACAAGCTCTTATGGGAAGAGTCCTCTCTCCTGTACAGTATAAGCTCCTATGGGCAGGGTCCTCTCTTCTGTAAAGTTTAAGCTCTTATGGCCAGGAAGGCATTATACTGAATAAAGGGTCATGAAGGGCCTTATAATATGTGGGGGCTACAAGGAGGTGTTATAATGTATGGGGGCCACTTCAAGGGCTTTATACTGTATGTGGTCCACTAAGGGGCAATATACTTTGTGGAAATCATGTTATATATAAGAGGAAATTATACAATGTGTGGCCACCATGGGGGGATTATATTGTGTGCTGCATAAAAAGGACACTACTACTCTGAGAGAGCACAAAGGGGTCTTTGGGCAATATTAAGGACCAAGTGGGTGGGTACAGGTAGTCCAGTGGTGTCTTGGACAAGACTTCACATACATAGGAGACCCGAGGGCCCCAGTGGTTGGATGACAAGACACTTATCCCTACAATATAATATAATAGGACATAATACACACGCGCACACATATAGATCCTAGAGCCGTATCCTATAATTTTATTTTTGTGCCCTTTTTGCATCTCCGTAGATATAAGTCTGCGTCATTCACTGCTCCAGGAAACCGAAGCTTATCCCAGGCCGTGAGACGGCGGCTGCATTATTGAAGTGTATTATGTTACTGTCCATTAGAGCAGAAATGCTTTGTGCCTCGGCCTAGGAGATGACCCATAGTAAATACAGAGTCATATTTAGCTTTTGTAAATCCTCCGGCCTCATGAATGATTCAGGGCGGGGTAACTATCACATTCCCCTCACTTATTTACATCCGCAGAACCTCGCAGAAGACTTGTCACCATGAAATATTAATGGCCATTTCAATGAATCTATGCTGCTGTCAATACTACCCCGGCCACACATATATCCTAGCTCACACGTCGGCCGAGTCACATGACCCCGGAGTAATGGCGGCGCTTCCAGTCGCTGTGTGCTTTGTGGTTACTGATTTATTGGTCGGTGCTGTAATATTAGAACATTGCGGCGGCTGAGAAGGTATAAACAGACTGTGGAGGCGCACACAATGTAATACCGCCTGTGGTCTCGGGTGCAAAGTGATGCCCTGTCTGATCTCTCCGAATTCTGAAATGATCAGACGGACAATCCCCAGGACATGTGTTGTTGACCGTCACCCAGCTTTCTCAAACTCCTGCACTGGAAATTTTTCTCCCTTGTAACCTTGAGGCTCCTAGGCCCCAGTGCAAACTGTATTGTGGGGAAGTGTCCCCTTAAGTACCAGGGGCTCTGATATGACTACTATCGGGGAGCTGCGTCACTCTCGGGCCAAAATCCGCCTGCCACGACTGTTGCGGCTTCCGACAGTCGCGGCTTTTCCCTCTGCAGTAGGCTCAAATGAGTGGTCCAACTCCGGAGGTTGCTGCCGCGAGGCGGACGCCAGGGCGCAACGAGCCGCGGAATCCGCCTGAAGAAAGGGAAGCTCGCAACATGCTGCTAGCAGAAAAAAAGATCGCGAGCGATCTCCATAGACCACCATTGTGAGGGCACAGATTATGATGTGGATTCCGCGCCATATTCCGCCCCCTCTGTGCCCGTGTGACTTAAGTGGTCCCCCATGACCCATGATATCACCCAGGAAGCTGGGAGAGGACCCCGAAGGAGCCCCATGAAGGAGCCCAGATGTGATGAGGGAAGGTGAGTATAACCGTTTATTATTTTTTGCATCTTCCCTGGACCCCAACTTATTATCTGATGAGATCCCAGGCTATAATGGTGGTTTGTTGGTAGCAAACCTCAAAAATTTTGGGTTTGGGTTGAAACCAAACCTTTTGGAAAATTCGGGATGAATTCAGTTCATTCCAAACTGGGAACCTATTGCCGCCATTTTATTACTGTAAAGCCCCTTTAACATTTTGAACGTTGTCAGGGCATGCTGAGAGTTATAGTATTACACGGGGGTGGGATTGATCATTAAGGGGGAGTATTAAAATAAGGGGGCATGAGGATTCATGGGGAGGCAACAGGGTACATTGCAGGGCCTTAGGAAACATTGGGGGGTTAGAGGATGTTGGGGAATAATATGGAGGGGCATTAGGGGACATTGGGGGATTAATATTGGTACATCAGGGAACATTGGGGGGGATAATACGGGGGTATTAGGGGACATTGGGGAGAGTAATATTGGGATATCAGGGTATATTGGGGGTATAATATGGGGCATTAGGGGACATTGGGGGGAGTAATATTGGGACATCTGGGAACATTGGGGGGATAATACGGGGGCATTAGGGGACATTGGGGGGAGTAATATTGGGACATCAGGGTATATTGGGGGTATAATATGGGGAATTAGTGGACATTGGGGGATCAGGGGACATTGTGGGTAGTAATATTGGAATGTCAGAGAACATTGAGGGAATAATATGGGGGGCAATAGGGGACATTGGGGATCAGTGGACATTGGAGAATATTGGTGGTATAATATGGGGCCATTAGGGGACATTGGGGGATCAGAGGACATTGGGGGAGTAATATTGGAATGTCAGAGAACATTGAGGGAATAATATGGGGGGCAATAGGGGACATTGGGGGATCAGTGGACATTGAGGAATATTGGTGGTATAATATGGGGCCATTAGGGGACATTGGGGGATCAGAGGACATTGGGGGAGTAATATTGGGATGTCAGGGAACATTGAGGGAATAATATGGGGGGCATTAGAGAACATTGGTAAGAGTCATGTAAGTGGCAGTGGGGAGCATTTAGGAAATAATATGGGGCGTCAGGTGACATCAGCACGGACATCAGGGAATATTGGGGGATTAATACAGGGGGTCATCAGGAAACCTTAGGGGAATACAGGAGGACATCATTTCTATATGGGGGACAGCGGAGAAGAGGGGGGCTGGAACGTTGTCCATCCACATCACCAAAAGAGAGACCCCAGCTTTATACCTTTAAATCTTTTATTCAGCCATTTATTACAGGTTATATCTCTTTCTAGAAAGCTGATCACTCAGCTTTTCCAAACACCAGAATGGCAAATCTGCCTATATTCGGCAACGTATCTACAGACAAGTTAAATTTCCTATTCCTTTCTTAAAGATGGTGTCTCCTCTCTTCGCAATGAAACCAGCTCATATCAAACATGGAGGAACCACCAAGTCCGCCCTGGTGGGAGGTGAGGTGGTCTCTGGTCTTCTAGGATGAGCCAGACAAGGAATCCCCCACGGTCTCCGGATCCCCCGGTGTGCGTCCTGGGCTGCGATCTTGCATTGTTCCATTATACTATGTCGACCACGTTACTTAGGGTGAGTGCACATCCCGAGCAGACATCACACAGGACACTTAAGCCTTTTAACCCCGAAAATCTCCTTTTAAAGTCAGTTGTGGCTGCGATGTAGAAAGTCTAATCCTCCATTAGAGACTTTTCACCTATCTGGTAGACAGGGCACAATGTATTTAGACCAGCGGCTTTCCTCCCCATTAAAGGCTCAGTCCAAGAGGGAAATGATTTTCTTATCAGGGCGGATTTCTAGCAAACAGCCCCCCGGCCCCACCTCCAAAAAATATATATATAAAAACATAGGAAATAAATGTCAATTGGTTTCTTCTCTCTTGTCTTTATTTAGGAGGATTCGGCACCGGGCTGGAAGAGTCTTCTTTATTATACGGTATTGCATTTCTAGAAAGTTTTTGATGATTGGTAGAGAATTTATTTATTATTCCTATATTGTAGAACAATTTTGGTATTTTATTTTGTGCATTTAAAAAAATCTTGAAATCTGGAAACCATCAGCAGGCAGGTTGGCCGCTGCTGACAGTTTCTTTTGTGGTTTCTTATGTGTTTTTTCTTTTTATTTTCGAATTATTTTTTTTTTACTCTAATTAGACCTTGTGTAAATTAAAGGGATTTTCTTTAGGATAGGGGGGGATTGTGACACCTGGGACCCCCACAGATCAGCTCACTCAGGTAGGCGCTGCTTCTGCTTGACAGGAAATAACATCACATTCATCTGTCACATGGCCTGTTTGCAGATCAATCTCATTCAAGTCAGTGGGGCTGAGATCAAAAACCAAGCACAACCATTCACCAGTACACTGTGGCCTCCTCGAATAGCTGATCTTTTGGGGTCCCGGGGGTGTCAGACCTCTACCTATCAATAGTCATGAATCTATAGTATTTGTGCTGTTCGTCATGTCTTAATAAGAGTCACATAAGATTCACAGATCTGTCAGCAACAGCTTGCTGATGGATTCCATCTCGTTTGTGAAAGCAAAGAGGAAACATAATGTAACAAGTAGAGATGAGCGAACAATAAAATATTCGATATGTGATATTTGTTTCGAATAGTCCCTCAATTTTCAACTATTCAAACGAATATCAAACCCCATTATAGTCTATGGGGAAAAATGCTTCGTTTTAGGGGATCCCACTCTTCGACTGAGGAGGGTCACCAAGTCCACTATGACACCCCAGGAAATGATGCCAACACCTCTAGAATGCAACTGGGACAGCAGGGGAAGCATGTCTAACAAGCCCAAGTCACTGTATTACATTGGAATGTCTGTCAGCTTGCGATATGCGGGAGCTGACTTTTTCCCATAGGAATGCATTGACCAGCGTTGATTGGCTGAATGCCATACAGAGTACATCATTCGGCCAATCAACGCTGTGTCTACCGGAGGTTCGTCTGTGAGGAGGCGGAGTGTAAGATCGAACCAGAATGGAGACTGCTGTGGACCGATCTTAGACTCCGCCTCCTCCAGAAGAACCAGCGTTGATTGGCCGAATGCTGTATTCTGTATGGCATTCAGCCAATCAACGCTGGTCAATGCATTCCTATGCCGAGATGTAGCAGTACTGGCCGTGCGGTGGGATCACTTGTAGTCGGTTTATTGGGGGATTTCAGAAGGGGCTGCCCAATCCAGACACAAGCCTCCCAATCCCAATCATGTTCTAATATGCTCCATTGAAGAGGCCATTTTAGAGTCAACCCTTCCCATGTGATTCAGTCTGCATGTCAGTGGACAATGGCTGGAAAATCACATGTTTAATGGAGAAGACCAGTTGTGTCCAATAGAGAGAGGGAGCCACATAGTAAATAATATCACAATATTATATCCCATAGTGACTGCCGTAAACAGCATTATGCCCCATAGTGGCCCTTGCACACAGTATTATGTCCCATAGTGGCCCCTGCACACAGTATTATGCCCCATAGTGGCCCCTGCACACAGTATTATGTCCCATAGTGGCCCCTGCACACAGTATTATGTCCCTTAGTGGCCCCTGCACACAGTATTATCCCCCATAGTGGCCCCTGCACACAGTATTATGCCCCATAGTGGCCCCTATACACAGTATTATGTCCCATAGTGGCCCCTGCACACAGTATTATCCCCCATAGTGGCCCCTCCACACAGGATTATACCCCATAGTGGCCCCTGCACACAGTATTATGCCCCATAGTGGCCCCTATACACAGTATTATGTCCCATAGTGGCCCCTGCACACAGTATTATCCCCCATAGTGGCCCCTCCACACAGGATTATACCCCATAGTGGCCCCTGCACACAGTATTATCCCCCATAGTGGACCACCTATGAACAATTATTATACTCTGGGATCTTTTCAGACCCCAAAGTATTATGCTTGGAGACCCAGGGGTGATACAAATATAAAAAAAACACTGTTACTTACCTCTCCTGGGCTCAGGCGCACCCTTCGCTGATGTTGGCCATCTTCAATGATGGACCAGAAGTCACATATGCCGGCCTGTGTCACGGCGCATAACGATACAGGCCAGGCCCACGTGACGTCTGCGACGTCAGCAAAGCTTTCCGAAGTGCAGAAGAGGTAAGTAACAGTGTTTTTTATGCTCCCTCACCTCTCCTAGCCCTCTGATCATTATACTCGGGTGTCTGAAAAGACCCCAGAATATAATGATAGCAATGTTTGTGGCATTCGCGAGCCTGTGGCCTTATTTACCAATCTCCTGCTCGCAGCCGCATCCGTAGAAGGGGAAGAGCCGGCAGCCATGAGTAGGAGCGAGGATCAGTAAGTAAATAGGGCCTGTTACCTGCTGTAGTTACTCCAGCAGGTAACAGCCTATTAAAAAAAAAAAAAGAAAAAAAGAAAAAGAAAACTCATCAGAGGCCCTCCAGGCCCCCTAATGTCCTGGGGCCTGTGGCAGCTGCTACCCCAGTAGTTACGCCCCTGCGTAGAATATACAAACTCAATGCAGGACCCTTGTGCTACAAGTCAACAGTGCTGCTAACTCCCGAGCCACCATGATGTCCATGTGCACATTGACATTGCTTCTCGGAAAGTGCCATAGCACAACATGGCAGCCAATGGAGCGTCTCCGTAATACCAAGTTGTAGAAATGATGGCGTCTACCAAATTCTGTATACACGGTTCAGCCTGAGGAACCTTGGAAAGTCAAATGACGAAAATGTTGAGAACCTTTTTGTTGTCAACGGCATTCCAAAAATTTTGGACAGAAATCTGCGGCCGAAAGACACAAAGGTTACCCGTAGAGCATTGCAATCTCTGTGTTACCAGGCAAAAAAAAAGAACAAAAAAATAAGGAATAATCTGGCGATATCCGTTAATCTGGTTCGTCAACACATTCATTTCTTTTTTTTTTCCGTAGATTTCACAGCGGAAAAAAAATGGAGAGCACGAGAGACAAATAATAGCTTGGAAGTACTTAAAAGCTTAAGGATAGAAAACTTAAAAATGGTCAGATTCAGCCCAAATCCTATCAGATTTTCTTGGCTCGTGTAAACCTTTAATCAGCTCCCAAGGGTCATTTTAGCTAACCATAAAACACGCGATTACAAGAGGCATCAACGATGAGAATTATGGAGAGCGCGGTGATAAGAGCGAGTATCAATTGTCTTATTATATATCAACACATCTGGAGCGGCGCACAAATCACTGCCCGACGTCTATAGATACACGACATGTACCCAACCAGCATCTCTAAGATCACATTGTACTGACGTCTACTAATAATAGAATACACTAATACCAAGATTACTACAAGTCGTGATGGGAAGAGAACTCAGAATAAAAGGAGAAAAACAGGGAAGGCACGCAGCCCTAGAAAAGCATTGGGGCGTGTTATGGTGCATGCAAAAAAAGCAATGCAGAAAAATAACATGCAGCGGACATGCTGCGATTTGCAAAAGCATTGCGATTTTGGAAATCGCAGCATGTCAATTCTACGTATTGAAATTCCGACAGTTTCCCTATAGGTATAATGGAAGCTGAAAGTCCGCAGAGGAGAGCTTTTTCTCTGCGGCCCGCTACATGTGGCCTTAGCCAAGATGGGTTTTCAGCCCCAAATTGTTTGGGATTGATCATCAGTATGTGATGCTGATCCCTGCACAGATCAGCTGTTGCAGGAGTCTCCAGTTGCTGAATGCTGTTAGTGGACGAGGATCTTGTGTAGTACCGCTACTATACAGATATAATAGGATCAGCGCAGCAGCCCCGTCCTCTGTATATTATTACTCCTGTTACTTGTGCTGTACAGAGGCTGCTAGCAGAACTGATCTGTGCAGGGTCCGGGTTTCAGACCCCGACAGATCACTTGATAAGCTATGGAAAGGCCATCAGTATGAAAAAAATATTTGGGGTGGAAAATTTGTTGCAAATTTTTGTCCAAATTTTTTCTATGCTGCCAATTGCTACAATCAATAATATGAGGACTAATTACATTATACCATCACCACTTCAAGACATTACAAGGTGTAAGTATAAGAACATTCAGCCTGTGAAATGAGTATGTTAAATGAGAAAAAATGTTTTGTCAAAAAGTTGCATGCCTACCTAGTCTAGTTCAAAATCTCAATATCAAGGAGAATTCATGAACTCCCATAAGGTAATATAGGGGAGTTCATGAGTTTCCCTTTTTTCGGGAGTCTCCAACTCACTCTGTTTTGGTAGGCTATGCAATAATGTAGCATTTGGCCCAAATTTTATCAATGCTGCCATTTACTGCAACCAATACTACCATGACCACTCCATGACCTTGTAAGGTATAAGTATCACTATGAACACGGCCCTTGGAATGAGAAGGTAAAAAGCTAATTAATAGGACTCCACTATTCTTGAAGAAAAAAAATTGGGCAAAAAGTTGTATGCTGGGCTAGTCTAGAGAAATACATGATTCCCTCAGGAAAGGGCAAGGCTCTTGATCTCTTGTAAGGTAATTATAGAAGTTCATGAGGTCTCAGTCTTATGTGGGAGTCTACAAGATACTCTATGACTAAGCAGGATGCAAATTTTGCCCAAATTTTTTCCATGCAGTCAATTACTAGAAAAAAATAATACCATGCTAATTACTAGAGATGAGCGAATACCGTTCAAATACCGTTTTTTGCACCAATAACTGTGCAGGGGAGGTGGGACAGGAAGCAGGAAAACGTAGGCATCGAGAAAATAGGAAAAAGTCATTGGCTGGCTAAATCAGGTGACCTCGGATTTATAAGAATAGTGGCAGCCATGTTCGTGTCAGATGCGGTTTGATAAGATAGGGAGAGACATCGTGATCAGGGTGCGATTTTAGCTTCTGCTAGGCAGGAAAACCGGAAATCAACAGCTCTTTTCAGAGCTATACTGCAGGGAGAGTATATATACACCTCCAGTATATACACTCAACCTGCCAAAATTTCACAAAAGCCCTTTTTAGGGCTCAAATTCCCTATCACTCGTATACACTATATATCTGTCCCATAGGGGGTGAGAAGGAACATGTATACTGTCATCCGGTATGTAGGGTAGTGGATATACGCTCAATATATTTATTTTCCAAGTGTATACTTTAAACAAAAACACTTTTACACATCTGAAAATGCGTCAGGGTAGCATAAAGGGATGGGGATGAGGACGGGGACCTGGAAATCCAGCTGGGGATCCAGGACGTAGTCCAGCTACTGCGGATCCAATGGCTACTGGCCAGCAGTGAGCTCATCCACAACGTCAAGCAGGGTGCAGGGTACAATGCTGACGAAGCCCGAGCACCAGGAACCGGTGTTACAGTGGATAGTGGATATTGCTTTCGGTGGCATTTGCACCAGCCAGTCAGCCACTATCTCCAGGCGTTACTACACAAGAGTCTGCCTCTCCTGGCGATGTAGTGGTTGTGGACGCTCAACCAGCATGTCCCGTCCTCAGTGCTAATGACGAGACGCAGTTCTATGTTTCTGTTCCAGCTCACAAGTTCCTCATCCTCCTCCTCCTCCACCACCATCACCATTGAAAAACATTTAAAACCACCCCATTTAGGCTCACCCCCAAGGGCCTTAAAAATAATTTTTTATGGTTCACCCCAAAGGCCAAAAACTAAAACACTGCTGGTGCAAGCCTCAGCTCACCAAAAGGGCCCCAAACCATGCTGCTGGTAAAAGGCTGAAGTCACCTCAAGGGCCTCAATCTCTGCCTCTGTTATGCTGCCCTCTATAGCAAGCAACCCTGAACAACATGCCCGACTTCCCAGAAGCCTTTGCTGCATGATGCGAGGTTATAACCAAATCAGTTTCTCAGCTACGGACGGCACCGTTTCTGTCTCTTATAATAACCTCGCATCATGCAGCAAAGACTTCTGGGAAGTCTGGCATGTTGTTCAGGGTTGCTTGCTATAGAGGGCAGCATAACAGAGGCACTGTCTCCCTGTTTACATCTTGGGAGACAGATTTGCATATTCTTCCCATGTTCCTTTGCATTGGAGCAACTATGGCTATAAGTCTCCACACACCTGAGAAGGTGGTCTCTCCCTAAGGATAGACGTTATCCCAACATCTCCTATAAGGCAGTAATGGAGGAGTTTTTGGCATAGCCTCCAAGACACTCTATTTTAGTAGACTAAGCAAGATTCAAATTTTACCCAAATTTTTTTCCATGCTGCCAATTGCTTCGAACAATAATCCAAGGGCTAATTACCTTACATCGTCACCACTCCATGACATTACAAGGTGTAAGTATTAGAACACCCTCGGCCCCTGGAATGAGGTGAAGCGCTACTTAGAAGGGCTTCTCTGTAGAAGGTTTGCCAAAGTTTAAGAAATTTTTACTACATTCTTGATGAAAAAATTTGGGGAAAAAGTTGCATGCCGGCTTAGTCTAGTGAAATATATCAGCGATTTTTCCTCCAGAAAAGACAAACTCATGATCTCCTATTAGGCAATTACTGTAAAGGAGAGTTTTTGGCGGAGTCTCCGAGATACTCTATTTGAGTAGACTAAGCAGGACGCAAATTTTGCCCAAATTTTTTCCATGCTGCCAATTGCAACAAACAATAATACTAGGGCTAATTACCTTACATCGTCACCATTCCATGACATTACAAGGTGTAAGTATAGGAACATCTATGGCCCCGGGAATGAGGTTAAACTCTTCTTAGTACAACACCATTGTAGAAGGTTTGCCGAAGTGTAAGAAATTTTTACTGTATCGTTCAAGAAAAAATTTGGGCAAAAAGTTGAATGACTGCCTAGTCTAGTGACATACATCAGCAATTTCCCCAAGAAAGGGCAAACTCATCATCTCCTATAAGGCAATAATGGAGGAGTTTTTGGCGGAGTCTCCAAGACACTCTATTTTAGTAGACTAAGCAAGATGCAAATTTTACCCAAATTTTTTTCCATGCCGCCAATTGCTACGAACAATAATCCAAGGGCTAATTACCTTACATCGTCACCGCTCCATGACATTACAAGGTGTAAGTATAAGAACACCTGCGGCCCCCGGAATGAGGTTAAATGCTCCTTAGTAGGGCTCCGTTGTTTGCCGAAGTTTAAGAAATTTTTTTTACTATAGTCTTGAGGATACAATCATTGTTACTGGGAACATCTGACAGGATACAAAGCCCGTAGAAGCTCTGGGTGAAATTATGACAACAAGAGGGAAAAAAAAGCTATTACTGATACTGTGCTTTCATTATGCAAATGATATTAAGCTAGGCCGCGCAATATAGCCTGCGGCTACGCCATAATCTCCATGCAGTGATTAGAATGTGTCAAACTTAGTCATTTTGATTATGACATGTTAATTACATGCCATACTCACGCAGACATGAATATTACTTGCTCGCAAACGGAGCAGCAATTGAGGGCATTGTTTATCTGTGCAAACATTGCAACTTCATTTAATGGATTGTAAGATAAAAATGATTTGCGGATGTGGACGGAGTAAAGTTTGGAAATGCATCGTCTGCTGACTTTGGAGAAAGAAATTTAAAGTGGACTAGACTAGTCGGAAGAGCAGCCAATGGCAGCCTGATACGTCGGTGGTGGCCCATGTGGCCGGTTCCCGGTGTCTATCTGCCATAGGGTTATACAGCAACCCAGTACCCTGAGCCTGTCTCTCTACCCCCAAAATCCATTTTGCATGCGGCTAGTACCCAAACTGATCACTCACTTGTCAAAATCTAGTTGGCTGGAGGATATTGGTCTATTGGTCTGATCCTTCTTATTGCTCATTTCGAGCTATTGTTTAAATCAAGTTTTTGTATAAAACATATTTTTAAAATTGTCCATGTCACTTCTAGCTATATTAAAAAAAAAAAATCTGGGCTGGCAGAAATGAGCCTGACCACTAAGCCTAATAATAGGCTAGCGCTTCCTGTTCTGTAGAGATCAGTTCCCAGCAATCATCTCATTATCAGCAATGTCAGGGATCATCTATATTTCGATAACACAGGATCCAACATTCACAAAGGTTGATGTTGCAGATCATCTCTTCCTGGCTGTGCACAATGACCTCTGATTAGGTCACAGAGCATGCTCACAACGCTCTCCCTGCACGATGGCTATTTGCACGGCCCACAACACTCTTGGATAGACTTAGATAGACATGACTTGTGCGTAGATGTGTGATAACGTTTTGCCAGGGCAAAGGATGGGCTATATTCCCCATTGTACAGATGGGGAGGCCTCCGCACCCACTCCAGTTGTCTGGTATGAGTTATGCAGGATATGTACACCAATAGATTTCCATTCCGTCCGGAATCTAATAAATCAGCCGTGTCCTGCACCTCAAGACTGACACTAGTCTTAATAAATCTGTCCCAATGTACGGAGCTGTGGCCACTACTGGCCACTACTGGACTCATTCAGCAGATCCTACGACCTCTCCTAAGGATATCGAAGACCCAGATCCCCCCTTTAAGCCCAGCAGAGGGGAATAGAATCATCCACTTTAACTCCTAAGCAAACATTTCCTTTGAAGACCCTTCCAACAAGTAAACTCCAGAATCGTGACTTGCTGCCAATATCCATACACTATCCTGAATAATTCAAGGTGTAAATGAGGCCAAACTGCGCCGCGCTGCAGCGGGAAACTGTAAAAAGTCACTTTATGCTGGTAATAGGCCGGACGCTCGGATGTGACATTCTCAATATTTAATTGCGCTTAATTTCAAGAGGATTAGAGAACCTGTAAAACAAGTCACAGATTTCCCCCTTGGGATACCGCAAGTAGTGAGATGGCAAGGAAACAATTGTCCTTGCAGAGCAGGACTTGGTAATATGCGTCGCATCGGACCCCTGATATAAAAGCAAAGGCTGAACATTTTTTGCTTTTTCAATCCCACCTGGTCTGCAAAGTAACTTTAGTCCAACACTGGAAAATTAGGGAGCCAAAACTAAGCGAATCTTGGGAGATTGGTCCATCTCTATTTAAAATAAATCAAAGCGGCCAAGAAGTCCCTGCTCCAGCCTGTCTTGATCCCTGCTTTGCCCACTTTTCATGAAAGAGGTGCTTAAGTTGTAAAATTCAGAAAGTTGCATTTTTTTTGGTGCAAGCCACCATGTGCAAAGTAATATGCTGCTCCTATGCCAGAAACTTGGCTGACTTCATACATTTACCCCAGCGAATCCAGTCCTTTATTTCTCTCTATATTCTTCTCTAGTTCCACTTCTAACCCTAAAGTTCTTTAGCAAACGTCACCTCCTTGCACTGCATTAACCTATCTCTCTAATCTCTCCCAACAAAATGAACACGTTCTCTTATTTCCTCCACATTTTATACCGTCTATTAGGCTATGATGATTTATCAGTGACCGCAGACCTATAATCCCTCATGATTGGCTCTAGTAGGCACCTTATGGCCATATAGGGCACATTTGTCACTAATTCACTACCATTTTTCACCCAATGCCTATGAATGGGATCTTTGCAACCTGAAAAATAACACCAGTGCATGATACTTCTGCTTGCAGATTCTTTAAGAAACAGCCAGCGCCGCACCTCTCATGAGGTGACCTGAAGCGGCCGCTTTAGGCGGCACTATGCCAGGGCCCGGGGGGGGGAGGGGGGGGGGCGGTGTTTTTGATGACCTAAGCCAGCCCAGGACTGGTTTAGCGTCACCGTCTTGGAAGCTCCAGTGGCCTCCCCTCACGCTTAGCAGAGAGCAGGTCCTCTCCCTGCCTGCTCTCTGCCTGCTAACGCCGCCCCTTCTGCCCCGGTGGGGGGGGCGGCGGCTTTCTGTTGTCTGCCTCAGGCGGCAAAAAAGCTAGGTTCTCCCCTGGAAACAGCACCATGAGGATTAGAGTTAATTCTTGTGCGGATCCAAATTGCACAGCCACAGCAGAGATCTGAACGCCAACCTTGGATTCCTTGGATCCTCTAGTAGGTTTTCCAGATGTTTCTGGAAAGTTAGTGAGTACATTATACTTTAAGGCTACATGCACATGTAAGGGTATGTTCACATGGCGGAAACCTTTTCCACCATGTGACTTCTCCGCGTAGCTAGCTGCAACGGGATGCAGGAAAAAAAGCGAGGGACTCCCATTGTGGGCATATTCCACGTCAAAATCCACTTACAAAAAAAAACTGTGAACAGACCCTAAGGCTGAGGTCCCACATTGCGGAAACGCAGCTTTTTTTGTTGCAGATTTTGCTGGGGTTTTTTGAGCCAAAGTCAGGAATGTATTGAGCAGAAGGTAGAAGTATAAGAGCTTCCTATATATCTCCCATTCCTTTTGTGGCCATTTTTGGCTTTGGCTCAAAAAACCGCAACAAAATCCACGTTTGCGGCCTGTGGGGCCTCAGCCTAAAGGTTTGCAGTGGATTTTATCTTGGATTTGTTGCAGATTTTGTTGCTATTCGCACAAAGAATACGCTGCCAATGATAAAATACCGTGAAAATTGTGCACCCTTCCAAAAGCTCATTGACTTGAAATTTCTGCAACGTGTGCCCACAGCCTAATTATTTGGTGTTTAAAGGGCTTTTAACCCTTTAGGGCAGGGTAATTATTTCGGACCCCGCTGACCCGAACTGCCTTAGCTATCAGAGGACCATTGACTTGCTTCGCTTCCATCCTGTATCTCCAACCACGCATATACTCCCTCATCCCCCAAGTCAAAGCATATGTAAATAAGACAAGATCCCAGACAATAAGACATCCGTCAGATGTCATCTATCATCCCAACCTACACAATACCACGAGATCTTTCGCCCCTCAAAGCCTCCATTTCGCTCTAAATCCAGTCAAATCCCTTTGATAACATTGCTTTTTTTTTTTTTACATCAGGTCCCCGCAAGAGGAAATTAAACCCTGTATTTTAATAGCGATTAGGTATAGAGAAATCCATTACATTCCCTATATCTCCGCATGGGGTTACACTCGTATCGGAATAAATTCAGATATTACAAGGAATATGGCCATTACTGTAAAGATGATTTTATTTTCTCGGCACGGCTTTCACAAAAATCTATTTAAAGCGGCTAAAAGTCTCATTACGTTGATAATGATATCCATAGGCTCGGCGGAAGGGGGGGGGGGGGGTTGCAGCACGGCAAGGGTTAACCAATTGACAAATGTTTATGGAAGGGCGTGCAGATTAAACAACGCGTTGTACGGGTACGGCTTGTCGATACATAAAAAAAAAAAAGCGGCATTAAATAATATTGGCAGCGGCGGATTGTCACGGAGATTATTTTGAAAGTTATTCTCGTCCTTTGTTACATCTTTGCAACCGCATTGCAAAACGTTCTACTATATTTCTCGTGGCGAGATATCTTCGGGGATTCATAAATATTGATTGTACCGTAAAGGAATTGATGGAATTGTGAAACAGACTGCGGTCCGGGGCGTCTGGGGAATTTACTCAATTTTTCCTCAATAGCTGCAGTCTATAAAAATAGGAGATTTTTGCAAATTGTTTTTTTCACCTTGAATTTTTAGTATTTAATAGCTTTCACAATCCCGCGCTGTTGTCAGCCTTGACTTTTCCCGTACGCGGCGTTTAACGGCGTGGCGTGGGGTCTAATTAGCAGGGAGTGAGAGACGCGGGAGCCAGACGTCTTTTTTTTCGCGGGGTTTTGCTCGTGTTAATTAGGATTCATTAGAGGTTCAATACATCTTGTAGGCAATCAAGTGAGGGAGACGGATCCGGCCCCGCGTAGAAGATTAAACGTAAGAATAATAAACCGACAATCGATTTCGATACATAAAGTTCGTCTCTCAAGCAGGATGGAGAAATCCGGAGGGAGCGCTTAACAAATTCAGAGATTTTCTTTTACATGAGGAACGTCTGAGCGTTCGGTTTAGTTGCTGACTTTACAATGCAGCTTTAAGTAAGAATTCTTACTGGGATACGTAAAATAGTTCCCTGTATTTATTTGGCACCAACGTATACAGAAGTGCTGTACACATTGTACTTTCTCACATCAATGCTTGCTGCTCTGGGGCTGGCTCTCTGTCTCCCCTCTCTGGTCTTGGTGTTGGCCACACCCTCAAATGCACCTCATGGGCGGAACCCTGGACTAAGCAGCCCCTAGATACAGTTTTAATCAATGTATTCTATTGACATGTAGTCAATGTATGTAATTGACATGATTTTCACTGCTGACTTCTATATAACCATCATCAATGCACAAACTAAATGATCTGGTTTCTCTTAGACTCCATTGACCTTTTTGGGTGGACCAATGAACCTTCCATGGACAACCCTCATGACTATAAATAACTGACTTTAAAGGTGTTGCTTAGAAATGGGAAAACCTTTGAAAATTAGTTTGGGGTCAAATAAGTTTGTCACGAAACGGAAGTGAAATTCTGGAATTTACTCTCACCTTAAGTTACTTCTTATCCTCGCAGCATCCAGTGCTCCTTCTGAGTCCTTTTCTGGCCTCTTCCGGCCTTCTAGGTGATGTCATTCACTCAGAAGCTTGTGATTGGGTCTCCTGAGTGATGTCATGCACTTCAATGTCACGTCACATGTGTTTAATGTGCAGAGGTCATTGTATAATACACATCGATATATGCAACCAGCGCCGCACCTCCCATGAGGCGACCTGAAGCGACCGCTTCAGGCGGCGCTATGCCAGGGCCCCGGGGAGGGCGGCATTTTTGCTTACCTAAGCCAGTCCAGGACAAGCTGTCCTGGACTGGCTTAGCGTCACCATTACCGAGCGGTGGATTGGGGAGGCGGCTTTCTGTCACCACTGTATGTAACATATAGGAGTGGCTGTCTTGGAGGGGTTGTCCTCTATAATTGGGCATTGGATGCAAATTTGTTAGACCCAAGTTGAATCTTTGGGCCAAACCATCTGAATCTGAAATTAATTTTCAGAGGTTCATCCATCTCTAAGGAACTGCTTTGACGTTTGTTATTTATAGCAATGAGGGTTGTCCATGGAAGGGTTAATGCACCCTAAAAAGTTAGCGGAGATTAAGAGAAATCAGACATGGCTTGATCAGTTAGCTTGTGTATTGATGATGGACATTTGTGTCCCATGCATAGGAGAAGGCTCACATTGACTTGGAAGATGTTTCATTGATGGGCTATGGGCTGCTCCAAGTCCTACTCTAAGTCCCACTTGGTGCTTTGGTCCTTATATATGACCAGTCAGTACTCCAAGTCCTATTACAGACTGCGGACAATAGGCTCACAATACTCCATTGGGGGACCTAAACAATGGAGCGGAGGACAGATAAAAGAGCTTGTGTGTGATTATAATGGGGTCCATTGTTTTTTAACTGAAAGTGTTGGGGGAGAAGGTCCTCTGTGCAGGAGTTGTTCCTCCTCCGTTCTACGGCGGACCTTGCAAGGGAGTCTCCAACGGAGTCCTTACAGACATATGGAACCATATCTGGAAACTTCATGAAACTTTCCCTTTAGGGATGTAAACATTATGACAGCGGCTTCATAAAATATGGATCATTCGCTGTAACCTTGATGGCTGACACGGGGGGCTCTGGTTACTATACCGGTCACACGGTGACAGAAAATCATTGCTTTAGTAAATATCAAACATTGACGGTTACTTAAAACGTCCATTGATGTATCTGGAGAAGCGGAAGACGTCTTGGGTCTTAAATACTTTCGGAGAAAATAAAATAAAAAAAGATGGGCGAACCGTTTTGGCATGAGCCGGGGTAAATTGAAATATGTTTTTCATGAAACCAAATGATTGGGATTTGCCTTGAATGAATTAAAATGACCGCCGCGACCTGCATTGCGGTAATTTTATACCCTGGGTCTCTCTTTTTACTGCCCACGGGAGGGAAAAAATATAAAACATAAATACTCACCTTTCCTCACCTCTTATAGACCTTCATATGGCATCCGGCACAAGGTTTCTAGAGACCAAGGCACATGACCAGATGGGCTGCGGACATCTGAGTGCTGGGGACAGGTGAGTACGTATTTTATTTTTTATTCTGTTACACCTGCCTCAATCTCTCTGGAGTTGGTCCAATTCCTAGACAACCCCATTGAAATAACGTCCCATAGAGCACACAGTATAATGTCCCATAATGTCCCCTTAGTATATCCCAGAGTATAATGACAATAGATGATGCCACATCTATTCCCCCCCCCCCCCGCACAAACAATGTCTAGAAATCGCTTCCATAGACCTTAATGAGTCGGCTCCTATGGCCATCACTATGTTGTAAAGCATGTCACTATTTATTGTCAAAAGAGCTCTGTTAACAATAGAGAAGCTGACTCAAGATGTACAGGCGGAGAATGTCAGGCAAGATGTACAGGTGGAGAAGCTCAAGCAAGATGTACAGGCGGAGAAGGTCAGGCAAGATGTACAGGCGGAGAAGCTCAAGCAGGATGTACAGGTGGAGAAGCTCAGGCAAGATGTACAGGTGGAGAAGCTCAAGCAAGATGTACAGGCGGAGAAGGTCAGGCAAGAAGTACAGGCAGAGAAGCTCAAGCAGGATGTACAGCTTAAGCAGGATGTACAGGCGGAGAAGGTCAGGCAAGATGTACAGGCGGAGAAGCTCAAGCAAGATGTACAGGCGGAGAAGATCAAGCAGGATGTACAGGCGGAGAAGGTCAGGCAAGATGTAAAGACAGAGAAGATCAGGCAAGATGTACAGGCGGAGAAGCTCAAGCAAGATGTACAGGCGGAGAAGGTCATGCAAGATGTACAGGCGGAGAAGGTCAGGCAAGATGTACAGGCGGAGAAGGTCAGGCAAGATGTACAGGCGGAGAAGATCAGGCAAGATGTACAGGCGGAGAAGGTCATGCAAGATGTACAGGCAGAGAAGGTCAGGCAAGATGTACAGGCGGAGAAGGTCAGGCAAGATGTACAGGCGGAGAAGGTCAGGCAAGATGTACAGGCGGAGAAGGTCAGGCAAGATGTACAGGCGGAGAAGGTCAGGCAAAATGTACAGGTGGAGAAGGTCAGGCAAGATGTACAGGCGGAGAAGGCCAGGCAAGATGTACAGGCAGAGAAGGTCAGGCAAGATGTACAGGCAGAGAAGCTCAAGCAGGATGTACAGGCGGAGAAGGTCAGGCAAGATGTACAGGCGGAGAAGCTCAAGCAGGATGTACAGGCAGAGAAGCTCAGGCAAGATGTACAGGTGGAGAAGCTCAAGCAAGATGTACAGGCGGAGAAGGTCAGGCAAGATGTACAGGCAGAGAAGGTCAGGCAAGAAGTACAGGTGGAGAAGCTCAAGCAGGATGTACAGGTGGAGAAGCTCAGGCAAGATGTACAGGCAGAGAAGGTCAGGCAAGAAGTACAGGCAGAGAAGCTCAAGCAGGATGTACAGGCGGAGAAGTTCAGGCAAGATGTATAGGTGGAAAAGCTCAGGCAAGATGTACAGGCAGAGAAGGTCAGGCAAGAAGTACAGGCGGAGAAGCTCAAGCAGGATGTACAGGCAGAGAAGGTCAGGCAAGATGTACAGGCGGAGAAGCTCAAGCAAGATGTACAGGCGGAGAAGCTCAAGCAGGATGTACAGGCGGAGAAGGTCAGGCAAGATGTAAAGACAGAGAAGGTCAGGCAAGATGTACAGGTGGAGGTCAGGCAAGATGTACAGGCGGAGAAGCTCAAGCAGGATGTACAGGCGGAGAAGGTCAGGCAAGATGTACAGGCGGAGAAGCTCAAGCAGGATGTACAGGCGGAGAAGGTCAGGCAAGATTTACAGGCGGAGAAGCTCAAGCAGGATGTACAGGCGGAGAAGGAGAATAAAAAATCTACAAACAGAAAATAAAAACATTTTCTTTTTCAAGGTGCTGTCCAGTACAGAACAAGGAGATAAGTGTCTGGTGGGACCCCCAACATTTAATTGAGTGAGGGCCCCTCCTGTCTGAATGGAGCGGTGGTTGCACACGTACGCTGCCACTCCATACAAAGCCCCATACACTATTCCATTCAATTCTCTGTCTGTTCACCGACAGCAGAGATTTTGACGTGAAAACTTCCGTACAATAAAACATAAGACTGCTATTTTTACACTCGGGTCCCGTCCTTGAGCTGCAACAAAAACTTATTAAGCAAGTGTCACTTCCCTTTAATAAACAAGAATGTCGTTTGCGGGAACGTCGCCCTCCTCACCCGCGTGGCATTGCTGCTGTAAACAAACTGCCAATTAAAAGCTGCCCGGGCGTAATGGAAAACAATAGAAAAGTCAGTGTGTTTTAATGGGCAAACTAGAGCCAGGACCAGGTAACAATTTATTGGGTAAATTCCAGGCGTCCATCACCCCGGGGAGCTTTGACTTCTCCCGCCCCTCCTTTGGTTGTTAGTTTGTCAGGCTCTTGTTAAATTGGCCGCACAACCCAGAGGTGAAGACTCTTGCTCAATCTGTGGCGTGACATGTCTCATCTGGTTCCCTCTATGGTTAAGTGATCCTGGCAATGATATGCATTGAAATTAATTACTGCGCCTAGTAGCAATACAGCCCGGCCCGGCCACTGATAATAGATCCGTTTACCGGAGTTGTTAAGGAGGACAGCGCTGTCACATTGTATTCCTGGAGATTCCGGCAGAAAGGAGGCCAATGCAATCCATAAGGATGAGGCGCCATTCCGAGATTGAGGGGAAATTGTTACTTTATGATAGAAAGCTTGAAAATGACTAACACAATAAAATATGGACTTACCTCTGTGCTAGGGCGCGGTAATAACCAGTCACCGTACCTAGCAAAAGAAGCAACTGGACGGCACAATTTCACCTACAGCATCCACATTCCCAATAAGCTCATTTATGGACGTAGGGCTCAGGCGGCGCCAGGACTTTCTTGCATCAAATTTTCCTGGTGGTTCAATTTTTGGAAACATTAGCAGAGTGGAAGCAAACAATAAATCAAAGCCAAGAAGCCTAATACACCAAGAATATTGAGGAGCAAATCGATTCGGATCAAACCAGCTTCAACCCAAATTTTTATAAAAGTTGTAGTTCGACCCAAACCTTAAACTTTGGTGGTTTGTCACCCAAAAGCCAGAGGTGAAGTTATTTTACTCTGGGGTTTCTGCTGAGGAGGTGGCTTCCCAGGGGAGGTAAAAAACCCCCCACTTATACTTACCAGTTCTGGGCATCCACCTACACTCCACCTGGGGTCTCTTCTGGCCTCCTGGGGGGTATGATGTCACCTCTGAAGCCTGTGGTTGGGCCTCAGTGGTCACAAGGGACGCGTTGATGTCATGACAATTGCAGATGACCTTGGGACACATGACATCACCCAGGATGCTGGAAGAGGCCAATGGAGAACCAAGATGGAGCGCCATACACTGCAAGGATGACCAGCCTAGAAGGAAGCAGAGACAAACACCAGCCCGGGGCAAATAGTCATCAGAGCACCAGGGGCAGTTTTTTTTTTTGCTGTTTCTCTTGCCCTATACCCTTTGGAGTTTGTCCAATTCCTGGAATACTCTTGGAGTCTCTTGCAAAGTTAATTCAAAAACTCCCCTTCATCATACAAATCCCCAATATGTTTGGTGGTGTGAGAGAGCGAAGGGTGTGGTCTGGGAGGAAGGGTATATTCCACCCAGGCACCTAAAGGGTGTTTGGTAAAGACTCACACCAGGGAGGTCGGCTGACTAATCAGGCCTGATAATAGTCTGTGTGTGAAGACTAGGAGTGTGGCACCACACTGACAGAGCTGACCTGTCCAGACCAAATCTACAGAGCAGGTACTGTGCCACCCGTTGTTGTTGCCAAGGTGGGAGCCTGGTAGCCAGGCTCTTGTATAGACAGGGAAAAGTTTCCTTATCCAACTTTCCACAAAAGATAGATGGATCCGCAGCACTTGGGTATGTTTAAAATTTAACTTTTAATTCATCAAATGTTTAAAAGTGCCATGTACAGCAGGCAAAACGAACAAAAGTTGAAAAAAAACATTGTGAACAGATAGAAAAAGAAAACCGTGATTAAAACCGCAGTAGCTGACGCGTTTTGGGACTATTATAGTCCCTTACTCATAGCTGGTCTGGTATGTGTTTCCTTATGTTTAGTTAGCTCTCAGCCGGGAAGGTTTTTGTTTTGGTTATTTGTGCCTTTGCAGAGGCAAGTTTCTGCAGTGCAAGTGAATAAAGCTTGAACCTGTCTGCAATCCAGTGTCTGTGTCCCTGTTTCCTGCATTGCTACCGAGCATCTACCTGAGCGATTCCCCACAGTGGCTATCCTATAAGTACGTGCTCCTAGATTCTATTAGAAATATTCATGTATCGATTTCAAGGCATCTTCATCCCGACCTTGGAGGGGAGCGCTAATGACACGTACATATGCATCACGTACATAATTTATGGAGTGACCACTCAGAGATAATACAATGACGGGATAGCCGGTTCCATCAGACATAGGACAGACATAACTAGCAAGGATAAGTTATCGTGAAGAGGAGGCAGAGAGGGTGGACTGAGACCTGACTACAAGGGGTGTAAGGGCCGAAATTTGAATTGTTTAATTTAGTCCCCAATCTAGAGCTTTCTTGTCAAGGCCAATTTCTATAAAACCATGCTAAGTCTGCAGAATATCCACAATATTTCATTCCACATGGCTCTACATTGCTACTCCTTAAAGGGCAAAAGTGCACAGAGTTTTTCTAAAGTAAATTTGTCTTCTCTTCTGCTCTGTTAACAGCATTTAGTGATATGCTTTACAGCACAGTCATGACTATAGGCAGTAATAGCCTTGAGCTGTCTCATTGGGGTCTATGGGGTGTTTTCTAGACATGCTCTGTGCAGGGAGGGGGAGTAGAAAAGCTGTGACATCTATTATCAGTAGTGGATGTAAGGATGGTTGTGGAGAGGTGTTATCTTCTATTGTAATACTGCTTATGATGTAAAAGAAACTGTTCGCGATGCAAAGAAACTATTGACAAACCAGTACAGATGAGTAGAATAAGGAGTAGGTAAACTGTGACATCATCTATTGTCAGCAGTGGATATAAGGATGGTTGTGGTGAGGTGTTATCTTCTATTGCAATACTGTTTATGATGTGAAAGAAACTGTTTGCGATGCAAAGAAACTATTGACAAACCAGTACAGCCTAGTAGACTAGGAAGTAGGTAAACTGTGACATCATCTATTGTGAACAGTAGATGTAAGGATGGTTGTGGAGAGGTGTTATCTTCTATTGTAATCTTGTTTATGTTGTAAAATAAACTGTTTGCGATGCAAAGAAACTATTGACAAACCAGTACAGACGAGTAGACTAAGGAGTAGGTAAACTGTGACATCATCTATTGTCAGCAGTGGATGTAAGGATAGTTGCGTAGAGGTGTTATCTTCTATTGTAATTCTACTTAGGATTTAACTAAACTGTTCATGTTGCAAAGAAAATATTGACAAACCGGTACAGACGAGTAGACTAAGGAGTAGGTAAACTGTGACATCATATAATGTCAGCAATGGATGTAAGGATAGGTGTGTAGAGGTGTTATCTTCTATTGTAATACTGCTTATGATGTAAAAGAAACTGTTTGCGATGCAAAGAAACTATTGAAAACGAGTAGACTAGGGAGTAGAAAAACTGTGGCATCATCTATTTTCGGCAGTGGATGTAAGGATAGGTGTGTAGAGGTGTTATCTTCTATTGTAATACTGCTTATGATGCAAAAGAAACTGTTCGCGATGCAAAGAAACTATTGCATAACTCATACAGACGAGTAGAATAAGAAATAATAAGCTTTGACATCATCTATTGTCAGCAGTGGATGTAAGTATGGGTGTGTAGAGGTGTTATCTTCTATTGTAATCCTGTTTGTGATGTAAATTAGGTATCTGTTGCAAAGAAACTGTTGCAAAACCCCTACAGAATTTGCAAGTGGCAATCTATTATTAGGCTTAATGGCCAGAGTGAGTTGCATGATAAAATACTTTTTTTTATGTAAAAAAAAATAATCAAAAATCCTTAAAAACTCAAAGGTCATTTTGTTGACACATTCCCTTTAAATAATCTGAACTATTTTTAATTTTAAAAAAAAGTTTAAATTTGTCGGTCCTGACGTCTCGTTCCTCTCCAGACCCCTTGTTTGCGTCGTGCTCCCCAGGAATGTCCACCGGAGCTTTGAGCCTACACGATTCAATTAACCTTCCAGTTGGTTTTGGAGGCTCGTACTATGGGAGAAGCTTTCATTAATTGCGAGTCTGACACAGACAATTAAGCTTGATCAAATGAAGAGGGCATAAGGGACACGATTACCATACTGTACTAAAGACTACATAGCGTGTAAAAGTTGTTTAATTTATGTCAAGGAACAAGATGGGAGAAAAAAAAAAATCGACTCTCACACCGGGCACATTAGACGTAGCTAAATGTCTCATTCCAGGACTCTGGGTGTTCTCCTCTTATTGTTTAATGCGCCTGCTGTAACTGCGCCGTCGTGCCACTTTATCGATTCATTCATCAATGTACATGGCCAAATGTAAGCAAAGGAAATATTTACTGGAAGGAAATGGAATCTAAAACGTATCGCGCCGCTCCCAATATACGGGAAAGAGTTCACTTTTGTTCAGCATCTGTTCGGGGACCGGCGCGTTCATTAGCAAATCCCATTGTATGTATAGAAATATATTTTTATGTATTTTATGGCACCCTTTAGTGCAAAGCGATTTTCAGAATTTATCATTCAAATGGCGCAGGAAATTCACAAAAACGTACGGCAGTAAATGCCAGGCTCGTAACAAAGGAGACATTGGGAATAGATTTAACCCCCTGCGTACTGCTCTGGGCCAAAAAAGGGATAAAAAGGAAAAAAATATGGAGTTAAAGGTTCTAATTAAAGTAATTTTTTGCATATCGTTTGGTGTATTAGATTAAAATATGTAAGAAAAATATTGTCACATATTTAGATTTTTTTTGTAACAGATATCAGGTGACATGAATTTATGGAACCCATAGAGACGCTTTAGTATATCCCAGATTCATTTGGTCATCTCAGCTTTTCTACTGCACTGTCTGTGTTAGCGTCAGTCTATACCGCCGTTTTGGAATTATGTTCATAAACCAAAATGTAAGGATAAACATTCAGAAAAAAAAGTTAAAATTTATATTAAAAAAATTATCATTGTATTGAGATGCAATCCTGCCTTTGCACTTTTTTGTAGTCTGCACTTAAAGATGACCTTTCACTGCCTCCACCAACTACAACTGTTTGCATCTTTCAATAGGCCCATTTGGAATTTTTTCTCTAGGTCCCACCATTCCTGAATCAATATGATAATTAAGCTTTATACTGTCAGGTGGGCAGTCCTGGGCTAACAGAAAATCCATGACCTGACAATAGAGAGCCTAATTACCATACTGGGTGAACAGCATAAATTGCTCAGGAATGGTGGGGGCTAGAGAAAAAATTTCAACCGATCCAGAATCATTTGAGCAGCACCTATGGAAAAATTGGAGTTGGTGAAGGTGGAAAGGTCATCTTTACAGCTTAAAGGGTTCTCCACTTTGGAAATCCCTACATGAAGTGTCCCTAAATAGAGATGGGAGAATCTATCATGATTTGTTTCATTTTGGGTCCTTGTAGTTCAGTCCAAGTTTAATTTTGGGTAAAAAGAGTTTAGTATGACCCACACCTGAAATTGGCTTAAAATGTAGTATAAACACTGTCAGGACTCCTAGCAATCTACCTATAAAACATAGTGTACTGTCAGGGCTCCTAGGAACCTATCTATAAAACATAGTGTATAACACTGTCAGGGCTCCCAGGAACCTATCTATAAAACATAGTGTAGAACAATGTCAGGGCCCCTAGGAACCTATCTGTAAAACATAGTGTAGAACACTGTCAGGGCTCCTAGGAACCTATCTATAAAACATAGTGTAGAACACTGTCAGGAATCCTAGGAACCTATCTATAATACATAGTGTATAACACTGTCAGGGCTCCTAGGAACCTATCTATAAAACAGTGCATGACATTGTCAGGGCTCCTAGGAACCTATCTATAAAACATAGTGTATAACACTGTCAGGGCTCCTAGGAACCTATCTATAAAACATAGTGTATAACACTGTCAGGACTCCTAGGAACCTATCTATAAAACATAGTGTATAACACTGTCAGGGCTCCTAGGAACCTATCTATAAAACATAGTGTATAACACTGTCAGGGCTCCTAGGAACCTATCTATAAAACATAGTGTATAACACTGTCAGGGCTCCTAGGAACCTATCTATAAAACATAGCATATAACACTGTCAGGACTCCTAGGAACCTATCTATAAAACATAGTGTATGACACTGTCAGGGCTCCTAAGGACATATCTATAAAACATAGTGTATAACGCTGTCAGGGCTCCTAGTCACCTATCTATAAAACATAGTGTATAACACTGTCAGGGCTCCTAGGGGCTTATCTATAATACATAGTGTATAACACTGTCAGGGCTCCTAGGAACCTATCTATAAAACATAGCATATAACACTGTCAGGACTCCTAGGAACCTATCTATAAAACATAGTGTATGACACTGTCAGGGCTCCTAAGGACATATCTATAAAACATAGTGTATAACACTGTCAGGGCTCCTAGGAACCTATCTATAAAACATAGTGTATAACACTGTCAGGGCTCCTAGGGGCTTATCTATAATACATAGTGTATAACACTGTCAGGGCTCCTAGGAACCTATCTATAAAACATAGTGTATAACACTGTCAGGGCTCCTAGGAACCTATCTATAAAACATAGTGTATAACACTGTCTATCTAATTTCCATCTCTGTAAGGCAAACACATCTGAAGTTATGTCAAAATAAATGTGACATATACAGTATGTCTATGGAACAACAGATGGTAAGCAGAGGATACAAACTCCAACTTTAACCATATAGTTTGCTGACACTTGTCTTTACATATTTTAACATTTAAAATGCTCCAAAAATTAGCGGTTTAGGAGAAAAAGTGTTTTCCTTTGTTTTTTTTTAGACATTTGGTGGTTATAATGCAAAAAGCTTGGTTTTGTAGAAAAATTAGCCCATTTTGATGACTTGTAAGTACTGCATACTTATTGTTATTTGGTAGACAAATTTGCCAACACTGTGGTAGCAGTACACCATCACATGTCCATCAATAGTGAAATGCCATGGACCAAGCTATAGAAATAGAAAAATATAATTTTCAGCTCATCATATAAGTTCAATAAAATCCTCAATCCTGGGAGACGAAAAAAGACTGTGTGGACTCAAACCAGTGGTGAATACAAAAACCTTTGGTAAAAATTCCGCTCCCACCAGGATAGAACATGTCTGTCTGAGCGGTGGTAGCTGTGGCAACATGATTGGCAGCGTGACAGGGAATAATGTGATGGATCAGGTCACAAGTGATGATCATTCTTAGGAAGTATAACAATTCTATGGTTTCTTTTGGTACCAAAACCTAAAATAGTGTTGCTGTTTCCATGCACTTTCTTATTGTTAGTACTTGCATGAGTGTTTCTTCCTCTTACTCATATTGCCTGGCCCCTGCCCTGTTTTTTCCCAGTCATTTTACTGCACACTGCTTAATTATTATAGTCATTGGCAGCAATTCTGACACTGGGTGTAATTGTGTATGTCTTTTTTTTTTAATAACAAAAAATTATTTTAATAAAAATAACAAAGCACTGGAAAGGTGACCTGGTCAGTGACTAATAGGCTAGTAAAAAAAAGAAGAAAAAATCTGTAGCTCACCATATATCGGAAGTATGTAAACTCAGGGTGCGCAGGCCACTCTGGACTCCTGGAGCTTTTTCAGATTAGCTCAGTTGCAGTCTGTGTTTTGCCATTAGTTTGTATTTGAATTGATTAAATCTGACTAAGCTTTGTTCCACTTCTCCTACTCCTAAGATTCTCGAGGTCTATTGCAAGCTTTGCAGTGCATTGCTGAAGACAATGAAGTCATTGCTTTGGATCATGCAGTGATTTATAACACATCCATCCTCTACTTCCACCATCACTGAAATGCTTCTTGTTCCTACATAGCTAAAGAATCACTCTAGAGAAAAGACCCCCGCACCCCTCCCATGACTGTGTATTACATTCTGCACTTTTTACATATACATTGCACTTGTTTCCTTCTGTTCGGCCACCGTTCGACACCATTTGATTTTTTTCTGTTCTTCCATCAATCCTCAGCACATCAGCTTGAGACAATGCCATCTTTACCTGCTGGGCAGCAGTTTTACTATCCGTATTTCTATGTTCCAGCTAATATATCTAACTATATGGTCAAGGAAGTGGCAGTGTCCTCTTCTCCGTTATTACTGTGTGACAGCAGGCCGTCTATTCATCTGCAGATACTGTGATAGGTGTTATAGATGGTGCTAAGAAATCCTATAATATCAGAAGGGTTAAGAAATCCTTGGAGCTTTTCAGCATCTGAAGTTTTCTTTTGACATCTAGTCTGCATATCCATTGATGCGTTCCCAACCCTACGGTGGTTCTCCGTAATCGCCAATTACTACTAGGAACACATGTATTATTCAGAGTGAAGGGTTAACTCCTCCTGTAGACGTCAGCATGGACCCGTGTCTATATGGCGTATATATTATGTTCTACTCGCTGACATCTCTACGCGTTTCCCTCAGTGTTTCATTCATAGTACCGGCCGGTCATGAGCGAGTACAATAACCCCTATCAATTGTTAAAGGCTACTCTGAAGCACGACCATTATCAGCCATAAACAGTCATTCAGGAAGGACGGGAGCGGCTCAGGAAATCCTTAATGGAGTTTTGTGATGAATAATATATTCCGTGTTAGATGGTGGACAATTAGAGGTTGACCAAAATCCAAAAATGTTTAAAGAGGACCGGTCACCTCTCCAGACATGACTGTTTTAGTAAATGCTTGTATCCCCCATAATATAACAATTCTAGTGCATTGATTCTTAGAACTTTGCACTGTGCTGTTCCCTCTGTTATTCCTCCTGGAAATTTATTAATAAATTGACAGCTGGGTGTTACCAGTTGAGGCTGCGTCCGTGCACATTCACACTGTCCGATACTGACAGTGGAAGATTTTTCAGGGACATGACTCTCTGACAAGGGAAAATGGTAACACCCACTTGTCAATTTACCTATAAACATCTAGGGAGAATAATAGAAGAGCGATATGGTTCAGAGTTATAAGAAAAGATGATCTAGAATGATTTCATATAAATACTGGCAAAATGAGAATTATCAGAAGTGACCGATCCTTCTTAAAGGGGATGTCCACTTTTGCAAATAAATGTTACTGTTTATATAATGAAATAAGTCTCCAATTTACCAAAATACTTTCTATATCAATTAGATCTCTGGTGGCTGTCATTTATTCTTCTACCTTCCTGTGGATAAAAATCATTCCATTGTCATATGATGAATACACAGTATATTCTTTTACATAGGGGGCAGTATTATAGTAGTTATATTCTTGTACATAGGAGTAGTATTATAGTAGTTATATTCTTGTACATAGGAGTAGTATTATAGTAGTTATATTCTTGTATATAGGAGTAGTATTATAGTAGTTATATTCTTGTACATAGGAGTAGTATTATAGTAGTTATATTCTTGTATATAGGAGCAGTATTATAGTAGTTATATTCTTGTATATAGGAGCAGTATTATAGTAGTTATATTCTTGTACATAGGAGTAGTATTATAGTAGTTATATTCTTGTACATAAGAGCAGTATTATAGTAGTTATATTCTTGTACATAGGAGCAGTATTATAGTAGTTATATTCTTTTACATAAGAGCAGTATTATAGTAGTTATATTCTTGTACATAAGAGCAGTATTATAGTAGTTATATTCTTGTACATAGGAGTAGTATTATGGTAGTTATATTCTTGTACATAGGAGTAGTATTATAGTAGTTATATTCTTGTACATAGGAGCAGTATTATAGTAGTTATATTCTTTTACATAGGGGGCAGTATTATAGTAGTTATATTCTTGAACATAGGAGGCAGTATTATAGTAGTTATATTCTTGTACATAGGAGCAGTATTATAGTAGTTATATTCTTGTGCATAGGAGTAGTATTATAGTAGTTATATTCTGGTACATTGGAGCAGTATTATAGTAGTTATAATCTTGTACATAGGGGGCAGTATTATAGTAGTTATATTCTTGTATATAGGAGCAATATTATAGTAGTTATATTCTTGTACATAGGAGTAGTATTATAGTAGTTATATTCTTGTACATAGGAGCAGTATTATAGTAGTTATATTCTTGTACATAGGAGCAGTATTATAGTAGTTATATTCTTGTACATAGGAGCAGTATTATAGTAGTTATATTCTTGTACATAGGAGCAGTATTATAGTAGTTGTATTCTTGTACATAGGGGGCAGTATTATAGTAGTTGTATTGTTGTACATAGGAGCAGTATTATAGTAGTTATATTCTTGTACATAGGAGGTAGTATTATAGTAGTTATATTCTTGTACATAGGAGCAGTATTATAGTAGTTGTATTCTTGTACATAGGGGGCAGTATTATAGTAGTTGTATTGTTGTACATAGGAGCAGTATTATAGCAGTTATATTCTTGTACATAGGAGCAGTATTATAGTAGTTATATTCTTGTACATAGGAGCAGTATTATAGTAGTTGTATTCTTGTACATAGGGGGCAGTATTATAGTAGTTGTATTGTTGTACATAGGAGCAGTATTATAGTAGTTATATTCTTGTACATAGGAGGTAGTATTATAGTAGTTATATTCTTGTACATAGGAGCAGTATTATAGTAGTTGTATTCTTGTACATAGGGGGCAGTATTATAGTAGTTGTATTGTTGTACATAGGAGCAGTATTATAGTAGTTATATTCTTGTACATAGGAGCAGTATTATAGTAGTTATATTCTTGTACATAGGAGCAGTATTATAGTAGTTGTATTCTTGTACATAGGGGGCAGTATTATAGTAGTTGTATTGTTGTACATAGGAGCAGTATTATAGTAGTTATATTCTTGTACATAGGGGGCAGTATTATAGTAGTTATATTCTTGTACATAGGAGCAGTATTATAGTAGTTATATTCTTGTACATAGGAGGTCGTATTATAGTAGTTATATTCTTGTACATAGGAGTAGTATTATAGTAGTTATATTCTTGTACATAGGAGTAGTATTATAGCAGTTATATTCTTGTACATAGGAGCAGTATTATAGTAGTTATATTCTTGTACATAGGAGTAGTATTATAGTAGTTATATTCTTGTACATAGGAGCAGTATTATAGTAGTTATATTCTTGTACATAGGAGCAGTATTATAGTAGTTATATTCTTGTACATAGGGGGCAGTATTGTAGTTATATTCTTGTACATAGAAGCAGTATTATAGCAGTTATATTCTTGTACATAGGGGCAGTATTATAGTAGTTATATTCTTGTACATAGGAGTAGTATTATAGTAGTTATATTCTTGTACATAGGAGGTAGTATTATAGTAGTTATATTCTTGTACATAGGAGCAGTATTATAGTAGTTATATTCTTGTACATAGGGGCAGTATTATAGTAGTTATATTCCTGTACATAGGAGCAGTATTATAGTAGTTATATTCTTGTACATAGGAGTAGTATTATAGTAGTTATATTCTTGTACATAGGAGGTAGTATTATAGTAGTTATATTCTTGTACATAGGAGCAGTATTATAGTAGTTATATTCTTCTACATAGGAGCAGTATTATAGTAGTTATATTCTTGTACATAGGAGCAGTATTATAGTAGTTATATTCCTGTACATAGGAGCAGTATTATAGTAGTTATAGTCTTGTACATAGGAGCAGTATTATAGTAGTTATATTCCTGTACATAGAGGGCAGTATTATAGTAGTTATCTTCTTGTACATAGGAGTAGTATTATAGTAGTTATATATTCTTGTACATAGGGGGCAGTATTGTAGTAGTTATATTATTGTACATAGGAGCAGTATTATAGTAGTTATATTCTTGTACATAGGGGCAGTATTGTAGTAGTTATATTATTGTACATAGGAGGCAGTATCTTTTTAGGGATACGCAATTCCGTTTGAAAGTTTATTGATGAGCCAGTGAGACAGACTTTGCCAGATTTGCCTACAAACAGGTAGAGACTGATATTTCAATCACGGCTAAAGTGGCTGCAGTTCCTTAGAAAAACTGGAGCACTTGCAGCTATCTGTAAGCAAATCTGGTAAATTGGTCCCATTCCTGCTGCCCTTGTTGGGCCATTTCCATATGTCTTCATCGGTTTCTTCTCCTATTACTACCCCCTTCCATAACGGTATTATTGGTCTAGGAGATCTTTCGGACCTTACGGTCTCGTCTTATAACTACGGACCGCTTTCATCTATTTCAAAAACACTTTCATTAATTTACAAAAAATAAAATCTCAATCTTATTATTGTTTTTTTTTTTCCATCAAAGAACCTCCTATAAAAGTCACAGAACTGAAGGAAAGTGATCTTAGAGTAATGCTCCGGGTCCCTGCGGTCGGGTGGAATGTTTTTCGGTTTTTTTCCCCCTTTGCAATAAAAGTGGCGGCGATGATAGAGGCCTCCGATTTCAATATTTGTTTCATCTTTTGTTTAACATATTGCCTGGAATTGCGCTTCTAAAAACCTCTTTACCGTACAGTCGCCATGATAAAGCAGGCAGCGAAATTAGAATTTGATTTTATAATACTCATGCTGGTTACTTCGGCTTCCATACACTTTTATGACAATGTTAACATACAGATGTTCCCTTAATCTGCTTTCTAAATTACTTTGTATATCCCTGCCGTACATTTTCCTTTCAAGGTAGTTTATTTTGTATCAGCTCATTTATTTTTAAAGTTTTTTTTTTCTTCCTCCCCTATCATTCAGTAGTACTAATGATATTTATACATCCCTTCCTTTTAATCGCTAAGCGCCTTCTCCCGCCACCGTATTATTACCGCCGCGCTCTCTCTCCCCTTTTTTTATTTTCTCGTTTTATTACCTCTTTTTCAAATTTAATAAATATATTTATACATTCGCTGTCGGATCTCATTTGTTTTGTAAGCAGGGCTCATTATTTCGGGAGGTATCTATAGTTGACAGACCATACATTTATTAAACCTTTGATCAGTCGACATTTCTCCCATGAATGATTTCATGCAGCCAAGATGTACTTGCTATTTCGTGGCGTGGTTTTTGGGCGCCCCCCGCCGTTCCCAATTATGCAGAAAGGATTTTTTTTTTTCTCCCATTTTTGGTTTCAATAGGGTGGGCGAGATGTTGGTTTATTGGGTTGGGGGGGCAAAAACGAGACAAAGTGGATTCTTTTTGGTTCATTGGGTCTTGAGTTGGGTTGCGGAGCTTGGTGAAGTCCAGTTCTTTATCCAGGTTAAACTTCTGTTGTCGCTTCCTCGAAACGTGTATGGCCATATGATGTAGACGGTCTACCAATAAGTAATTGGAGTCCTGTGGTAGAATAGAAGAACAACATTTATTCCTATTCAATAGTTTGGTAGAACCCAGCAGACCTTACGGATGGTATTGATGGACACAATACTCCCAGATACTTGGTGAAACTCCTGGTGTATGTGAGCCATCGGTTGGTGCGGTTTCTCTGGCCAGCACCCGTCAGTCTCTATCTCCCAGTTTCGGGGGGTCTGCCGACTCGGGGCACATTTCGACAATCATCCTTCACCTTCCACTTCGTAATCACATAGGCTGCTGTCGATTTTGGGTAATTCAGTTCGCTTGCTATGTCTCTTACGGATCGACCAATTCTGTGGCACCCCTTTCTCGAAATCGGACAACCCTGCACTTCGTGGCATCTTGCATACGACTAATGCCAATGCTGTTTCCTATTTAATGGCAGAAGGCATGACGCACATCATGACCCCAGATATCTTCATTTGCATAGGTGTCCAAATACTTATTGGTAGACAGTGTATACAGACAACCCTACCATACTGTCTAGTGCCCCATATTGTGGTGCCCTACAGCAGTGCATTTCGCTGGTCAAATAATAGTGTCCATTGTACACTGAGAAAATAGTCAAGGACATACAATAACTATTGGGGTGCAGAGGTCATAGTCAGCTGTGCCCCAAGAAGATTTAGGGAGACCAAAGACCCCTCTGCCATAGTGTTATAAATGGTCCATTAGATTTTTAATTGAGGTCCAGTTACTTTAAGTTACAGTATATGCTGTATCGTGCCTAAATAAAAAATACTGCCAGTAAATAGTGACCACATAACAACTACATAAATTAATGTAATAAAAGTAATATATATCAAAATATAGGACAGTATATAGGACACAGTAACATTATGAAGTCTTTACAATGTAAAATAGATTCCGAAAGCAAATGGTAAAATATTGGAAGTGTCTAAAGGATAAGTACAATAACCAGCAATGTTATCAGCAATCTCATGTCCCAATCCTTTTTATTTAGCCTTATGGTCGGTAAATTGTTAAAAAAATTATCCCAACTGGAACACCATATGCTGATACATCTTCCATTCGGGTGGAAAGGCATAATAAATAGAGATGAGCGAGTAGTGAAATATTCGATGTTCGAAATTGGATTCGAGTAGCCCCTGAATATTCGACTATTTGATTGAATATCGTATCCCATTATAGTCTATGGGGAAAAAATGCTCGTTTCAGGGGAACCCAAAATTCGACTAATTGGAGTCACCAAGTCCACAATGACACCTCAGAAAATGATGCCAACACCTCTGGAATGCAACTGGGACAGCAGGGGAAGCATGTCTGGGGGCATCTAACACGCCCAAGTCCCAGTATTACCTCACTATCACAGCCTATCAACTACACACTTTCCACACTCAATATAACTAGAGATGAGCGAGTAGTATTTGCAGAGGCGGATCCAGGGCCGGGCGAGCCGGGCAACCCTAACAAAATGGTCCCGGTCAGCCTCGGCATAGTCGGGCAAGTGCCGGGGCCCGCAGAGCCTCTGGGGGCCCCCCGGCACTTGCCTGTCACGATTTCAGCTCATCGGCGTCCGTCCGCCGATGAGCTGAATCGCGATTAAAGCAGGAGCTGTGAGCTCAGCTCCTGCTTTAAAGCTCCGGCCCGGCTTGCATGTGTAGGCGCGATGACGTCATCACGCTTACACACGCAAGCCGGGCCGCAGCTAAGCAGGAGCTGAGGTCACAGCTCCTGCATCGTGACTGGAGTGAGAGAGAGGAGAGTCGGGGGAACGATGGAAGGTGAGTGATAGAAGGTGAGTGTAAGTGTTTGTTTTGTATTAAATATTAAGGTGGAACATAATGAAGGGGGCCCATGAAACTGGGGGGCAAATGAAGGGGGGGGGGAACGGCATGACACTGGGGAAGATGAAGGGGGGTGGGGAGAGAACGGCATGAAACTGGGGACAGAGATGGAGGGGGCCCAAAGAAACTGGGGGGCAAATGAAGGGGAGGGGGGAACAGCATGACACTGGGGCAGATGGAGGGGGGGAGAACAGCATGACACTGGGGCAGATGGAGGGGGGGAGAACAGCATGACACTGGGGCAGATAGAGGGGGGAGAACGGCATGACACTGGGGCAGATGGAGGGGGGAGAACGGCATGACACTGGGGCAGATAGAGGGGGGAGAACGGCATGGCACTGGGGCAGATGAAGGGGGGAGAATAGCATGACACTGGGGTGGATGGAGGGGGGAGAACAGCATGACACTGGGGCAGATGAAGGGGCGAGAACGGCATGACACTGGGGCAAATGAAGGGGGAGAGAACGGCATGACACTGGGGCAAATGAAGGGGGGAGAACAGCATGACACTGAGGCAGATGAAGGGGGGGAGAATGGCATGACATTGAGGCAGATGAAGGGGGGAGAACGGCATGACACTGGGGCAGAGACGGGGGGGGACATGAAACTGTGGGCAGATAAAGGGGGAGAATGGCATGAAACTGGGGACAGAGATAGAGTGGGGGACATGAAACTAGGGGTAGATGAAGGGTGTATATGAAAATGTGGAGAGATGGAGGGGGGACATATAATTTACGGGTGACTGTAGGAGGATTATACTGTGTGGAATCACATGAAAAATGAATGAGAATGGGCGGAGTCAACATAAAAGTGGGTGGGGCCTAATTTTCTGCTGCGCGTAGGGCCCCACCAAAGTCAATTGCCCAGGGCCCCGCAAACCCTGGATCCACCACTGAGTATTTGATCTACTACGGTATTCGAAATATTTGTACTCGTTCGAATACTATTGCTATTCACAGTAAAGATTTTATTCAGAACCAGCGTTGATTTGCCGAATGCTATAGTGTATAGCTTTCGGCAAATCAGCACTGGTTCTTCAGCAGGCTCGTCCTTGCAAGTTGGGAGAGCTAGCAGCTTGCTATTACGAGGGAGCTTACTTTTTCTCATAGGAATGCATTGACCAGCATTGATTGGCCAGTGTACAGCATTCGGCCAATCAACGCTGGTTCTGCCGGAGGCTCGTCTGTGAGGAGGCAAAGTTTAAGATCGGACCACAGCAGTCTTCATTGTGGTCTGATCTTAGACTCCGCCTCCTCACAGAAGAGCCTCCGGCAGAACCAGCATTGATTGGCCGAATGCTGTACACTGGCCAATCAATGCTGGTCAATGCATTCCTATGAGAAAAAGTAAGCTCCCTCGTAATAGCAAGCTGCCAGCTCTCCCAACTAGCAAGGACGAGCCTGCTGCAGAACCAGTGCTGATTTTCCGAAAGCTATACACTATAGCATTCGGCAAATCAACGCTGGTTCTGAATAAAATCTTTACTGTGAATAGCAATAGTATTCGAACGAGTACAAATATTTCGAATACCGTAGTAGATCAAATACTCAGTGGCGGATCCAGGGTTTGCTAGTAAAGTGTGTGTGTGTGTGTGTGGTGGGGAGTTGGATTCAGGTGGGTGAGTGGTGGGTATGGGGGGGTGGGGTGGGTGGTTTGGGGTATAACAGTCCATGGAGTCTCGTCTTCCTCTTAGTTGGTGACTGCTATATGGGGAGGTGGGGTGGGGCGGGGCGGTTGGTTTGGGGTATAACAGTCCGTGGAGTCTCATCAGTGTATAGCATTCGGCCAATCAATGCTGGTTCCACAGGACGAGTAAGGGCCGGTTCACATTAGCACTTTCCTCCCATCTGGAAGGACCCCCTCCCCCCCTGAACGGAATATCAGCACAACTGTAAGCGCTGTGCAGTTAAAGCGCACGGACCCCATAGACTACAATGGGGTCCGTGCGCTTTAACTGCACAGCGCTCCTCCTAAACACTCTCCTCCTGCTACTCGTGGACTTGGTGACTCTCCTTTAGTCGAATAGTGGTGTCCCCTGAAACGAGCATTTTTTCCCATAGACTATAATAGGATTTGATATTTGATTGAGTAGATCGAGTAGAACAGCTACAGACACAGAATGTTATTATAAATGGCATTTTTGTTTTAGATACCCCGAAGAAATAAAAAATGGCCGTGCCTATGGACATGTTTATTAACTCTTAATACTCTTAATACCAAGCCCTTCCAATGACTGAATGCCCACGAAATGTAAACCTTTAGAGCACCTTTAAAGGGAGAATATTTCTCTAGTTTTATACTTTGGTTAAGTACATATTTATTTTCTGTTTGGCACCAGTGGGCTGTTACGTGGTTCCAAAGGAGAATCAGAATAATAAAAAAAAATGTTTTTTGTTGGAGAAATAAAAAAAAATAAATTATTAAAATAACAGAGGAATATAATCTAAAAATAATATAAGCAAATGCAGTTGAATTCAATATAATTAGCGGACGCAAAAATATTTATGCCACAAAAGTAACCCCCCCACACACACACACACACACACACACTGTCCTGTTTTTAGGCTTTATTTGGGCTCAAAACCCCCACAGGCAAAAGTTTTTCTTATGGGTTTAAAAGCAGATGAGTAGAGGAAGCTAGGAAGACAAAAGTAAGTTATATCATTTTTTATAACATTGTTCTTGCCCCATAGGGGCAGATTTATTATACCTTGTGTGCTAACTAATTTTTTTTTCTTTTCAAAATTCGGATTTTAAGCAAAAATATTATAGGCCTGCCCCGCCACAGGTTCTAGCTCCGCCCTGCTAAAGGTTCTAGCCCCACCTATCACAGGTTCTAGTCCCACCCCCATTGACACAACAATAAGTGTCACCAAAGTAAAAATAAATGCTCACAAAATCTTTTGCATGGTGAAGAAAAATCCCTTCACAACATCCACCCAAGTGATGAACATTCTCCAGGACGTTGGTGTATCAGTATCTAAGTGTACCATAAAGAGAAGACTTCGTGAGTAGAGATAAGGGAGTAGTATTCGATTGAGTAGGTATTCGAACGAATACTACGGTATTCGAAATACTCATACTCAATTGAGTACCACTCGCTATTCAAATGTAAAAGTTCGATGCAGAACTAGCATTGATTGGATGAATGCTATACAGTCGGCCAATCAACGCTGGTTCTTCTCCTACCTTTAGAAGTCTTCTCTGTGCAGCTTCCCCGCGGTGTCTTCCGGCTCTTCATTCACTCTGCCAGGCATCGGGCCTGGGCAGAGCCGACTGCGCATGTCCGCTTGTAGTGCGGGCATGCGCAGTCGGCTCTGCCCAGGCCCGATGCCTGGCAGAGTGAATTCAGAGTCGGAAGACGCCGCGAGGACGCTGCAAGGAGAAGACCTCTCGGAGGATCCAGCCTGACCCTCACTCGTGGACTAAGTATAATTTGATCGAACGTTGCCTACCCCTGAAACAAGCATTTTCCCCCCATAGACTATAATAGGGTTCGATATTCGATTCGAGTGGTCGAATATTGAGGGGCTACTCGAAACGAATATTGAACCTCGAACATTTTACTGTTCGCTCATCTCTATTCATGAGAGCAAATACAGAGGGGCCGCCACATGGTGCAAACCATTCAGCAGCCTCAAAAATAGAAAGGCCACATCAGACTTTGCCAAAAAACATCCAAAGAAGCCATCCCAGATCTGAAGCAGCGTTCGGTGGACAGATGACAGTATGTGGGAAGAAGAAAGTATGGAGAAGGCTTGGAACGGCTCATGAACCAAAGCATACCACATCCTCTGTAAAACATGGTGGAGGCCGTGTGATGACCTGGGCATGGGCGGCTTCTAATGGCTCGCTACTGATTATTGATGATGTGACAGAAGACAGAAGTGTACAAGATAGACTTACATACAAATGCAGCAAGATTGGAGGCAGCACGGTGGCTCAGTGGTTAGCACTGCAACCTTGCAGCACTGGAGTCCTGGGTTCAAATACTGCCAGGAACAACATCTGCAAGGAGTTTGTGTGGATTTCCTCCCATACTACAAAGACATACGTATAGAAAATAAAGTACATTGTAAACTCTATATGGGGCTCACAATCTACATTAAAAAAAAAATGCAGCAAGATTGATTGGATAACACTGCACAGTACAGATGGACAATAACCCAAAACAAATCGCGAAAGTAACCCAGGAGATTTTTTTAAGGCAAGGAAGTGGATTATTCTTCAATGGCTGAGTTTGCGTAACACAAAACTTAAGGCAGAAAGACCCGCAAACATGCAACAACCGAAAGACCTAGCAAAGCATCACAAAGGAGAACCCAGTGTTTGATGATGTCCATGGGCCCAGACTTCACAAACTCATTGCCTGCCAAAGATTCTCTACAAAGTATTAAAAATTTACATTTTATTTATGGTCATGTTAATTTCTCCAATTAATTTTGAGCCTCTCAACTGAGGAGGATTTATACACAAATGGTTGCAATTGTTCGATAGAATGTTTTTGCTCTGCCCCTTGCATTAAACCAAAAGGTCTCCACTGCACTTGTATCTCAAATGTTTCATTTCAATTCCATCATGGCGGCCGAATCTTTAAGATTGTGTCACCGTCCAAACATGTTCGGAGCTAATGGTGAAGGGTCAACGGATGGTCCAGGAGTAGATAAAGGATCTTCTGCTAAGTCTGATGGCGTCTTTGTCTCATACGTCAGAGTAGGTGGTGGACCTACGCCATGTTGGTTTTATTTTTTATATTTTTGGTGAAATATTGGTGAGACATTGTTGGGGGGTGGGAACGATTCAGTCATAAGGGTATTACTTGCTCTTAGCCTCTTGCGTTGAAGTCATTTACATAGTGAAATGGCTTTCGGATAACCCCTCCGCGTTCTTAAAGATTAGACACTTTGCTCTTTAAGGCACACAAAGGAAAAACCAAAGTAAAATCACAAAGGAGGCTGTCGTAGCCCAGAGCAAAAGGCACTTTCCCATGCATGGCATGGTATCCTACTGTGTCTCATAAACCCACAATGCTCCTGGCTTCGGGAAGGAGAGGATCTCGCCGTAAACAAGACATTTCCATTCAAGCTATTTAAACAAACATGCTAATGGTTTAGGGGAGGACAATAATGAGCCGGGCTATTATTCAGCCATACTTATATGAGCAAATCATTTCGTTTCATGTCAATTGATTCTATGCTTCAGAGAGTAGCCAAACAATATTAAACCTTTACCGTGTGTTACATTGAAAAATGATATACCTGTAATTGTTATGTATTTACATATTCATTGCCGCTCTGCCCAACGTGGCCATTAGCCCGGCGCGTTTCCAGGAGGCTTTACACAATGGCATGGAAAGGACAAAAAAGGAGAATAAATTGTAACAATGAATTTAAAAAAATTCAAAAAGGACAAAGCAAAAGAATTGCAAAATTTTTTTCAAATTTGAAAAATTTGCACATAGAATGTAGAATTATTGTACAGGGTCTGCACAGAACTGAGTATTGCATGTGACGCAAGGTTTCTTAAGGCAGCTACTTACTCCAGGAAGGTTGGATAAGGTTTGTTTGGAGCATGGGAACTTCCTTGGTATCTTCTGTAGCACAGACAACTCCTCCATAATATACTGAGCGGTTTTAAAAGGTATTTTCCAACTCTACAATATCGAAGACTAATTTTGGATAATCCTTGCACTCTGTGAATATTCTTAAAGTTTGCCTAGAAAATTTGTTCTACACTAAATTTTTTTCCATCTGATCCAGAAGTGTAGGCAAAGTTGATTGTTATACTATGGGGTCTCCTCAGGCCCTAGAATGTGTCTCAAAATAATAATAAAAAATTGCTTTTCTTGGGCTCCTTCACAGCTACCTCCGATGTTATGGTCTTCTTCTCAGCTGTCCATCATGTCTCCTAGCCTTCCAGCCGTCCACCATGTCTCCTAGCCTTCCAGCCGTCCACCATGTCTCCTAGCCTTCCAGCCGTCCACCATGTCTCCTGGCCTTCTAGCCGTCCACCATGTCTCCTGACCTTCCAGCCGTCCACCATGTCTCCTGGCCTTCCAGCCGTCCACCATGTCTTCTAGCTTTCCAGACGTCCACCATGTCTCCTAGCCTTCCAGCCATCCACCATGTCTCCTGGCCTTCCAGCCGTCCACCATGTCTCCTGGCCTTCTAGCCGTCCACCATGTCTCCTAGCCTTCCAGCTGTCCACCATGTTTCCTAGCCTTCCAGCCGTCCACCATGTCTCCTGACCTTCCAGCCGTCCACCATGTCTTCTAGCTTTCCAGCCGTCCACCATGTCTCCTAGCCTTCCAGCCATCCACCATGTCTCCTGGCCTTCCAGCCGTCCACCATGTCTCCTGGCCTTCCAGCCGTCCACCATGTCTCCTGGCCTTCCAGCCGTCCACCATGTCTCCTGGCCTCCAGGTTACTACTAAGGCCTGTGATAGAGCCTCAGCAATCACATGGGAGGCATCAACGTCAACATGCTTCAAGGATACAGCACACATACCCTGAGCGGTGACCAGAACTCCAGAGGACTCCTCAACGGAGCCTAGAAAAAGGTGAATGTTTTTAATTTTTACACCTGTTCCCTGGCCTCTGATTATTATACTATCAGTATAATAATCAATCTTGGTGGATTTGTCCAAGATTAACCCCCCAAAATTACGACCAAATGTAAAATTTTTAGAAAATTTTTATATGAACTGGTTGACCCATCTCTATTGATGACCTATATGTTGAGAGTCTGACATCCAGGACCCCCAATGATCAGCTGTTCTTGTGTTGTCCTGTGACGTCTTTACTTCTTACTATGCACAGCGCCAAATAATGTATAGTGGCTGTTTTTGGTATTGCAGCTAATCCCTATTTACTTCAATGAAACTGAGCGCCGAACAGGCCATATGACCAATGAACATGACGTCACTACAACGTTCACATATTAGACACGTACCCCTGTTTAACTGAGACAACAGCCAAGCAATTAAAATAGAAGAAACAGGTATTTCCCAAAAATACTCCATTATATTTTTTAGATTTTTCTTGATTTATTATATTAATATTTAGTTCCATAATTAAAATACATTAAAAAAAAATCAATAAAATCCCCGAAAATAAATAAAATGAAACAAATCTATAAATGAAATAAATACATCAATAAATAACCCCGTTCATTTCCTGATGGATGACGCCATTTTTCTAATTAAGATATTTTCCCTGTGAGTCGTCTCTAATAACATTGGTGTATGGCGTCTCCTCCCATGCATGTATTTAATGTCTCGCTCACGTTCTAGAGCAGAAAACCTAATGTCATTACCGTTAATAGAAAACACACACATGAAACATAAAGGATCGTGTCATGCAAATAAGCAATATAAAGACACAGGGACTGTAGTCAAAGAACAGGCATCAGATTGCCATGCAAACATAGTCAGAGACCGAGAACTATTGGGTTGTCCTATGAAATAGTAATGGACTCTCTCTTGTCCCTTATTATGGCGCCATTTATTCTCGTCGTCTCTGTGAGAAGTAGCCACAGGGCGTATCGTATCTTTTAGTGAAGAGAAGCAAATATGGACAATCTGAGCAGCTTATAATGTCTCGATCTAATAAATAGGCAATAACCCAAGCAACTTATAATGTCTGGATGTAATAAATAGGCACAAAACGGTGAGGCTTATAATGTCTGGATCAAAGAGATAGGCAATAACCTGAGCAACTTATAATGTCTGGATCCAGAGCATAGACACAAAACGGAGCAACTTATAATGTCGGAATCAAAGAAATAGGGAATAACCTGAGCAACTTATAATGTCTGGATCTAATAAATAGGCCCAAAATGGAGCAGCTTATAATGTCTGGATCTAATGATTAGGCAATAATCTAGGCAATTTATAGTGGCTGGATCCAAAGCGTAGGCAGAAAACTGAGAATCTTATAATGACTGGATGTAATAAATAGGCAATAACTGGAGCAACTTATAATGTCTGGATCCAGAGCATAGACACAAAACGGTGAAGCTTATAATGTCTGGATCAAAAGAAATAGGCAATAACCTGAGCAACTTATAAGATAAGATAAGATAATCCTTTAATAGTCCCACATTGGGGAAATTTCAGCATAGTGTCTGGATCCAGTAAATAGGCAATAACAAATCTACTTATAATGGCTGGATCTTAAGCCTAGGCCCAACCGGCACAGCTTATTGTGTCTGGATCCATCGAATAGGCCATAACCTGAGCAACTTATAATTCCTGGATCCAATACACAGGTTCAGTCTATGTAGCTTATAATGTCTGGATCTAATAAATAGGCAATAACATGAGCAACTTATAATGTCTGGATCCAAAACATAGGCACGAATCTAATCAATTTATAATGTCTGGATTCAATCGGAGGTTCAGTGTGGAGGGATGGGGGATTCTACATTACCCCCATACAGTGATACATACAGGATCTACACAGGGCTCTGTAGACAATGTAAATGAATACAGTAGAGGAAAAGTGTAGTGTCTACAGGTGACATCCCTGACTGTAATTGTTTCCATTTTTCCTATTTTCCACCTGGTCCAGACCTCTATTACAGCTTAAAATTTGCAGCACAGACATCTTTGGCTCCTCACTTTTCCAGGCACCTGACGCACATTGTCCTCGCCTACCCAAGTCCCCATCCTGCTGCTATCCCAATCATAAGATGTGTCATTTAATAAAAATACTCCCCAGTATGGATCAGCTGTTCAGAGCTTCCTCCTCTACCATGTATATCATGTCCTGCAGACATCGATACAGTTGAAACTGCTTCCTGAGTTTGCAGTGGCTCTGAGGTGGGCCAACAATGTCAGTGGGCACTATGGGCTGGCTATGATATTCAATAGATAGGCAGCTGATCCCATAATCCCATAATAATTCTGGATCCCGTAACTGGGCACAAACACAAGCAGAGATGAATATAAAATTGGATGATGGGGCTCAAGTGGGTGAGACGAAGACTTTTTACTTAATACATAATTACCATTTTAAATAATTAACACATAATGGTAATTAAAAAAACATTAAAGGGATTTTCCAGGATATATTTTTTAGGATTTATCTTTAGGATAGGTGGCCCCCACATGGAACATCTGTATGAAGCTGCTTCCGACCCCTGTAATATACACAGTACAGCTGGCTCTGATCCCCGTATAGTGGCTGAGTGCCGGTACTGTATTCGGGATTGTATTCTTTGGGTCCACTTGGGAATCTAGAAAACGGAAACCCAATCAACTTAAAAAGCGGTTACCTGCAGAATCCCACAGATAAGATAATCCTTTAATAGTCCTACAGTGGGGAAATTTCAGTATCCCACAGAATATAATGAGGTCCACTGGATTTTTGTCCAAGAGAGAGAAAAGTACTGCAGAATAGGGAATGGAATCCTCGAGCAGAAACCGGGCGCGGGTGTGAACCTCGCCTTACTTTGGTCTTTTGCAATTTTTTCTATGGGTTACTGGTAATTTTATCAAAAATGCATTTTTTTTTTCCATTAAAACATGATAAAAACCAAAAATTTTAACAAGAAACAAAAATAACCCGATGCTTTACATGCAAAAGGTAAAAAACAGACGTAAAGTGTGAATGTTGTGCCCTGTAGTTTTGGAATAAACATCCCCAGCTGTGCGGGACCTGATGGGAGGCGGGTATTGGAGAGTTAATCTAAGTTACGAGGTCCATAGATGGGCACAGCGTACCCGCGCTTGTATCTCCGTTTATGGCTCCTCTTTTCATTTTCATTTGCAACAGAAGCTGTCGACGGCTTTGCAGCAGAAAAAGCCCTGGAGTTGCTCGGCAAAAGGCAATGTAGGTCTGAAATGTGCCATGCAGCGAACATAATGCATCCTCTCCGGGCCAATTTACATAACGGATAAATAAGAGAAACGCAATGTGAAGTTTATTCATTCTTAAATCCTGCAGTGCCTGTGATTGAAGGCCCAAGCTCAGATGTTTTTCTGATGGGTGCCATTAAGAGTCATGGCTTTGTCTAATGCCTCTTCTGTTACTGCAGGGGAATGTAATATCAGCTCTTTACACCAGCCTGGAGTGTTATTTTCTGCCTGTACGCTTCACATACACAAAGCCAAACTACGTTATCCGGTGCCAGGCCCCACTGTCTCAGAGGTACCAGGGCCAGGAACACGTTAGATGCCAAACATATTGACGCTCACCAAGAGCCCTTCAGGGTCTTTCATTCTCCTTGTCGAAAGAATCTTGGAGAAGGCAAAACGAAGAAGACTTCCGCCATCTACCCGGCGATCTTGGATGACTTGACGTTGACCTGAAGCCATCGACAATAGCCAGATAATAGAGGCTTATTAACAGCTGCGCAGCAGAGCCGACTGTGCCGCAACTTTAAACAGATTGCTTCTCTTAATTACTTTTCGGGACTGCTGGTTGCAACGTACCGAGATGGATTTTGACATGACGCTTGCCATGCTTTTGCTTAGGAAATTGCCAAATGCCGGTTTATAATACATACGGGGGTAAAAAGTCAATTTATTCAACCATAAATGTGATGACATTACAGATGCCGCATGATCTATAGAATAATTGCAGGTGAAGATGTTGCATAAAATAAGTGGTGGTCCTTAGCGTCGTTGCTTAAAGGGGTTTTCCAGGAAAGTGCTAGGGATGAATTATCCATAGGTAGTCATCAATATCACATCAGTATCAATATCACATCAGCTGTTCTGTTCCGTGTAGCTCTGTCCTCTGTGTAGTGACTGCAGATCAGCTCCCCTATTGGCACTTGTATAGGTGCTGAGCTGTAGTAACTCAGCATGGCCACTACACAGAGAACGGCGCTATCTGCTTCCGGTTCTATTCTCCTTATAGCAGCGGCTGAGAACAGATGGTCACAGATGTCAGAACCCCCTGTTCTGATATAGGAGGGCCAGATTTCGAAAAGGATCACCGCGCTCAGCCAACAGTCATACAATATTCTTTATTTTCATTTAGGAGAACACACTACGCGTTTCGAGCACAACGCTCTTTTTCAAGTGTATAAGCTTAACTCACTAGTGTCGAACTGGATGTTTGTAAGAAGCTACTTCTGACCCCTGTAATATACACAGTACAGCTGGCTCTGATCCCTGTATAGTGGCTGAGTGCCGATACTGTATTCGGGTTTGTATTCTTTGGGTCCACTTGGGGACCGAGAAAACAGAAACCCAATCAACTTAAAAAACGGTTACCTGCAGAATCCCACAGACCCCACAGACTATACAGTGTTATACCCTATGTTCTATACATAGTGTATAGTTTTCTCCTGAGGTTTTAGATTTATTGGGCACCCTTAAATCCAGTGGCACTGGGCGGTTGCCTAGTATAGTTGAAGTTGAGCAACCCTTGCAAGAATTGTCTTGCAAATGTGTGTTAGGTTCGCTGGCATTTTCACTTTCCCAACTGCTATTATTATACTCTGGGGGTCATATCAAAAGTAAGTAAACAGAGCAAACAGTGTTACTCACCTCTCTTGGGCTCCATTATTTCTTCCAATGTAGCTCCTCATCCTCATCAGGCTTCTTTCAGCCTCTTGAATGGTGACAGTTCCCATTGGAGATCACTTTGGCCTATAACTGGACCCACCGATGTCATTCAGGAAGCTGAAGAAACCTGAAGATGTGGACCGCCACCAGATATGTGGCGGAGCCCAGAAGAGGTGAGTAACATTATTTATGTTTCCTCGTTCTGCTTACATAATAGTGGTTCAAGGGTAGAGACCACAATCGAACCCAACATTTTTGAAAAATTCATAATGGACCTGGTTCACTCATCCTCATTGCCTAATTTCCTACCCACTAAAACCAGCCCAGTCATCTCCAGACATGGGCTACTTATGTAACCTGAATTGCTCTTTAACCACATGTCCTATTTCGTAAGTGTTGGTAATATGGGAATTTCCTCCACAGTATTTAATATATTCATATTTCTGTCCATAAAGTGAGATGAAATCTTCCGGACACGCACGGATGCTTCTATTCAACAAGAGGTCAACTTGGTTAGAAGATTCGCAGTCCCTTTAGTTCTAGATGCATCTTATTATTGCAGACAGTCTGAGATTCCTTACAGATGAATCAGCCCAGTTAAAAGGAATTGAAAACACTTGACATATTAACATTTAGATCACTTTAACAAGACCGGGAACCGTCCCTGGTAAATTGCACAAGTTAAGAAATTGCTGGTAATCGAAAACAATCCTGTTACTTCTTAATGTTTTCCAGGTATTTGCAATTTAAAGAGGTTCTCCAATCAAAGGAACAATGCGGGTAGAATATCAGATGCCGTCGCTTTAATAATAGCGCCTTCCAAGCCCGCTTCCGGCAGTTTCCATCCTTATAGACAAAATACACTATCTGGTCCCCAATGACCATATCCAGCACAAGAAGGCCTCCATATCTCCATAGGAAATATGACAGAGCGTCAACATTGGCAAGACCTTCGTACAAGTAATGGGGGAGGCTTGAAAGTTGTATAAAGTGGACTTCTGCTATTAGGAACCTATATAGGGGATATAATAAAGTGCTGTGCAAATAATTTTGTAGGAAGTATGTTAAAGGGAGTGTGCCACCAGAACCTAGAATATCAACTCGATCCCCAGATAGATAGGTTATGGTTACCTGAATACAATGGTGTTATCCCCTTGTGAATCGGAGACTTTGTTGTTGAGCTGTTGTCAGCAATATGCTCTTTGGAGCAATAAGGGTTTTGCCATTGCTCCAAAGAGCTAAACTGCATATTGCCAAAGAGGCGACATCTTGGCAGCCAAGTTACAGATTTACAAGGGGAAAACATGGTTTGCTTCAGGAGACCCTAACCTGCCTATCCATACCTCCCAACTGTCCCGATTTCCGCGGGACATTCACGATTTCGGTGATGTGTCCCGCAGTACCGGTTGGAGGGAGGTATGTCCCGATTTCAACTCAGATCTGCGTCCAGAGGACGCAGATCTGAGTTGAACACATACGTGGCTAAAGCAAGGAGCTGTCACAGTTCAGCTCCTTGCTTCGCCGCTGCACGCCGGCTACTGGCTGTGTAGACGCGATGTGATGACATCACATCGCGTCTACAACTGTGTGCGAGAGAGAGAGGCGCAGAGAGAGTGGCGGGGGAGCGAGGAGAAGGTAAGTGTAATGTGTACACTGAGATGGAACGTGAAACTGGGGGCAGATGAAGGAGAGGACGGCATGACACTGGGGGCAGAGATGTGGGGACATGAATCTGGGGGCAGAGATGGGGGGGACATGAATCTGGGGGCAGAGATGGAGAGGACGTGAATCTGGGGGCAGAGATGTGGAGACATGAATTTGGGGGCAGAGATGTGGAGACATGAATCTGGGGGCAGAGATGGAGGGGACATGAATCTGGGGGCAGAGATGGGGGGGACATGAATCTGGGGGCAGAGATGGAGAGGACGTGAATCTGGGGGCAGAGATGTGGAGACATGAATTTGGGGGCAGAGATGTGGAGACATGAATCTGGGGGCAGAGATGGAGGGGACATGAATCTGGGGGCAGAGATGGAGGGACATAAATCTGGGGGCAGAGATGGGGGGACATGAATCTGGAGGCAGAGATGGAGGGGACATGAATCTGGGGGCAAAGATGGAGGGACATGAATCTGGGGGCAGAGATGGAGGGACATGAATCTGGGGGCAGAGATGGAGAGGACATGAATCTGGGGGCAGAGATGGGGGGACATGAATCTGGAGGCAGAGATGGAGGGGACATGAATCTGGAGGCAGAGATGGAGGGGACATGAATCTGGGGGCAAAGATGGAGGGACATGAATCTGGGGGCAGAGATGGAGGGACATGAATCTGGGGGCAGAGATGGAGGGACATGAATCTGGGGGCAGAGATGGGGGGACATGAATCTGGAGGCAGAGATGGAGGGGACATGAATCTGGGGGCAAAGATGGAGGGACATGAATCTGGGGGCAGAGATGAAGGGAGGACATGAAACTGGGGGCAGATGAAGGGTGTATATGAAACTGGGGGAGAGATAGAGGGGGGACATATAATTTACGGGTGACTGTAGGAGGATTATACTGTGTGCGGGCACATGAAAAATTAATGAGAATGGGTGGAGTTAACAAAAAAGTGGGTGGGGCTCAATTTGCCGTGGCGGGCTACGCGCGCCGCACATTTTGTCCCTCTTTCGGTTCTTCAAAAGTTGGGAGGTATGCCTATCTGTGCTGGGGTCTGGTAACAAACCCCCATTTATGTAGTGCTCTGCTAGGACCTATCTTCTACATACATGCAATTGGTGTAAATAACGTTATGTTCTTACTTACCATGCAGAGTATGGAGCAATGCAAAGTGTAATACTTGGACTGGAGGACTTGGCACCACATCTGACATGCCTTTAAGGCTACATGCACAAGAACACATGTATCATAGGGTACGATAGAAGACCACACGTACCCTACACATGTTCCATCAGTGAGCACAGGCTGTGAAACAGAGAGGACTAGGACCTGTCCAGAGTTTTGTTTATGGCTCCCTACGTGGACCATTATAATAGACAGGCATGTGTATGGGATCATAGAAAATAATGGGTCAGTGTGTTAGTTCCAAAAGTCATGGCTGGCACACTAAAAAAATGGAGTCTTATAATGTAACAATAATTGTATTCCGCAGAATCTAACAATTCTGGAGCGACTTTTCTTATAATTCTGCGTCTTTCCATTCTTCTAGTATTTCTCTTAGAAATGTGTGAATAGCCACAGAGCAGGTAAGGTTGGATAGAGACATAAGTCCATCGTTTCCAACCTATGTAGATCCAGAAGAAGACAACAAATTTCCACAGGGCATACACCAAATGCCCCATCTCAGAAAAAATCCCTGGATTAATATCCCATCCCAAAACACCAGTTCTCATAACTTGTGATATTTTTGCTTTTGTGACACTCATTCTAGTACAAGTTATCAGCCATCATGCCATCTTGTGATAGTGGGTTCAATAGACTCACCGCTCTCACGATTGTGAAACCTTCTTCCGTCTGAACATAAAGGATGCCCTTTCTCTTGGTTACAGGCCTTGGTACAAAGGCATCACTGGAAAGTTCTCTGTACTGTCTAAGAGATCAGTGGGGGTCTAACACCCAGAGCCTCTGCTGATGAACTGTTTGAAACTTGTGGTGCTTTTGTGCCTCAGCCCTCCACCATTCACATTACAGATCTGTTTTATAGTGACTGTGCAATTTAATTACAGCCCATGATAATATCACATTTTCTATAAAACAGATAAGGTGCAATGTAATGAAGGGGCCCCACACAGTGTAATATGCTCCATGGTGGCCTCCACACAGTAGATTTCTCCACAGTGGCCCACACACAGTACAATATGTTTCACAGTGGCCTCCACACAGTATAATATGCTCCCCAGTAGCCCCCACACAGTACAATATGTTCCACAGTGGCCTCCACACAGTATAATATGCTCCCCAGTAGCCCCCACACAGTATAATATGCTGCCCAGTGGCCCCCACAAAGTATAATATGCTCCATAGTGACCCTTATGCAGTATAATATGCTCCATTGTGGCCATCCACACAGTATATGTGCTCCACAATGACCCCCCCATAGTATAATATGCTCCACAGTGGCCCACACACAGTATATTATTCTCCACAGTGGCCTCCCACAGTATAATATACTCTACAGTGGGCCCCACACAGTATAATATACTCCACAGTAGCCCTGATACAGTGTAATATACTCCACAGTGGGCCCCACACAGTATAATATGCTCCACAGTGGCACCTACATAGAATATGGTCCAAAGTGTCCCCCACACAGTATAATATGCTTCAAAGTAGCCCCGACAGAGTATAATGTGCTATACAGTGGGCTCACACAGTATAATATGCTCCACATAGTGTCCCCAAACAATATAAAATGCTTCCAGCCAATATCATAATGTCTGCGGCAAAGCATCATGTAATATGAGACCTCTGAAGATCAACCATAGGCTCAGCAGTCCTTCAAGGTCCTTGATGTCACCTAGATGCAGTAGCGTAACTACCGCTATGGCAGCAGAGGCGACTGCCACAGGGCCCGGGACATTAGGGGCCTGGTGACAGCCGCTACCGCTGCTATCATTATACTCGGGGGTCTTTTCGGACCCCCGAGTATAATGATTGGCGGACCGAGAGATGTAAGAAACATAAAAAACACTGTTACTTACTTCTCCACGATCCTGGCCAGGCCTCCTTCCTTGTTGTCTGATGTCTCTGACGTCACATGAACCCGGCCTGCGTCCCGGGTCATGTGATGTCCGACGTCATTGCAGAAGGACGGCAGCGGAGGCTGACAGCGTAGGAGCCGGGGGACAGGTAAGAAACAGTAGCTTTTATGTTTTTATTCCCCCAGGTCTCCGATTATTACACTCTGGGTTCTGAAAAGACCCTAGAGTATAATAATTGTTTATGGGTGTCCACTATGGGGGATAATAGTGTGTGCAGGTGCCACTATTGGGGATAATACTGTTTGCAGGGGCCACTATTGGGCATAATACTGTGTGCAGGGGCCACTATGGGACATAATACTGTGTGCAGGGGCCACTATGGGACATAATACTGTGTGCAGGGGCCACTATGGGGTATAATACTGTGTGCAGGGGCCACTATGGGGCATAATACTGTGTGCAGGGGCCACTATGGAACATAATACTGTGTGCAGGGGCCACTATGGGACATAATACTGTGTGCAGGGGCCACTATGGGGGATAATACTGTGTGCAGAAGCCACTATGGGGGATAATACTGTGTGCAGGGGCCACTATGGGGATAATACTGTGTGCAGGGGACACTATGGGACATAATACTGTGTGCAGGGGCCACTATGGGGATAATACTGTGTGCAGGGGACACTATTGGGCATAATACTGTGTGCAGGGGCCACTACGGGGTATAATACTGTGTGCAGGGGCCACTATGGGGATAATACTGTGTGCAGGGGCCACTATGGGGATAATACTGTGTGCAGGGGCCACTATGGGACATAATACTGTGTGCAGGGGCCACTATGGGGCATAATACTGTGTGCAGGGGCCACTATGGGGCATAATACTGTGTGCAAGGGCCACTATGGGGGATAATACTGTGTGCAGGGGCCACTATTGGGGAGAATACTGTGTGCAGGGGCCACTATGGGGGATAATACTGTGTGCAGGGGCCACTGTGGGGGATAATACTGTGTGCAGGGGCCACTATGGGGAATAATACTGTGTGCAGGGGCCACTGTGGGGGATAATACTGTGTGCAGGGGCCACTATGGGGGATAATACTGTGTGCAGGGGCCACTATTGGGGACAATACTGTGTTCAGGGCCCACTATGGGGGATAATAGAACACGCAGGAATGCGTAGGAGGGGGTCGGTCAAGGTCTTCGGCATCGGTGTCGTTCGAAGGGGGGGGGGGGCATATCAAAAGTTCAGCACGGGGCCCCGCCATTCCTAGTTACGCCACTGCCTAGATGGACTTAAGATGACCAAAGAGGGATGCGAAGAAGCCAAGGAGAAGTGAGGAATGATGTATCTATTTATGTTTTTGCACCTCCCACAACCTGTTTATCATTCTACAGGGTTCTGAAGATACCCCAGAATATAATAGTAACGCTTCCGAAAGTGTGAACCTAACGAATATTCATGAAACAAAACTGGTGAGGTTTTCCCAACTCTTCTTTCCACCCTGGGCATAAGACCTCTCTCTATTAACCCAAAATTCCCCAGTAGGATATATGGAATGCGTTTTCTAAACTGGACACCCCCTTTAAGACTTGACCATGGGGTTGTGGAATCCCTCTGGGCACAGGACCTCAGATATTGGTTGTCCCAATGCCGAAACGATCAGTCTCCATCTGACATTACCCTATTCTGAAACGATAGAGACGAAAACTTCTGCACCAACTTTTTTGAGCAGCAAACACTGCACTTAGTGCCTTAAACTTCCAACCTCCAGAAAGGTCACCTCTACTGTTCTTACAAGAATGCCTGCGAGCGAGCAATATAACACATCTAAGCACACCATGTAAGATGGCAATGATATTATCCCGCTCCTCCGACCCGCTGCTAATTTCTACAGACGCAACGTTATGTAAAGATGAACTTAGTGCCCAAATGGCTTTTTCATTCCCGATACTATGAAACTTTAGATGTCTTTCCTCTAAATTACCACATCTGCCTTATTCTGTATTTCTACATTTATGTCGTGGAAATATGTTGGTGATAAAAACATCTGCAAGAATAATGGAATTCTCTTGTTTTTTTGATGGTCCCATGTTGTAACATTAATGCAAATGTTTTATGGCAGCATCAGCCGGAGAACTATTTGCAAAGTAATCGCTGTTTTCTTCTTTTTTGTCATTATGTGACATACATATGTATACCTTCCGAGGCCACCCCACCAACCCACCAACCCAGTAAACAAAGGTTGGAGGAACTTTATAACATTGCTCTAAGCCTGCGATGTTTTATGTCACACTCACTTGTCAGGGAGAGAAATTGTGTTATTTGTCGTAGACGCCCAATATGTAATGCCCATGGTCAGTCAAGAATGTATTGTGTCCTGTGTTCTATCTATCTATCTATCTATCTATCTATCTATCTATCTATCTATCTATCTATCTCCTATCTATCTATCTATCTATCTATCTATCTATCTATCTCCTATCTATCTATCTATCTATCTCCTATCTATCTATCTATCTATCTATCTATCTATCTCCTATCTATCTATCTATCTATCTATCTATCTATCTATCTATCTGTCTGTCTGTCTGTCTGTCTGTCTGTCTATCTATCTACTTATCTATCAGACAGCCATCTATTATCTATCTGTTATTTATCTATCTGATATCCATTTGTTGTCTATCGTTTTACGTAACTGATATCCATCAATTGTATCATCTATCTATCTATCTATCTATCTATCTATCTCCTATCTATCTATCTATCTATCTATCTATCTATCTCCTATCTATCTATCTATCTATCTATCTCCTATCTATCTATCTATCTATCTATCTATCTATCTATCTATCTATCTATCTATCTATCTCCTATCTATCTATCTATCTATCTATCTATCTGTCTGTCTGTCTGTCTGTCTGTCTGTCTATCTATCTACTTATCTATCAGACAGCCATCTATTATCTATCTGTTATTTATCTATCTGATATCCATTTGTTGTCTATCGTTTTACGTAACTGATATCCATCAATTGTATCATCTATCTATCTATCTATCTATCTATCTATCTATCTATCTCCTATCTATCTATCTATCTATCTATCTATCTATCTATCTATCCATCTATCTATCTATCTATCTATCTATCTATCTATCTATCTATCTATCTATCTATCCATCCATCCATCCATCCATCCATCCATCCATCCATCCATCCATCCATCCATCCATCTATCTATCTATCTATCTATCTATCTTTATTTCTGAATCTAAGTTGTCTCCATGTAGTTCATACAATACTGAGATTTGTTGCACTCGGTTTATGGCTGATGGTCTTCACCCCGCTCGGACACCTCTTTGCGATTAGAGCCCGGCCAATAAGTCATACATCAATGATATTTAGGTGCAGTTATCTGTCAGGAGGGATATAATGTTATAAAATCTATGTTCCTGGATGTAATTCAGAGTGGATTTACTCCGCGGGATCAATCTGATTAGCTTTCATGAGACTGGAGACCAGTTCAAGGGTAACAGTCCGCCTTGTCACCCCGCTGTATAGAAAATGGAAACCCTGTGCAACTAAGGTCAGAAACTTCAGATTAATACCATCTTTTAGGCGGGAGTGCGGATTATGGCAATGCCACCTGGTTACGTATTGTAAGATGACTAAAGGTTGGCGAGGCAAACAGAGTCTGTAAGCTGATGTTTGACTGTGAAGAGCAGTGCCAAGAGGAGATGGCTAAAAGACTGTCCGAGACTGTTCCATGGTGAATGACCGAGGTTATCCATGACGTCGGCAACTCTTGGTTAGGTTGTGGATCTACCATTCCTCCTAACTGATTTGACTTTGGGCCACTCCCAAGGGCATCACCGTAGTAGCGTCCGTGGTATTCACCTGATATGTAGATGTCTGCCAAGAGAAGAGGATCGCGGAGGCAGCGGGAGAAGCAGCAGCGCGATTGGTAAGTATAATAACATTTTTTTTGTTTTATAATAGGCCGCTACCTGCTGTGTAGCGGCCTATTTACCAACCTCCCCGGACCTGATCACTGCCGCCCCCGCTTCCCCTTGTACTATAGGCTGCGGAGGCCGGCAGTGAATAGGCCCGGGCCAGGCCGCGATCCCACTGCCGCTATTATTATACTCGGGGGTCTTTTTGGAGCCCCAGGGGAGGTGAGGGAACATAATAAACAGTGTTCCTTACTAGAGATGAGCGAGTAGTATTCGATCGAGTAGGTATTCGATCGAATACTACGGTATTCAAAATACTCGTACTCGATCGAGTACCACTCGCTATTCGAATGGAAAAGTTCGATGCAGAACCAGCATTGATTGGCCGAATGCTATACAGTCGGCCAATCAACGCTGGTTCTTCTCCTACCTTTAGAAGTCTTCTCCGTGCAGCTTCCCCGCGGCGTCTTCCGGCTCTGAAATCACTCTGCCAGGCATTGGGCCTGGGCAGAGCCGACTGCGCATGCCTGCTTGTAGTGCGGACATGCGCAATTGACTCTGCCCAGGCCTGATGCCTGGCAGAGTGAATTCAGAGCCGAAAGATGCCGCGGGGACGCTGCACGGAGAAGACTTCTCAGAGGATCCAGCCCGACCCTCACTCGTGGACTTGGTAAGTATAATTTGATCGAATGTTGCCTACCCCTGAAACGAGCATTTTCCCCCCATAGACTATAATAGGGTTCGATATTCGATTCGAGTAGTCCAATATTGAGGGGCTACTCGAAACGAATATTGAATCTCAAACATTTTATTGTTCGCTCATCTCTATTCCTTACCTCTCCGGGATCCGATATTAATCGTAGCTGGCTTCGGGCCTATATTGTAATGCCCAGATGTCAAGTGGTCTGGTATATTACCATATAGGCCCAAAGCCTGTGCTAGCAGTACCATATAGGCCCAAAGCCTGCTAGGATTAAAGAGGACCTTTCATGGGTTTGGGCAAAGGCAGTTCTATATACCGCTGAATTCAGCGCACTGTCGGCTTTCCAGCGGTATAAAGAACTGTCTTTGCCCAAACCCATGAAAGGTCCTCTTTAACATCGAATCTCGGAGAGGTGAATAACAGTGTTTATTGTGTTCCCTCATCTCCCCTGGGGCTCCGATTATTATACTCTGGGTCTGAAAAGACCCCTGAGTATAATAATAGAGCTTGAAGGGTCCACTGTGGCCCCTGTAACCTCTATTATGCCCCACAGTCTATTGTGCCACTGTGGGGCATAATATAGGCTGCAGGGGCCACTGTGGGATGTATAGGGGTTGGGTGTGTGGAGAAGTGAGGAGTCAAAAGATGTCTGTGTTTCAAACTTTACAGAGTCAAGTCACAGCTGAAAGAAGTGGTCATGGCGGTACAAAGGGAAGAGACGGGAAATGTGGGGAGACATCTCCTGTGAGTATTAATGCATTGTATTTATTGTAAAGTCAGAATGTAATGGCAGAAAATATGAATCGCATTTGAAAAACGCATTTTTAGGGCTAATTATTTCAAAATTAAAGAGGACCCGGTAAGTAGGGCCCCGCCAAAGTCAATTGCCCAGGGCCCCGCAAAGCCTGGATCCGCCACTGCCTTGGCGGGCGAGGGTCCTTAGAGTTGGTGGAATTTGGTGGTGGGGGAGACATCATGGTGGGGTCTTCTCCCCTCCCGTAAATATTTTGGTCATGGTGGATGATCTGCCACATGGTAGGTCTCTCACGAGGTGGAGTACCTTTAACTGGGTATTCCGGTGCAGTGCCACCCATCTGGGGGTAAAGTCTGGTGGCAAATAATGAGGTATCTGGCTATAAAATATTGGTGGGCGCCAGACCATCCTCTTTTTGTAGCTCCAAGGACCTCCGTTCAGGGCGGTTATTGATACTGGTTATTTATACGGGTTATTTATACAGTTGTATAAGTTTTGGTTATTGACAAGTTACATGTTGTACATGTTCATAATAAAATGGCTGCTGTGGCCAAAATTATTCAACAACAAGTCTCTGCGTTGTTTGTTGGGGTAAGAAAAGGGGGGGGTCACGCAGTTTGGGGTAAGAGAAGTGGTAAGAATGTGGTGCCAACAAGAGGGAGGCTTATTTTTGTGCACGACCCTCTACAAGTAGGCGGTCATGTTAAGAAGTGAACAAATGCAGAAGTAGAAGACCTTCAGAGGAAAAAGCAAGCTATGAACCTATATTGTTCAGTCATCTGGTGGACAGTAGAGCAAGTTTAAATCTGTTCTAAGCAGAAGGGATAGGCTGGCCCTTTAATATTCAGCAAACAAGCGCTTGTGCCCTAAGGATACTGGAGAAAGAGGTGGAAGATGGGGCACCATGGGGACTGATATAAGGAGGCCAACAGGTAGGTGAGGTACATTGGCCACCATGTTCTGCTTGGAGGGACAGTATTCTGGCAGACACAGAACATCAATACCCAAAGGGGACACTGGGAGCGAGAAACCTGACGGTCGGGATGGTCAGTAGGTCAGAGTGACAGTAGCAACGTGCAGACAAAGCCTTAGTTGCCACCAGACCGAGCTCCAAGGAAGAGTTATCAGAGTGACCAGGCCAAATACTACCAGGGTGTTGTCAAGCAGAGAGGTGACACAACTGTGACCAACCCAATGCCAAGACTATGATACGACTGTTCTGTAAGAATATTCCTGTGATATAGATTATCCATTCTAGAATGGTTCTGGACTACAGGAACCAGCAACTGCATGGATTTGCTAATGTTCAAGATTACTACCGTAGCCAAGAGCGTAACTACCGCGGTAGCGACTGCCACAGGGCCCGGGACATTAGGGGGCCCTGCTGGTTTTTTGTTTTTATTTATACGCCATTACCTGCTGTAATAACTCCAGCCTGTAACGGGCCCTATTTACTCCAATCCCCGCTCCCACTCACGGCTGCCGTTCCTTCCCCTTCTGCGGAGTCCGCTGTGATCAGGAGAAGGGATTGGTAAGAAAGGCCGTGAACCCCACAAACACTGTGATCATTATACTCAGACAACCAAGTATAATGATCAGAGGACCAGGAGAGGGGAGGGAACATAATGCGCTGTTGGTTACCTCTCCCGCGCTCCGGAAGGCTTTGCGTCTACTTGGTGACGTCCCAGACGTCACGTGGGTTGGGTCCTGTGTCACTATGTGTTGCGTCGCAAGCCCGGCTAAAGTGATGTCTGGTCCATGAATGAAGATGGCCGACAGCAGTGGGGAGTGCGCCAGACCCCAAGAGAGGTAAGTAACTATGTTTTTTATGTTTGTATCCTCTCTTGGCTCTTTCATCAATATACTTTAGGGTCTGAAAAGAACCCAGAATATAATAATTTTTCATGGGTGGTCCACTATGGGGCATAATACTGTGTGCAGGGGCCACTATGGGGCATAGTACTGTGTGCAGGGGCCACTATGGTGCATAATACTGTGTGCAGGGGCCACTATGGGACATTATACTGTGTGCAGGGGCCACTATGGGACATAATACTGTGTGCAGGGGCCACTAATGGACATAATTCTGTGTGCAGGGGCCACTATGGGGATAATACTGTATGCAGGGGCCACTATGGGACATAATACTCGGTACAGGGGCCACTATGGGGCATAATACTGTGTGCAGTGGCCACTATGAGGCATAATACTGTGTGCAGGGGCCACTATGGGACATAATACTGTGTGTAGGGGCCACTATGGGGCATAATAGTGTGTGCAGGGGCCACTATGGGGCATAATAGTGTGTGTAGGGGCCACTATCTGGCATAATACTGTGTGCAGGGGTCACTAGGGGGCATAATACTGTGTGTAGGGGCCACTATGGGGGATAATACTGTGTGCAGGGGCCACTATGGGGTATAATAGTGTGTGCAGGGGCCACTATGGGGCATAATACTGTGTGCAGGGGACACTATGGGACATAATACTGTGTGCAGAGGCCACTATGGGGCATAATACTGTGTGCAGGGGCCACTATGGGGCATAATTCTGTGTGCAGGGGCCACTATGGGGCATAATTCTGTGTGCAAGGGCCACTATGAGGCATAATACTGTGTGCAGGGGCCACTATGGGGCATAATTCTGTGTGCAGGGGCCACTATGGGGCATAATACTGTGTGCAGGGGCCACTATGGGGCATAATTCTGTGTGCAGGGGCCACTATGGGGCATAATACTGTGTGCAGGGGCCACTATGGGGCATAATTCTGTGTGCAGGGGCCACTATGGGGCATAATACTGTGTGCAGGGGCCACTATGGGGCATAATTCTGTGTGCAGGGGCCACTATGGGGCATAATACTGTGTGCAGGGGCCACTATGGGGCATAATTCTGTGTGCAGGGGCCACTATGAGGCATAATACTGTGTGCAGGGGCCACTATGGGACATAATACTGTGTGCAGGGGCCACTATGGGGCATAATACTGTGTGCAGGGGCCACTATGGGGCATAATACTGTGTGTACCGGGGCCACTATGGGGTATAATAGTTGTGCATGAATGCGGTTTGTGCGCGGGGGATTGGGGGGTGAATTGGTTGGTTGGAAGGTTGGGGTGGCATGTCAAATGTTCGCCTTGGGGCCCCGCCGTTCCTAGTTGCACCACTGACCTATAGCCATTACACCCATTGCCTCAACTGCGATCTCTCTAACCATGACACGTGTTGCCTCCTTGTAGGTAAAGTTCCATCAGTTCCATCCACCTGTGTCTTTCTGTCATCCCTGAGTGGGGAACCGTTCCGATATCAAAGCACAACTTGTATTTAAATGAGCACACCAATGCACCATATTTTAAGATGTTGATACTTTGGCACTGATTTCTATAACTTTTAATGGCTATTCATATTTATTCCAGTTTTTCACAGATTACCCCATAAAATGGACTTCAACATGGTGGAGATTATGCAAACATGTTCTAAAATGGATGTTTCTGTGAAGTTTCATGACAAATCAGGGGGCAGAACATAAAATTGTTGGTAAAATATTGATATTTTCTCGTAGGAACAGTGCCACACCTGAACACAGGTTGTTTGTGGTATTGCAGCTCAGTACCATTTACTACTACTACTAATCCTGGACAATCTCTTTAACAATATACTGCAAACTGGGACACAAATGTTGGGAGGAATGTCCGTACCATGACACATTGGGGGTATTGATTTAACTGTAGATATCACTACTTCACGGCCTTCTCTGCCATAGCTGCCTCTGCACTGATTCCGACACAGTTGAAATTTTTTCTCTAGCCCCCAGCATTTCCAAGCAATCATTTCTGTCACTATCTATTGACAGCTGGGCGGTCCCTGTCTCTCTGTTTGAGTCCAGGACTGCCCCTCTGACAGTATAGAGCCTAATTAGCATATTAGTGCTAAAGCTAAGAACAGTGATTGCTCAGGAATGGTGAGGGCTAGAGAAAAAATTCCAACTGCACCGGAATCAGCAAAGCGGTGCCTATTGGAGAAGGCAAAGAGCAGGAATTAGTTTGACTATGTTGGAAAATCTGTTGCAGTGTAGAAACTATCCACAAGTAGGCGCTCTTTTTATGATCCCTAACATGACTTTGTATTCTAAGTGTGACTTCCTGAAAATAATGAATAATATAGAATTGATATCTATTCTTTCTGTGCCTTATGTTAATATTTCAGCAATCACTATCCCACCAACTTGTTGATGGTTTCCATCAAGCAACAGGCATATTCTCCAGATATTAATTTTAAATTGTGTTTCTAAGTTGCTGCCTATGGACTTGCAAGAAACTTCACCATGCTGTACACTATCTACCAACAACTTACCCATCCTTAGCTGTAATTCTTTGCATTATTTTATTTTTTTGAGGTTTTTGAATTTTTTTTTGTATGTGCCCCATGAATTTTAGAATTTGGGGAAAATAACCAAATTACAAGTATGTTAAATATAATTTTTTAAAAATTAGAATACATAAAAGTTTCAATATAACATTGTAAGTAAAAAAAAAAGTACACATTTTTTGAAATCTTAAACTTTTTTTTGATTTTACCGATCTCTAGAAAAAAATATATTAAAAAAAAAAATTAATTCCTCTAACCTAATTGAGTTTTTTTTTTAAAGTTGGTTTAAATTTAAAATAAACTCTAACATAATCGAGTTTTCTTAAAAATAATTTTTTTTCTTACTTTAAAAAAATTTAAATTTATATAATTTTTTTTTTTTTTTACGATACTAAATTCCGAATAAAATTTGCAGTATTTTTTTTTTCGGTTTAAATTTAAAATAAACTCTAACATAAGTTTTCTTAAAAATAATTTTTTTTTTCTTACTTTAATAAAAAAATTTAAATTTATATAAATTAATTTTTTTTTTTACGATAGTAAATTCCGAATAAAATTTGCAGTATTTTTTTTTTTTCTCGCCAAGCCTATGAGAATTTTTTTTCTTCTAGAGTGACTTGTTCACGCTGTCATCAGCCATTGTTCTGGTAAATGGCGAGTTAAACAGATATATCCAAGCGTAAAATACTAAAAAATGGTCCCAGCGGACGCCTGGGGGCTGTTGTTTGAAATCAAGTACATATCAATTGAGCATCGGTGAGCAGATCCAATGATAAATTCTATTCCACAGACGCGTTATAAATTACATTTTTTTCCCTTCACGATCTTGCCTCATCTCACCTCCCCAGAGGCCCTCGAAGTGAAAACTATGATTGTGTTGTGGAAATGTTTGCTCAGCTTGAGCGGGGCCATTAACATCGCATGTGCCAATCCTCTCCCAATGACACCCCTCTCCGACACTCCACCCCCCCTGCTACCCAATGCAATATGTGCCTGGTAATTTTTCTGTTCATTATCTTATTGTCTTCTGTAAGTACAAGGTTAGATTGAATTACTGCAGGCTCTGTTGTCTATTTGTGATTCTTCTCTCATGCCGAGCCGCTAATGAATGGGCAATTTAGTCAATCTTTACAATCGGTTACTTCTGTACGTCGGCCACTTAATTACTCCCTTACTTTCAGCTCCTTTTATTGCGACTACATTAACTGGTGATAGGGCTGCCGTAGTCAAACGGGGACCAGAATTTAAAATTTTTACCCAAATTTTTTTTTATGAGCAATCAAAATCTTATCAAAAAATATTTTTAGACATTTTTTACTAATATTTTTTCTTACTTAATTTTTTCATTTAATTACATATTTTTTTTTATAAATAAAAATTAATTGGCCAAATATATTTAGCAGGTCAATTAATTAAATGGTTTTTTTTTTACAAACAGGGACTGATATATATATATATATATATATATATATATATATATATATATATATATATATATATATTAGGAAATGTTTAATTTTTACCCCAATTTTTTTTATGAGCAATCAAAATCTTATCGGAAAGTGTTTTGATAAAAATTGTTAATGATATTTTTCTTACCTATTTTTTTCCTATATTTACATTTTTACTTTACAAATACAAATTATTTGGCAAGATATTTTTAGCAGGTCAAATAATAAAATGTTTTTGACAAACAGGGATCAGTATTTTTTTTTTTATAAGTTTTATGGGAAATTTTAAATTTTTACCCAATTTTTTTTTAAATTAAACTAAATATGCACAATAAAATTTTTATTGAAAAATATTTTTATACAATTCTGTTACTGATATTTTTCTTACCTATTCTTTCATTTATTTACATTTTTTTACCAATAAAAAAAATAAATATTTTTTTTAATGTAGATTGTGAACTCCAATCTTTTTTTTTTCCTATCAGTATGTCTTTGTAGAATGGGAGGAAATCCACACAATCACGGGGAGAACATACAAACTCCTTGCAGATGTTGTTCCTGGCAGGGTTCATACCCAGGACTCCAGCGGTACAAGGCTGCAGTGCTAACCACTGAACCACCATGTTGCCTCCCAATAAAAATTATTTGACAAGATATATATATCAGGTCATATAATGAAATGTTTTTGACAACCAGGGACCAGTATTTCATATTTTTTTCATATTTTTTTTCTTTGGGGGGGGGGGGGGATTTTTAATTTTTACCCACATTTTTTTTAAAATTGAAAGAAATATCAGTAATAGAGATTTTATTGAAAAATATTTTTATGCTACTTTACCTATATTTTCATTTATTTATACTTTTTTTTTACAAATGAAAAATTATTCAGCAAGATATATTTAGCAGGTCATATAATGAAATGTTTTTGACAATCTGGAACCAGTAATTATTTTTAAATATATTTTATGGAAAATGTTAAAATTTTTACCAATTTCTTTTTATTGAAATAAATGAGCAATACAAATTTTATTGAAAAATATTTTTTCTACAATTTTTTACTGATATCTTTCTTACCTATTTTTTCATTTATTTACATTTTTTTTTTTTTTTTTACAAATAAACATTACTCAGTCAGATATATTTAGCAAGTCAAATAATGATATGTTTTTGACAAAAAAGGGACCGGTATCATTTTATATCTATTTTATGGGAGATTTTACATTTTTACAAAATATTTTTAAATTGAAATAAATCTGAGCAATAGAAACTTTTATTGAAAATTATTTTTATACTATTTTTTTACTGATATACAGTATTTCATTCCTATTTTATCATTTATTTACAAATACAAATTATTCAGTCAGATATATTTAGCAGGTTAAATTACAAAATGTTTTTGGCAAGTTTTTTTGATCGGGAAGAATAAAATACGTCAATTTGGAGAAGGCGTTGTGTAAAAAAACAGCAAAATCTGCAACAAAAAAACTACGTTTCCACAACGTGGGGCCTAAAAATGGAATTCTAGATTCTATAGTGACATCAAATCTAATCTTCCTGTCTGTTGTGACTGATGGCTGATGACTATGGGAAGGGGATGTTGGAGAGCAGTTGTAGTATTGGGTTAATTGCAGGGATTGGAGTTGCTGTGATCCCTACGGCTGCCACAAAGTACACTACTACAATCCTCCCCACTGACTCTACAAGACAAGCGACAGCTTCTACACAAGCACCTTGACGTAATAGTTCTTCAAGGTTCCTCAATCACCTGAGCATAATTTCTAGGGTCACAAATATAGCAGTTGTTTTGGGATCCAACATCTAAGGGGGTCTGTTATGACTCAGACATTAGGCACACTCATTGGGGTAAGTAAGCTGAGGTACCACATGACCAGGCCTTTTCTGCATTATTTATTACTTTTTGAATTATCCCTGTAGCGTTAAATTATGTGTGTGCTGTTAAATACATACGGTACATGCATGTGACATCATCAGATGTGTTCCCGAACCATTTTCTGTGTAGTATTAATGTGTTAAGATATTAGGTCCCTGTACTGTGCTGGAACATAGCCAAGTATATTATCCCATACTGTTTAATGTGACACATTATCCATATGCTGTAACTTTACATCACTGTGTGTATTATCTCTGTACTGTGACATCACTGTGTGTATTATCCTGTACTGTGACATCACTGTGTGTATTATCCTGTACTGTGACATCACTGTGTGTATTATCTCTGTACTGTGACATCACTGTGTGTATTATCCCTGTACTGTGACATCACTGTGTGTATTATCCTGTACTGTGACATCACTGTGTGTATTATCTCTGTACTGTGACATCACTGTGTGTATTATCTCTGTACTGTGACATCACTGTGTGTATTATCTCTGTACTGTGACATCACTGTGTGTATTATCCTGTACTGTGACATCACTGTGTGTATTATCTCTGTACTGTGACATCACTGTGTGTATTATCTCTGTACTGTGACATCACTGTGTGTATTATCTCTGTACTGTGACATCACTGTGTGTATTATCCTGTACTGTGACATCACTGTGTGTATTATCCTGTACTGTGACATCACTGTGTGTATTATCCTGTACTGTGACATCACTGTGTGTATTATCTCTGTACTGTGACATCACTGTGTGTATTATCCCTGTACTGTGACATCACTGTGTGTATTATCCTGTACTGTGACATCACTGTGTGTATTATCTCTGTACTGTGACATCACTGTGTGTATTATCCCTGTACTGTGACATCACTGTGTGTATTATCTCTGTACTGTGACATCACTGTGTGTATTATCCCTGTACTGTGACATCACTGTGTGTATTATCCCTGTACTGTGACATCACTGTGTGTATTATCTCTGTACTGTGACATCACTGTGTGTATTATCTCTGTACTGTGACATCACTGTGTGTATTATCCCTGTACTGTGACATCACTGTGTGTATTATCCCTGTACTGTGACATCACTGTGTGTATTATCTCTGTACTGTGACAACACTGTGTGTATTATCTCTGTACTGTGACATCACTGTGTGTATTATCCCTGTACTGTGACATCACTGTGTGTATTATCTCTGTACTGTGACATCACTGTGTGTATTATCCTGTACTGTGACATCACTGTGTGTATTATCCTGTACTGTGACATCACTGTGTGTATTATCCCTGTACTGTGACATCACTGTGTGTATTATCTCTGTACTGTGACATCACTGTGTGTATTATCTCTGTACTGTGACATCTCTGTGTGTATTATCCCTGTACTGTGACATCACTGTGTGTATTATCCTGTACTGTGACATCACTGTGTGTATTATCCTGTACTGTGACATCACTGTGTGTATTATCCCTGTACTGTGACATCACTGTGTGTATTATCCTGTACTGTGACAGCACTGTGTGTATTATCCTGTACTGTGACATCACTGTGTGTATTATCCTGTACTGTGACATCACTGTGTGTATTATCCCTGTACTGTGACATCACTGTGTGTATTATCCCTGTACTGTGACATCACTGTGTGTATTATCTCTGTACTGTGACATCACTGATTGTATTATCTCTGTACTGTGACATCAATGTGTGTATTATCTCTGTACTGTGACGTCACTGTGTGTATTATCCCTGTACTGTGACATCACTGTGTGTATTATCCTGTACTGTGACATCACTGTGTGTATTATCCTGTACTGTGACATCACTGTGTGTATTATCCTGTACTGTGACATCACTGTGTGTATTATCTCTGTACTGTGACATCACTGTGTGTATTATCTCTGTACTGTGACATCACTGTGTGTATTATCTCTGTACTGTGACATCACTGTGTGTATTATCCTGTACTGTGACATCACTGTGTGTATTACCTCTGTACTGTGACATCACTGTGTGTATTATCCTGTACTGTGACATCACTGTGTGTATTATCCCTGTACTGTGACATCACTGTGTGTATTATCCTGTACTGTGACATCACTGTGCGTATTATCTCTGTACTGTGACATCACTGTGCGTATTATCTCTGTACTGTGACATCACTGTGCGTATTATCTCTGTACTGTGACATCACTGTGCGAATTATCTCTGTACTGTGACATCACTGTGCGTATTATCTCTGTACTGTGACATCACTGTGTGTATTATCTCTGTACTGTGACATCACTGTGTGTATTATCTCTGTACTGTGACATCACTGTGTGTATTATCCTGTACTGTGACATCACTGTGTGTATTATCCCTGTACTGTGACATCACTGTGTGTATTATCTCTGTACTGTGACATCACTGTGTGTATTATCCTGTACTGTGACATCACTGTGTGTATTATCTCTGTACTGTGACATCACTGTGTGTATTATCCCTGTACTGTGACATCACTGTGTGTATTATCTCTGTACTGTGACATCACTGTGTGTATTATCCTGTACTGTGACATCACTGTGTGTATTACCTCTGTACTGTGACATCACTGTGTGTATTATCCTGTACTGTGACATCACTGTGTGTATTATCCTGTACTGTGACATCACTGTGTGTATTATCCTGTACTGTGACATCACTGTGTGTATTATCTCTGTACTGTGACATCACTGTATGTATTATCTCTGTACTGTGACATCACTGTGTGTATTATCCCTGTACTGTGACATCACTGTGTGTATTATCTCTGTACTGTGACATCACTGTGTGTATTATCCTGTACTGTGACATCACTGTGTGTATTATCCTGTACTGTGACATCACTGTGTGTATTATCTCTGTACTGTGACATCACTGTGTGTATTATCTCTGTACTGTGACATCTCTGTGTGTATTATCCCTGTACTGTGACATCACTGTGTGTATTATCTCTGTACTGTGACATCACTGTGTGTATTATCCTGTACTGTGACATCACTGTGTGTATTATCCTGTACTGTGACATCACTGTGTGTATTATCCCTGTACTGTGACATCACTGTGTGTATTATCCCTGTACTGTGACATCACTGTGTGTATTATCTCTGTACTGTGACATCACTGTGTGTATTATCTCTGTACTGTGACATCTCTGTGTGTATTATCCCTGTACTGTGACATCACTGTGTGTATTATCCCTGTACTGTGACATCACTGTGTGTATTATCCCTGTACTGTGACATCACTGTGTGTATTATCCTGTACTGTGACATCACTGTGTGTATTATCTCTGTACTGTGACATCACTGTGTGTATTATCCCTGTACTGTGACATCACTGTGTGTATTATCTCTGTACTGTGACATCACTGTGTGTATTATCCCTGTACTGTGACATCACTGTGTGTATTATCCCTGTACTGTGACATCACTGTGTGTATTATCTCTGTACTGTGACATCACTGTGTGTATTATCTCTGTACTGTGACATCACTGTGTGTATTATCCCTGTACTGTGACATCACTGTGTGTATTATCCCTGTACTGTGACATCACTGTGTGTATTATCTCTGTACTGTGACAACACTGTGTGTATTATCTCTGTACTGTGACATCACTGTGTGTATTATCCCTGTACTGTGACATCACTGTGTGTATTATCTCTGTACTGTGACATCACTGTGTGTATTATCCTGTACTGTGACATCACTGTGTGTATTATCCTGTACTGTGACATCACTGTGTGTATTATCCCTGTACTGTGACATCACTGTGTGTATTATCTCTGTACTGTGACATCACTGTGTGTATTATCTCTGTACTGTGACATCTCTGTGTGTATTATCCTGTACTGTGACATCACTGTGTGTATTATCCCTGTACTGTGACATCACTGTGTGTATTATCCTGTACTGTGACATCACTGTGTGTATTATCCCTGTACTGTGACATCACTGTGTGTATTATCCTGTACTGTGACAGCACTGTGTGTATTATCCTGTACTGTGACATCACTGTGTGTATTATCCTGTACTGTGACATCACTGTGTGTATTATCCCTGTACTGTGACATCACTGTGTGTATTATCCCTGTACTGTGACATCACTGTGTGTATTATCTCTGTACTGTGACATCACTGATTGTATTATCTCTGTACTGTGACATCAATGTGTGTATTATCTCTGTACTGTGACGTCACTGTGTGTATTATCCCTGTACTGTGACATCACTGTGTGTATTATCCTGTACTGTGACATCACTGTGTGTATTATCCTGTACTGTGACATCACTGTGTGTATTATCCTGTACTGTGACATCACTGTGTGTATTATCTCTGTACTGTGACATCACTGTGTGTATTATCTCTGTACTGTGACATCACTGTGTGTATTATCTCTGTACTGTGACATCACTGTGTGTATTATCCTGTACTGTGACATCACTGTGTGTATTACCTCTGTACTGTGACATCACTGTGTGTATTATCCTGTACTGTGACATCACTGTGTGTATTATCCCTGTACTGTGACATCACTGTGTGTATTATCCTGTACTGTGACATCACTGTGCGTATTATCTCTGTACTGTGACATCACTGTGCGTATTATCTCTGTACTGTGACATCACTGTGCGTATTATCTCTGTACTGTGACATCACTGTGCGAATTATCTCTGTACTGTGACATCACTGTGCGTATTATCTCTGTACTGTGACATCACTGTGTGTATTATCTCTGTACTGTGACATCACTGTGTGTATTATCTCTGTACTGTGACATCACTGTGTGTATTATCCTGTACTGTGACATCACTGTGTGTATTATCCCTGTACTGTGACATCACTGTGTGTATTATCTCTGTACTGTGACATCACTGTGTGTATTATCCTGTACTGTGACATCACTGTGTGTATTATCTCTGTACTGTGACATCACTGTGTGTATTATCCCTGTACTGTGACATCACTGTGTGTATTATCTCTGTACTGTGACATCACTGTGTGTATTATCCTGTACTGTGACATCACTGTGTGTATTACCTCTGTACTGTGACATCACTGTGTGTATTATCCTGTACTGTGACATCACTGTGTGTATTATCCTGTACTGTGACATCACTGTGTGTATTATCCTGTACTGTGACATCACTGTGTGTATTATCTCTGTACTGTGACATCACTGTATGTATTATCTCTGTACTGTGACATCACTGTGTGTATTATCCCTGTACTGTGACATCACTGTGTGTATTATCTCTGTACTGTGACATCACTGTGTGTATTATCCTGTACTGTGACATCACTGTGTGTATTATCCTGTACTGTGACATCACTGTGTGTATTATCTCTGTACTGTGACATCACTGTGTGTATTATCTCTGTACTGTGACATCTCTGTGTGTATTATCCCTGTACTGTGACATCACTGTGTGTATTATCTCTGTACTGTGACATCACTGTGTGTATTATCCTGTACTGTGACATCACTGTGTGTATTATCCTGTACTGTGACATCACTGTGTGTATTATCCCTGTACTGTGACATCACTGTGTGTATTATCCCTGTACTGTGACATCACTGTGTGTATTATCTCTGTACTGTGACATCACTGTGTGTATTATCTCTGTACTGTGACATCTCTGTGTGTATTATCCCTGTACTGTGACATCACTGTGTGTATTATCCCTGTACTGTGACATCACTGTGTGTATTATCCTGTACTGTGACATCACTGTGTGTATTATCCCTGTACTGTGACATCACTGTGTGTATTATCCTGTACTGTGACATCACTGTGTGTATTATCCTGTACTGTGACATCACTGTGTGTATTATCCCTGTACTGTGACATCACTGTGTGTATTATCTCTGTACTGTGACATCACTGTGTGTATTATCTCTGTACTGTGACATCACTGATTGTCTTATCTCTGTACTGTGACATCACTGTGTGTATTATCTCTGTACTGTGACGTCACTGTGTGTATTATCCCTGTACTGTGACATCACTGTGTGTATTATCCTGTACTGTGACATCACTGTGTGTATTATCCTGTACTGTGACATCACTGGGTGTATTATCCTGTACTGTGACATCACTGTGTGTATTATCTCTGTACTGTGACATCACTGTGTGTATTATCTCTGTACTGTGACATCACTGTGTGTATTATCTCTGTACTGTGACATCACTGTGTGTATTATCCTGTACTGTGACATCACTGTGTGTATTACCTCTGTACTGTGACATCACTGTGTGTATTATCCTGTACTGTGACATCACTGTGTGTATTATCCTGTACTGTGACATCACTGTGTGTATTATCCCTGTACTGTGACATCACTGTGTGTATTATCCTGTACTGTGACATCACTGTGTGTATTATCCCTGTACTGTGACATCACTGTGTGTATTATCCCTGTACTGTGACATCACTGTGTGTATTATCTCTGTACTGTGACGTCACTGTGTGTATTATCCCTGTACTGTGACATCACTGTGTGTATTATCCTGTACTGTGACATCACTGTGTGTATTATCCTGTACTGTGACATCACTGGGTGTATTATCCTGTACTGTGACATCACTGTGTGTATTATCTCTGTACTGTGACATCACTGTGTGTATTATCTCTGTACTGTGACATCACTGTGTGTATTATCTCTGTACTGTGACATCACTGTGTGTATTATCCTGTACTGTGACATCACTGTGTGTATTACCTCTGTACTGTGACATCACTGTGTTTATTATCCTGTACTGTGACATCACTGTGTGTATTATCCTGTACTGTGACATCACTGTGTGTATTATCTCTGTACTGTGACATCACTGTGCGTATTATCTCTGTACTGTGACATCACTGTGCGTATTATCTCTGTACTGTGACATCACTGTGTGTATTATCCCTGTACTGTGACATCACTGTGTGTATTATCCTGTACTGTGACATCACTGTGTGTATTATCTCTGTACTGTGACGTCACTGTGTGTATTATCCCTGTACTGTGACATCACTGTGTGTATTATCCCTGTACTGTGACATCACTGTGTGTATTATCCCTGTACTGTGACATCACTGTGTGTATTATCTCTGTACTGTGACATCACTGATTGTATTATCTCTGTACTGTGACATCACTGTGTGTATTATCTCTGTACTGTGACGTCACTGTGTGTATTATCTCTGTACTGTGACATCACTGTGTGTATTATCCCTGTACTGTGACATCACTGTGTGTATTATCCTGTACTGTGACATCACTGTGTGTATTATCCTGTACTGTGACATCACTGTGTGTATTATCCCTGTACTGTGACATCACTGTGTGTATTATCTCTGTACTGTGACATCACTGTGTGTATTATCTCTGTACTGTGACATCACTGATTGTATTATCTCTGTACTGTGACATCACTGTGTGTATTATCTCTGTACTGTGACGTCACTGTGTGTATTATCCCTGTACTGTGACATCACTGTGTGTATTATCCTGTACTGTGACATCACTGTGTGTATTATCCTGTACTGTGACATCACTGGGTGTAATATCCTGTACTGTGACATCACTGTGTGTATTATCTCTGTACTGTGACATCACTGTGTGTATTATCTCTGTACTGTGACATCACTGTGTGTATTATCTCTGTACTGTGACATCACTGTGTGTATTATCCTGTACTGTGACATCACTGTGTGTATTACCTCTGTACTGTGACATCACTGTGTGTATTATCCTGTACTGTGACATCACTGTGTGTATTATCCTGTACTGTGACATCACTGTGTGTATTATCCCTGTACTGTGACATCACTGTGTGTATTATCTCTGTACTGTGACATCACTGTGTGTATTATCCTGTACTGTGACATCACTGTGTGTATTATCCCTGTACTGTGACATCACTGTGTGTATTATCCCTGTACTGTGACATCACTGTGTGTATTATCTCTGTACTGTGACATCACTGATTGTATTATCTCTGTACTGTGACATCACTGTGTGTATTATCTCTGTACTGTGACGTCACTGTGTGTATTATCCCTGTACTGTGACATCACTGTGTGTATTATCCTGTACTGTGACATCACTGTGTGTATTATCCTGTACTGTGACATCACTGGGTGTATTATCCTGTACTGTGACATCACTGTGTGTATTATCTCTGTACTGTGACATCACTGTGTGTATTATCTCTGTACTGTGACATCACTGTGTGTATTATCTCTGTACTGTGACATCACTGTGTGTATTATCCTGTACTGTGACATCACTGTGTGTATTACCTCTGTACTGTGACATCACTGTGTTTATTATCCTGTACTGTGACATCACTGTGTGTATTATCCTGTACTGTGACATCACTGTGTGTATTATCTCTGTACTGTGACATCACTGTGCGTATTATCTCTGTACTGTGACATCACTGTGCGTATTATCTCTGTACTGTGACATCACTGTGTGTATTATCCCTGTACTGTGACATCACTGTGTGTATTATCCTGTACTGTGACATCACTGTGTGTATTATCTCTGTACTGTGACGTCACTGTGTGTATTATCCCTGTACTGTGACATCACTGTGTGTATTATCCCTGTACTGTGACATCACTGTGTGTATTATCCTGTACTGTGACATCACTGTGTGTATTACCTCTGTACTGTGACATCACTGTGTGTATTATCCTGTACTGTGACATCACTGTGTGTATTATCCTGTACTGTGACATCACTGTGTGTATTATCCCTGTACTGTGACATCACTGTGTGTATTATCCTGTACTGTGACATCACTGTGTGTATTATCTCTGTACTGTGACATCACTGTGCGTATTATCTCTGTACTGTGACATCACTGTGCGTATTATCTCTGTACTGTGACATCACTGTGCGTATTATCTCTGTACTGTGACATCACTGTGTGTATTATCTCTGTACTGTGACATCACTGTGCGTATTATCTCTGTACTGTGACATCACTGTGTGTATTATCTCTGTACTGTGACAACACTGTGTGTATTATCTCTGTACTGTGACATCACTGTGTGTATTATCTCTGTACTGTGACATCACTGTGTGTATTATCCCTGTACTGTGACTTCACTGTGTGTATTATCCCTGTACTGTGACATCACTGTGTGTATTATCCTGTACTATGACATCACTGTGTGTATTATCTCTGTACTGTGACATCACTGTGTATATTATCTCTGTACTGTGACATCACTGTGTGTATTATCTCTGTACTGTGACATCACTGTGTGTATTATCCTGTACTGTGACATCACTGTGTGTATTATCTCTGTACTGTGACATCACTGTGTGTATTATCTCTGTACTGTGACATCACTGTGTGTATTATCCCTGTACTGTGACATCACTGTGTGTATTATCCTGTACTGTGACATCACTGTGTGTATTATCCTGTACTGTGACATCACTGGGTGTATTATCCTGTACTGTGACATCACTGTGTGTATTATCTCTGTACTGTGACATCACTGTGTGTATTATCTCTGTACTGTGACATCACTGTGTGTATTATCTCTGTACTGTGACATCACTGTGTGTATTATCCTGTACTGTGACATCACTGTGTGTATTACCTCTGTACTGTGACATCACTGTGTGTATTATCCTGTACTGTGACATCACTGTGTGTATTATCCTGTACTGTGACATCACTGTGTGTATTATCCCTGTACTGTGACATCACTGTGTGTATTATCTCTGTACTGTGACATCACTGTGTGTATTATCCTGTACTGTGACATCACTGTGTGTATTATCCCTGTACTGTGACATCACTGTGTGTATTATCCCTGTACTGTGACATCACTGTGTGTATTATCTCTGTACTGTGACATCACTGATTGTATTATCTCTGTACTGTGACATCACTGTGTGTATTATCTCTGTACTGTGACGTCACTGTGTGTATTATCCCTGTACTGTGACGTCACTGTGTGTATTATCCTGTACTGTGACATCACTGTGTGTATTATCCTGTACTGTGACATCACTGGGTGTATTATCCTGTACTGTGACATCACTGTGTGTATTATCTCTGTACTGTGACATCACTGTGTGTATTATCTCTGTACTGTGACATCACTGTGTGTATTATCTCTGTACTGTGACATCACTGTGTGTATTATCCTGTACTGTGACATCACTGTGTGTATTACCTCTGTACTGTGACATCACTGTGTTTATTATCCTGTACTGTGACATCACTGTGTGTATTATCCTGTACTGTGACATCACTGTGTGTATTATCTCTGTACTGTGACATCACTGTGCGTATTATCTCTGTACTGTGACATCACTGTGCGTATTATCTCTGTACTGTGACATCACTGTGTGTATTATCCCTGTACTGTGACATCACTGTGTGTATTATCCTGTACTGTGACATCACTGTGTGTATTATCTCTGTACTGTGACGTCACTGTGTGTATTATCCCTGTACTGTGACATCACTGTGTGTATTATCCCTGTACTGTGACATCACTGTGTGTATTATCCTGTACTGTGACATCACTGTGTGTATTACCTCTGTACTGTGACATCACTGTGTGTATTATCCTGTACTGTGACATCACTGTGTGTATTATCCTGTACTGTGACATCACTGTGTGTATTATCCCTGTACTGTGACATCACTGTGTGTATTATCCTGTACTGTGACATCACTGTGTGTATTATCTCTGTACTGTGACATCACTGTGCGTATTATCTCTGTACTGTGACATCACTGTGCGTATTATCTCTGTACTGTGACATCACTGTGCGTATTATCTCTGTACTGTGACATCACTGTGTGTATTATCTCTGTACTGTGACATCACTGTGCGTATTATCTCTGTACTGTGACATCACTGTGTGTATTATCTCTGTACTGTGACAACACTGTGTGTATTATCTCTGTACTGTGACATCACTGTGTGTATTATCTCTGTACTGTGACATCACTGTGTGTATTATCCCTGTACTGTGACATCACTGTGTGTATTATCCCTGTACTGTGACATCACTGTGTGTATTATCCTGTACTATGACATCACTGTGTGTATTATCTCTGTACTGTGACATCACTGTGTATATTATCTCTGTACTGTGACATCACTGTGTGTATTATCTCTGTACTGTGACATCACTGTGTGTATTATCCTGTACTGTGACATCACTGTGTGTATTATCTCTGTACTGTGACATCACTGTGTGTATTATCTCTGTACTGTGACATCACTGTGTGTATTATCTCTGTACTGTGACATCACTGTGTGTATTATCTCTGTACTGTGACATCACTGTGCGTATTATCTCTGTACTGTGACATCACTGTGTGTATTATCTCTGTACTGTGACAACACTGTGTGTATTATCTCTGTACTGTGACATCACTGTGTGTATTATCTCTGTACTGTGACATCACTGTGTGTATTATCCTGTACTGTGACATCACTGTGTGTATTATCTCTGTACTGTGACATCACTGTGTGTATTATCTCTGTACTGTGACATCACTGTGTGTATTATCTCTGTACTGTGACATCACTGTGTGTATTATCTCTGTACTGTGACATCACTGTGTGTATTATCCTGTACTGTGACATCACTGTGTGTATTATCCTGTACTGTGACATCACTGTGTGTATTATCCCTGTACTGTGACATCACTGTGTGTATTATCTCTGTACTGTGACATCACTGTGTGTATTATCCCTGTACTGTGACATCACTGTGTGTATTATCCTGTACTGTGACATCACTGTGTGTATTATCTCTGTACTGTGACATCACTGTGTATATTATCTCTGTACTGTGACATCACTGTGTGTATTATCTCTGTACTGTGACATCACTGTGTGTATTATCCTGTACTGTGACATCACTGTGTGTATTATCTCTGTACTGTGACATCACTGTATGTATTATCTCTGTACTGTGACATCACTGTGTGTATTATCCCTGTACTGTGACATCACTGTGTGTATTATCTCTGTACTGTGACATCACTGTGTGTATTATCCTGTACTGTGACATCACTGTGTGTATTATCCTGTACTGTGACATCACTGTGTGTATTATCCCTGTAGCTGTGACATCACTGTGTGTATTATCCCTGTACTGTGACATCACTGTGTGTATTATCTCTGTACTGTGACATCACTGTGTGTATTATCTCTGTACTGTGACATCTCTGTGTGTATTATCCCTGTACTGTGACATCACTGTGTGTATTATCTCTGTACTGTGACATCACTGTGTGTATTATCCTGTACTGTGACATCACTGTGTGTATTATCCTGTACTGTGACATCTCTGTGTGTATTATCCCTGTACTGTGACATCACTGTGTGTATTATCCCTGTACTGTGACATCACTGTGTGTATTATCTCTGTACTGTGACATCACTGTGTGTATTATCTCTGTACTGTGACATCTCTGTGTGTATTATCCCTGTACTGTGACATCACTGTGTGTATTTTCCTGTACTGTGACATCACTGTGTGTATTATCCTGTACTGTGACATCACTGTGTGTATTATCCCTGTACTGTGACATCACTGTGTGTATTATCCTGTACTGTGACATCACTGTGTGTATTATCCTGTACTGTGACATCACTGTGTGTATTATCCCTGTACTGTGACATCACTGTGTGTATTATCTCTGTACTGTGACATCACTGTGTGTATTATCTCTGTACTGTGACATCACTGATTGTCTTATCTCTGTACTGTGACATCACTGTGTGTATTATCTCTGTACTGTGACGTCACTGTGTGTATTATCCCTGTACTGTGACATCACTGTGTGTATTATCCTGTACTGTGACATCACTGGGTGTATTATCCTGTACTGTGACATCACTGTGTGTATTATCTCTGTACTGTGACATCACTGTGTGTATTATCTCTGTACTGTGACATCACTGTGTGTATTATCTCTGTACTGTGACATCACTGTGTGTATTATCCTGTACTGTGACATCACTGTGTGTATTACCTCTGTACTGTGACATCACTGTGTGTATTATCCTGTACTGTGACATCACTGTGTGTATTATCCTGTACTGTGACATCACTGTGTGTATTATCCCTGTACTGTGACATCACTGTGTGTATTATCCTGTACTGTGACATCACTGTGTGTATTATCCCTGTACTGTGACATCACTGTGTGTATTATCCCTGTACTGTGACATCACTGTGTGTATTATCTCTGTACTGTGACGTCACTGTGTGTATTATCCCTGTACTGTGACATCACTGTGTGTATTATCCTGTACTGTGACATCACTGTGTGTATTATCCTGTACTGTGACATCACTGGGTGTATTATCCTGTACTGTGACATCACTGTGTGTATTATCTCTGTACTGTGACATCACTGTGTGTATTATCTCTGTACTGTGACATCACTGTGTGTATTATCTCTGTACTGTGACATCACTGTGTGTATTATCCTGTACTGTGACATCACTGTGTGTATTACCTCTGTACTGTGACATCACTGTGTTTATTATCCTGTACTGTGACATCACTGTGTGTATTATCCTGTACTGTGACATCACTGTGTGTATTATCTCTGTACTGTGACATCACTGTGCGTATTATCTCTGTACTGTGACATCACTGTGCGTATTATCTCTGTACTGTGACATCACTGTGTGTATTATCCCTGTACTGTGACATCACTGTGTGTATTATCCTGTACTGTGACATCACTGTGTGTATTATCTCTGTACTGTGACGTCACTGTGTGTATTATCCCTGTACTGTGACATCACTGTGTGTATTATCCCTGTACTGTGACATCACTGTGTGTATTATCCCTGTACTGTGACATCACTGTGTGTATTATCTCTGTACTGTGACATCACTGATTATATTATCTCTGTACTGTGACATCACTGTGTGTATTATCTCTGTACTGTGACGTCACTGTGTGTATTATCTCTGTACTGTGACATCACTGTGTGTATTATCCCTGTACTGTGACATCACTGTGTGTATTATCCTGTACTGTGACATCACTGTGTGTATTATCCTGTACTGTGACATCACTGTGTGTATTATCCCTGTACTGTGACATCACTGTGTGTATTATCTCTGTACTGTGACATCACTGTGTGTATTATCTCTGTACTGTGACATCACTGATTGTATTATCTCTGTACTGTGACATCACTGTGTGTATTATCTCTGTACTGTGACGTCACTGTGTGTATTATCCCTGTACTGTGACATCACTGTGTGTATTATCCTGTACTGTGACATCACTGTGTGTATTATCCTGTACTGTGACATCACTGTGTGTATTATCTCTGTACTGTGACATCACTGTGTGTATTATCTCTGTACTGTGACATCACTGTGTGTATTATCTCTGTACTGTGACATCACTGTGTGTATTATCCTGTACTGTGACATCACTGTGTGTATTACCTCTGTACTGTGACATCACTGTGTGTATTATCCTGTACTGTGACATCACTGTGTGTATTATCCTGTACTGTGACATCACTGTGTGTATTATCCCTGTACTGTGACATCACTGTGTGTATTATCTCTGTACTGTGACATCACTGTGTGTATTATCCCTGTACTGTGACATCACTGTGTGTATTATCCTGTACTGTGACATCACTGTGTGTATTATCCTGTACTGTGACATCACTGTGTGTATTATCTCTGTACTGTGACATCACTGTGCGTATTATCTCTGTACTGTGACATCACTGTGCGTATTATCTCTGTACTGTGACATCACTGTGTGTATTATCCCTGTACTGTGACATCACTGTGTGTATTATCCTGTACTGTGACATCACTGTGTGTATTATCTCTGTACTGTGACGTCACTGTGTGTATTATCCCTGTACTGTGACATCACTGTGTGTATTATCCCTGTACTGTGACATCACTGTGTGTATTATCCCTGTACTGTGACATCACTGTGTGTATTATCTCTGTACTGTGACATCACTGATTGTATTATCTCTGTACTGTGACATCACTGTGTGTATTATCTCTGTACTGTGACGTCACTGTGTGTATTATCTCTGTACTGTGACATCACTGTGTGTATTATCCCTGTACTGTGACATCACTGTGTGTATTATCCTGTACTGTGACATCACTGTGTGTATTATCCTGTACTGTGACATCACTGTGTGTATTATCCCTGTACTGTGACATCACTGTGTGTATTATCTCTGTACTGTGACATCACTGTGTGTATTATCTCTGTACTGTGACATCACTGATTGTATTATCTCTGTACTGTGACATCACTGTGTGTATTATCTCTGTACTGTGACGTCACTGTGTGTATTATCCCTGTACTGTGACATCACTGTGTGTATTATCCTGTACTGTGACATCACTGTGTGTATTATCCTGTACTGTGACATCACTGGGTGTATTATCCTGTACTGTGACATCACTGTGTGTATTATCTCTGTACTGTGACATCACTGTGTGTATTATCTCTGTACTGTGACATCACTGTGTGTATTATCTCTGTACTGTGACATCACTGTGTGTATTATCCTGTACTGTGACATCACTGTGTGTATTACCTCTGTACTGTGACATCACTGTGTGTATTATCCTGTACTGTGACATCACTGTGTGTATTATCCTGTACTGTGACATCACTGTGTGTATTATCCCTGTACTGTGACATCACTGTGTGTATTATCTCTGTACTGTGACATCACTGTGTGTATTATCCTGTACTGTGACATCACTGTGTGTATTATCCCTGTACTGTGACATCACTGTGTGTATTATCCCTGTATTGTGACATCACTGTGTGTATTATCTCTGTAATGTGACATCACTGATTGTATTATCTCTGTACTGTGACATCACTGTGTGTATTATCCCTGTACTGTGACATCACTGTGTGTATTATCCCTGTATTGTGACATCACTGTGTGTATTATCTCTGTAATGTGACATCACTGATTGTATTATCTCTGTACTGTGACATCACTGTGTGTATTATCTCTGTACTGTGACGTCACTGTGTGTATTATCCCTGTACTGTGACATCACTGTGTGTATTATCCTGTACTGTGACATCACTGTGTGTATTATCCTGTACTGTGACATCACTGGGTGTATTATCCTGTACTGTGACATCACTGTGTGTATTATCTCTGTACTGTGACATCACTGTGTGTATTATCTCTGTACTGTGACATCACTGTGTGTATTATCTCTGTACTGTGACATCACTGTGTGTATTATCCTGTACTGTGACATCACTGTGTGTATTACCTCTGTACTGTGACATCACTGTGTTTATTATCCTGTACTGTGACATCACTGTGTGTATTATCCTGTACTGTGACATCACTGTGTGTATTATCTCTGTACTGTGACATCACTGTGCGTATTATCTCTGTACTGTGACATCACTGTGCGTATTATCTCTGTACTGTGACATCACTGTGTGTATTATCCCTGTACTGTGACATCACTGTGTGTATTATCCTGTACTGTGACATCACTGTGTGTATTATCTCTGTACTGTGACGTCACTGTGTGTATTATCCCTGTACTGTGACATCACTGTGTATATTATCCATGTACTGTGACATCACTGTGTGTATTATCCTGTACTGTGACATCACTGTGTGTATTACCTCTGTACTGTGACATCACTGTGTGTATTATCCTGTACTGTGACATCACTGTGTGTATTATCCTGTACTGTGACATCACTGTGTGTATTATCCTGTACTGTGACATCACTGTGTGTATTATCCCTGTACTGTGACATCACTGTGTGTATTATCCTGTACTGTGACATCACTGTGTGTATTATCTCTGTACTGTGACATCACTGTGTGTATTATCTCTGTACTGTGACATCACTGTGTATATTATCTCTGTACTGTGACATCACTGTGTGTATTATCTCTGTACTGTGACATCACTGTGTGTATTATCCTGTACTGTGACATCACTGTGTGTATTATCTCTGTACTGTGACATCACTGTGTGTATTATCTCTGTACTGTGACATCACTGTGTGTATTATCTCTGTACTGTGACATCACTGTGCGTATTATCTCTGTACTGTGACATCACTGTGCGTATTATCTCTGTACTGTGACAACACTGTGTGTATTATCTCTGTACTGTGACATCACTGTGTGTATTATCTCTGTACTGTGACATCACTGTGTGTATTATCCTGTACTGTGACATCACTGTGTGTATTATCTCTGTACTGTGACATCACTGTGTGTATTATCTCTGTACTGTGACATCACTGTGTGTATTATCTCTGTACTGTGACATCACTGTGTGTATTATCTCTGTACTGTGACATCACTGTGTGTATTATCCTGTACTGTGACATCACTGTGTGTATTATCCTGTACTGTGACATCACTGTGTGTATTATCCCTGTACTGTGACATCACTGTGTGTATTATCTCTGTACTGTGACATCACTGTGTGTATTATCCCTGTACTGTGACATCACTGTGTGTATTATCCTGTACTGTGACATCACTGTGTGTATTATCTCTGTACTGTGACATCACTGTGTATATTATCTCTGTACTGTGACATCACTGTGTGTATTATCTCTGTACTGTGACATCACTGTGTGTATTATCTCTGTACTGTGACATCACTGTGTGTATTATCTCTGTACTGTGACATCACTGTGTGTATTATCTCTGTATTGTGACATCACTGTGTGTATTATCCCTGTACTGTGACATCACTGTGTGTATTATCTCTGTACTGTGACATCACTGTGTGTATTATCCTGTACTGTGACATCACTGTGTGTATTATCCTGTACTGTGACATCACTGTGTGTATTATCCCTGTACTGTGACATCACTGTGTGTATTATCTCTGTACTGTGACATCACTGTGTGTATTATCTCTGTACTGTGACATCACTGTGTGTATTATCTCTGTATTGTGACATCACTGTGTGTATTATCTCTGTACTGTGACATCACTGTGTGTATTATCTCTGTATTGTGACATCACTGTGTGTATTATCCTGTACTGTGACATCACTGTGTGTATTATCCCTGTACTGTGACATCACTGTGTGTATTATCCTGTACTGTGACATCACTGTGTGTATTATCCCTGTACTGTGACATCACTGTGTGTATTATCTCTGTACTGTGACATCACTGTGTGTATTATCCTGTACTGTGACATCACTATGCTTATTATTAATGTACCGTGATATCACTGTTTACTTCATTTCTGTACTATGATGACATCACTGAGTGCATTATTTTGATACTGTTACCTCACTGCACATAGTCGCCCCCAATACTGATCAGTTACATAGACACAGCATTTCTCTCAGCGGATTACCGTATTTTTCGGACTATAAGACGCACTTTTTCTCCCCCAAATTTGGGGGGAAAAAAAGGGTGCGTCTTATAGTCCTAATGTGGGCACCCGGCATCCGCTGTAATAGTAAAGCGGATGCCGGGGAGGGTTAGACGCCAGTACAGGTGCCGGGGCCTGCGACATCGCTGTGCTCCTCTGCCCTGCATGAAGCCAGCAGCAGCAGGAGCGATGCTGCTATTCTGAAGGGGGGGACGGAGGAGCGGAATAGCAGCATCACTCCTTCCGCTGCTGGTTTCATGCAGGGCAGGAGCGCAGCAATGTCACAGGCCCCGGCACCTGTGCCAGCGTCTAACCCTCCCCGGCATCTGCTTTACTATTACAGCGGATGCCGGGTCTGTATTGGCGGCCCCTTCCCCCCAAAGTGTAAACTACCCCCCCGGGGCCAGTCCCCATCGGCCCTATACCTGTAAAGTTGCAGGCCGCCTCCTGCCTGGCGATATCGCAGGATCTGACCTGTTCAGGTGACAGCCGGGAGCCTAATGAAGGTTCCCAGGCCTGTCATTGCTATATTACTATTGCAGCTAGTCTATGACCAGCTGTAATAGTAATATAGAGTAATTTTTTTTCAATAAAAGGTGATCTAAGCAATAGACATTCCCCAAAATGGTATAAATAAAAAGTACATCTGGCACCCCAAAAAAACGCTCTATGCGTCCCCGTACAGCGGCAGGGTCACCTGTCAATGTGGCCTTGCAGCTGTTGCAAAACTACAACTCCCATATATTAAATATTTGACTTCAAAAATTTTTCCCCTATTTTCCTCCTCCAAAACCTAGGTGCGTCTTATACTCCGAAAAATACGGTATATTATACTGTATAATACTGTGTGACATGCCAATAGTAAGCGGACAGTTGTTTCGTATGGCAGCGCGGTCATTCTAGAAGACAGAAACAAAATTTTCGATGGAATAAAGGAGATATTTTTGTGTCTGCCCTAAGAAATGGCCGCATTTCAATGAAAACAGTTATTTAAAAGGACTTCTCCAAGGAAGCCTCCCCATAGCCGCTCTCCTGCCTGCTCGCCATACTTCATTGAAAGTGACACTTTGATAGCCGCAGTTTTTCCTGCCTAGTGACCTTCATGCCGGCCATCGATTCCCAGTGGCCATCAACTCCAGGCAATTGGTATGACAGGCCAGGCCAGAGGTCACTTGTTAAATAAAGCTTCTGGACTACCAGGCACTTCAAGTTTCAATGAAAATGGAAATCTGTGGGTTCATCTCACGCGGCCGCTTGTTCTGTCTGACACCAAGACTTGGCGGAGTTAAATGGTTTGGTAAGTTACAAAGGACTGTCATCTCCTCTAACACGTCTCACAAAAGGTGGAGATATACGGCATATGGCGCAGATAAGAATAAATAGGAGCCGCTTATCTCCTGACTTCAACTGTGCATATGATTGAAAATATAATATCCATATATCTGAATGCTAGAATCTCAGGCAGGATAAGACCGAAACTGCTCAGTAGTCCTTCTGCTTCGTACAAATCCTCGAAGTATACATATATTATGCAACAGAACTAGATTGTATATTCACACATAGCAGAATGGATGTCCAAAGGGTTAAAGGAGAAACACGATATATCAACCACTGTCCCCACTTCACATTTACATATTAAATTCATATAGATGAGAAGTTAAGGCAATGTGTATATATTACATTACTGACGCTCCAGAGCTGCACTCACTATTCTGCTGGTACAGTCACTGTCTACATACATTACATTACTTATCCTGTACTGATCCCGAGTTAATACCTGTATTATACTCCAGAGCTGCGCTCACTATTCTGCTGGTACAGTCACTGTGTACATACATTACATTACTTATCCTGTACTGATCCTGAGTTACATCCTGTATTATACTCCAGAGCTGCGCTCACTATTCTGCTGGTACAGTCACTGTGTACATACATTACATTACTTATCCTGTACTGATCCTGAGTTACATCCTGTATTATACTCCAGAGCTGCACTCATTATTCTGCTGGTGCACTGGCCTACTGTGCATTAGGTAAATCCAGTCTGAATAATAGACACTGTATTAGACCCTGTGCTAGTTATTTCAGCATTACTCACATTTTGGCACTTTACCGTCATTGACATTTAGTTGCATTTTTGAGCCATGACAATCTTGAAATACTGAAGTCTGAGAGACAGGGTCACATGACTACAGACCTTAATATAGCATGGTTTATAAGGATACTCTGCCATTGGCTCTACATTGGCCATTTTACTGTGACCACTTGCACGAGCATAGTGTTCCTGGCCGAAGAGGCACGCACAAATATTTGCCAAACAAATTTTGTGAGGTTTGTCCAGTCCTAGTATGAGAGGTGGTAACACGAGGGTTTCATGTCACACCTAGCAAATCTACAATACTCTAGTCATGTGATTCCTAAAAGTAAAACCCCATGGTCCTTTATTTCAAGACCATAGAAATGGAATGTAGGAATAGCACCTTCACATTTCACCTCGCAAGCTATAATTGTCTATTGATACTGACCAAATCCATGTATGAACCATTCCTGGACGAACATGCCCTTTAAATAAGACCTTTCATCATGTCTACCAAATCCATCTCTCATATCTTTCAATAGTCGCCTTACGAGGTTGGAATTTTTTCTCTAGGCCCCACTATTCTAGTACAGGTAGTTTCAGCATTTAGTATGCTTACTAGCAGTGGTGTAACTAGGAATGGCGGGGCCCCCTGGCGAACTTTTGACATGGGGCCCCCCCACCAATGCTGAAGACCCTGACCAACCAACCCCCCCAACATTTCTGCACTATTATGCCCCAAAGTGGCCCCTGCACACAGTATCATTCCCCATAGTGGACCATGCACACAGTATTATGCCCCATAGTGGCCCCTACACACAGTATTATCCCCCATAGTGGCCCCTGCACACAGTATTATCCTCCATAGTGGCCCCTGCACACAGTATTATCCCCCATAGTGGCCCCTGCATATAGTATTATGCCCATAGTGGCCCCTGCATACAGTATTATCCCCATAGTGGCCCCTGCACACAGTATTATGCCCCACAGTGGCCCCTACACACAGTATTATCCCCCATAGTGGACCATGCACACAGTATTATCCCCCATAGTGGCCCCTGCATACAGTATTATCCCCATAGTGGCCCCTGCACACAGTATTATGCCCCATAGTGGCCCCTACACACAGTATTATCCCCCATAGTGGACCATGCACACAGTATTATCCCCCATAGTGGCCCCTGCATATAGTATTATGCCCATAGTGGCCCCTGCACACAGTATTATACCCCATAGTGGCCCCTGCACACAGTATTATACCCCATAGTGCCCCTGCACTCAGTATTATGTCCCATAGTGGCCCCTGCACACAGTATTATGTCCCATAGTGGCCCCTGCACACAGTATTATACCCCATAGTGGCCCCAGCACACAGTATTATGCTCCATAGTGGACCCTGCACACAGTATTATGTCCCATAGTGGCCCCTGCACACAGTATTATCCCCCATAGTGGCCCCTGCACACAGTATTATACCCCACAGTGCCCCTGCACACAGTATTATCCCCCATAGTGGCCCCAGCACACAGTATTATGCTCCATAGTGGACCCTGCACACAGTATTATGTCCCATAGTGGCCCCAGTACACAGTATTATGTCCCATAGTGGCCCCTGCACACAGTATTATCCTCCATAGTGGCCCCTACACACAGTATTATCCCCCATAGTGGCCCCTGCACACAGTATTATCCTCCATAGTGGCCCCTGCACACAGTATTATCCCCCATAGTGGCCCCTGCATATAGTATTATGCCCATAGTGGCCCCTGCATACAGTATTATCCCCATAGTGGCCCCTGCACACAGTATTATGCCCCATAGTGGCCCCTACACACAGTATTATCCCCCATAGTGGACCATGCACACAGTATTATCCCCCATAGTGGCCCCTGCATATAGTATTATGCCCATAGTGGCCCCTGCATACAGTATTATCCCCATAGTGGCCCCTGCACACAGTATTATGCCCCATAGTGGCCCCTACACACAGTATTATCCCCCATAGTGGACCATGCACACAGTATTATCCCCCATAGTGGCCCCTGCATATAGTATTATGCCCATAGTGGCCCCTGCACACAGTATTATACCCCATAGTGGCCCCTGCACACAGTATTATACCCCATAGTGCCCCTGCACTCAGTATTATGTCCCATAGTGGCCCCTGCACACAGTATTATGTCCCATAGTGGCCCCTGCACACAGTATTATGCCCCATAGTGGCCCCAGCACACAGTATTATGCTCCATAGTGGACCCTGCACACAGTATTATGTCCCATAGTGGCCCCTGCACACAGTATTATCCCCCATAGTGGCCCCTGCACACAGTATTATACCCCATAGTGCCCCTGCACACAGTATTATCCCCCATAGTGGCCCCAGCACACAGTATTATGCTCCATAGTGGACCCTGCACACAGTATTATGTCCCATAGTGGCCCCTGCACACAGTATTATGTCCCATAGTGGCCCCTGCACACAGTATTATACCCCATAGTGGCCCCTGCACACAGTATTATACCCCATAGTGGCCCCTGCTCACAGTATTATCCCCCATAGTGGCCCCTGCACACAGTATTACGTCCCTTAGTGGCCCCTGCACACAGTATTATACCCCATAGTGCCCCTTCACACAGTATTATTTCCTATAGTGGCCCCTGCACACAGTATTATGCCCCATAGTGGCCCCTGCACACAGTATTATGCCCCATAGGGGTCCCTGCACACAGTATTATGTCCCATAGTGGCCCCTGCACACAGTATTATCCCCCATAGTGACCCCTACACACAGTATTATCCCCCATAGTGGACCCTGCACACAGTATTATGTCCCATAGTGGCTCCTTCACACAGTATTATCCCCCATAGTGGCCCCTGCACACAGTATTATACCCCATAGTGCCCCTGCACACAGTATTATCCCCCATAGTGGCCCCAGCACACAGTATTATGCTCCATAGTGGACCCTGCACACAGTATTATGCCCCATAGTGGCCCCAGCACACAGTATTATGCTCCATAGTGGACCCTGCACACAGTATTATGTCCCATAGTGGCCCCTGCACACAGAATTATCCCCCATAGTGGCCCCAGCACACAGTATTATGCTCCATAGTGGACCCTGCACACAGTATTATGTCCCATAGTGGCCCCAGTACACAGTATTATCCCCCATAGTGGCCCCTGCACACAGTATTATACCTCATAGTGGGCCCTGCTCACAGTATTATCCCCCATAGTGGCCCCTGCACACAGTATTATGTCCCTTAGTGGCCCCTGCACACAGTATTATACCCCATAGTGCCCCTTCACACAGTATTATTTCCTATAGTGGCCCCTGCACACAGTATTATGCCCCATAGTGGCCCCTGCACACAGTATTATGCCCCATAGGGGTCCCTGCACACAGTATTATGTCCCATAGTGGCCCCTGCACACAGTATTATCCCCCATAGTGACCCCTACACACAGTATTATCCCCCATAGTGGACCCTGCACACAGTATTATGTCCCATAGTGGCCCCTTCACACAGTATTATCCCCCATAGTGGCCCCAGCACACAGTATTATACCCCATAGTGCCCCTGCACTCAGTATTATCACCCATAGTGGCCCCAGCACACAGTATTATGTCCCATAGTGGCCCCTGCACACAGTATTATACCCCATAGTGGCCCCTGCTCACAGTATTATCCCCCATAGTGGCCCCTGCACACAGTATTACGTCCCTTAGTGGCCCCTGCACACAGTATTATACCCCATAGTGCCCCTGCACACAGTATTATTTCCCATAGTGGCCCCTGCACACAGCATTATGCCCCATAGTGACCCCTGCACACAGTATTATGCCCCATAGGGGTCCCTGCACACAGTATTATGTCCCATAGTGGCCCCTGCACAAAGTATTATCCCCCATAGTGACCCCTACACACAGTATTATCCCCCATAGTGGCCCCTGAACACAGTATTATGCCCCATAGTCACCCCTACACACAGTATTATCCCCCATAGTGGCCCCAGTACACAGTATTATATCCAATAGTGGCCCCTGCACACAGTATTATGTCCCATAGTGGCCCCTGCACAAAGTATTATCCCCCATAGTGACCCCTACACACAGTATTATACCCCATAGTGGCCCCAGTACACAGTATTATGCTCCATAGTGGCCCCAGCACACAGTATTATACCCCATAGTGGCCCCTGCACACAGTATTACGTCCCTTAGTGGCCCCTGCACACAGTATTATACCCCATAGTGCCCCTGCACACAGTATTATCCCCATAGTGGCCCCTGCACACAGTATTATGCTCCATAGTGGCCCCAGCACACAGTATTATACCCCATAGTGACCCCTACACACAGTATTATCCCCCATAGTGGCCCCAGTACACAGTATTATGCTCCATAGTGGCCCCAGAACACATTATTATACCCCATAGTGCCCCTGCACACAGTATTATCCCCATAGTGGCCCCTGCACACAGTATTATACCCCATAGTGCCCCTGCACACAGTATTATCCCCATAGTGGCCCCAGTACACAATATTATGCTCCATAGTGGCCCCAGCACACAGTATTATACCCCATAGTGGCCCCTGCACACAGTATTACATCCCTTAGTGGCCCCTGCACACAGTATTATACCCCATAGTGCCCCTGCACACAGTATTATTTCCCATAGTGGCCCCTGCACACAGTATTATGCCCCATAGTGGCCCCTGCACACAAAATTATGCCCCATAGGGGTCCCTGCACACAGTATTATGTCCCATAGTGGCCCCTGCACACAGTATTATCCCCCATAGTGACCCCTACACACAGTATTATCCCCCATAGTGGCCCCTGCACACAGTATTATGCCCCATAGTGACCCCTACACACAGTATTATGCCCCATAGTGGCCCCTGCACACAGTATTATGCCCCATAGTGGCTTCTGCACACAGTATTATGCCCCATAGTGGCCCCTTCACACAGTATTATGTCCCATAGTGGCCCCTGCACACAGTTTTATGCCTCATAGTGACCCCTGTACACAGTATTATCCCCCATAGTGGCCCCTGCACACAGTATTATGACCCATAGTGGCCCCTGCACACAGTATTATGCCCCATAGTGCCCCTTCACACAGTATTATGCCCCATAGTGGCCCCTGCACACAGTATTATGCCCCATAGTGACCCCTACACACAGTATTATCCCCCATAGTGGCCCTGCACACAGTATTATCCCCCATAGTGGCCCCTACACACAGTATTATCCCCCATAGTGGCCCCTGCACACAGTATTATGTCTCTCAGTGGCCCCTCCACACAGTATTATCCCCCATAGTGGCCCCTCCACACAGGATTATACCCCATAGTGCCCCTGCACACAGTATTATGCCCCATAGTGGCCCCAGCACACAGTATTATGCTCCATAGTGGACCCTGCACACAGTATTATCCCCCATAGTGGCCCCTACACACAGTATTATACCCCATAGTGCCCCTGCACACAGTATTATCCCCCATAGTGGCCCCAGCACACAGTATTATGCTCCATAGTGGACCCTGCACACAGTATTATGTCCCATAGTGGCCCCAGTACACAGTATTATCCCCCATAGTGGCCCCTGCACACAGTATTATACCCCATAGTGGCCCCTGCTCACAGTATTATCCCCCATAGTGGCCCCTGCACACAGTATTACGTCCCTTAGTGGCCCCTGCACACAGTATTATACCCCATAGTGCCCCTTCACACAGTATTATTTCCTATAGTGGCCCCTGCACACAGTATTATGCCCCATAGTGGCCCCTGCACACAGTATTATGCCCCATAGGGGTCCCTGCACACAGTATTATGTCCCATAGTGGCTCCTGCACACAGTATTATATCCCATAGTGGCCCCTGCACACAGTATTATACCCCATAGTGGCCCCTGCTCACAGTATTATCCCCCATAGTGGCCCCTGCACACAGTATTACGTCCCTTAGTGGCCCCTGCACACAGTATTATACCCCATAGTGCCCCTGCACACAGTATTATTTCCCATAGTGGCCCCTTCACACAGTATTATCCCCCATAGTGGCCCCTGCACACAGTATTATACCCCATAGTGCCCCTGCACACAGTATTATCCCCCATAGTGGCCCCAGCACACAGTATTATGCTCCATAGTGGACCCTGCACACAGTATTATGTCCCATAGTGGCCCCTGCACACAGTATTATACCCCATAGTGGCCCCTGCTCACAGTATTATCCCCCATAGTGGCCCCTGCACACAGTATTACGTCCCTTAGTGGCCCCTGCACACAGTATTATTTCCCATAGTGGCCCCTGCACACAGTATTATGCCCCATAGTGGCCCCTGCACACAGTATTATGCCCCATAGGGGTCCCTGCACACAGTATTATGTCCCATAGTGGCCCCTGCACACAGTATTATCCCCCATAGTGACCCCTACACACAGTATTATCCCCCATAGTGGCCCCTGCACACAGTATTATGCCCCATAGTGACCCCTACACACAGTATTATCCCCCATAGTGGCCCCAGTACACAGTATTATGCTCCATAGTGGCCCCAGCACACAGTATTACACCCCATAGTGCCCCTGCACACAGTATTACGTCCCTTAGTGGCCCCTGCACACAGTATTATACCCCATAGTGCCCCTGCACACAGTATTATTTCCCATAGTGGCCCCTGCACACAGTATTATGCCCCATAGTGACCCCTGCACACAGTATTATGCCCCATAGGGGTCCCTGCACACAGTATTATGTCCCATAGTGGCCCCTGCACACAGTATTATCCCCCATAGTGACCCCTACACACAGTATTATCCCCCATAGTGGCCCCTGCACACAGTATTATGCCCCATAGTCACCCCTACACACAGTAATATCCCCCATAGTGGCCCCAGTACACAGTATTATGCTCCATAGTGGCCCCAGCACACAGTATTATACCCCATAGTGGCCCCTGCACACAGTATTACGTCCCTTAGTGGCCCCTGCACACAGTATTATACCCCATAGTGCCCCTGCACACAGTATTATCCCCATAGTGGCCCCTGTACACAGTATTATGCTCCATAGTGGCCCCAGCACACAGTATTATACCCCATAGTGACCCCTACACACAGTATTATCCCCCATAGTGGCCCCAGTACACAGTATTATGCTCCATAGTGGCCCCAGCACACAGTATTATACCCCATAGTGGCCCCTGCACACAGTATTACGTCCCTTAGTGGCCCCTGCACACAGTATTATACCCCATAGTGCCCCTGCACACAGTATTATTTCCCATAGTGGCCCCTGCACACAGTATTATGCCCCATAGTGGCCCCTGCACACAGTATTATGCCCCATAGTGACCCCTACACACAGTATTATCCCCCATAGTGGCCCTGCACACAGTATTATCCCCCATAGTGGCCCCTACACACAGTATTATCCCCCATAGTGGCCCCTGCACACAGTATTATGTCTCTCAGTGGCCCCTCCACACAGTATTATCCCCCATAGTGGCCCCTGCACGCAGTATTATTTCCCATAGTGGCCCCTTCACACAGTATTATGCCCCATAGTGACCCCTACACACAGTATTATCCCCCATAGTGGCCCCTGCACACAGTATTATGCCCCATAGTGGCCCCTGCACACAGTATTACGTCCCTTAGTGGCCCCTCCACACAGTATTATGTCCCATAGTGGCCCCTGCACACAGTATTATCCCCCATAGTGACCCCTACACACAGTATTATCCCCCATTGTGGCCCCTGCACACAGTATTATGCCCCATAGTGACCCCTGCACACAGTATTATGCCCCATAGTGGCCCCTGCACACAGTACTATGCCCCATAGTGGCCCCTGCACACAGTATTATGCCCCATAGTGGCCCCTTCTCACAGTATTATGTCCCATAGTGACCCCTGCACACAGTATTATGTCCCATAGTGGCCCCTGCACACAGTATTATGTCCCATAGTGGCCCCTGCACACAGTATTATGCCCCATAGTGACCCCTGCACACAGTATTATGTCCCATAGTAGCCCCTGCACACAGTATTGTGCCCCATAGTGGCCCCTGCACACAGTATTATGCCCCATAGTGCCCCTTCACACAGTATTATGCCCCATAGTGACCCCTACACACAGTATTATCCCCCATCGTGGTCCTGCACACAGTATTATCCCCCATAGTGGCCCCTACACACAGTATTATCCCCCATAGTGGCCCCTGCACACAGTATTATGTCTTTCAGTGGCCCCTCCACACAGTATTATCCCCCATAGTGGCCCCTGCACACAGTATTATCCCCCATAGTGGCCCCTGCACACAGTATTATTTCCCATAGTGGCCCCTTCTCACAGTATTATGTCCCATAGTGGCCCCTGCACACAGTATTATGCCCCATAGTGGCCCCTTCTCACAGTATTATGTCCCATAGTGACCCCTGCACACAGTATTATGTCCCATAGTGGCCCCTGCACACAGTATTATGTCCCATAGTGGCCCCTGCACACAGTATTATGCCCCATAGTGACCCCTGCACACAGTATTATGTCCTATAGTAGCCCCTGCACACAGTATTGTGCCCCATAGTGGCCCCTGCACACAGTATTATGCCCCATAGTGCCCCTTCACACAGTATTATGCCCCATAGTGGCCCCTGCACACAGTATTATGCCCCATAGTGACCCCTACACACAGTATTATCCCCCATAGTGGCCCCTGCACACAGTATTATGTCTTTCAGTGGCCCCTCCACACAGTATTATCCCCCATAGTGGCCCCTGTACACAGTATTATTTCCCATAGTGGCCCCTGCACACAGTATTATGCCCCATAGTGGCCCCCGCACACAGTTTTATTCCCCATAGTGGCCCCTGCAAACAGTATTATTCCCAATTGTGGACACCCATGAACAATTATTATACTCTGGGGTCTTTTTAGACCCCAGAGAATAATAATTGGGGGATACAAACATAAAAAAAAAAAGTTACTTACCTCTCTTGGGCTCTGGTGCACTCCCCGCTGATGTCGGGCCATCTTCAAAGACGTATGGGACATCACGTGACCCTGGGCCTGCATCGCAACACATAAGGACGTAGACCCCCCTATCATGTGATGTCACAGATGTCACACAAATAGGCCTTCCCGGGGCGAGGAGAGGTAAGTAGATCCAGCTGATAACAGTCTATTAAAAAAGAACAAAAAACGCAGCGGTAGTGGCTGTCACCGGGCCCCCTAATGTCCCGGGCCCTATGGCAGCTGCTAGCACTGCTACCTTGGTAGTTACGCCCCTGCTTACTGTCTGGTGATCGCCCCCTGTTTGTCTACTACATCCTAGTTCCACCCACCTGACAGTAGAGAACCTACTTATTAGTTGCTGAAACTAGCAGAATTGATTGCTCAGGAAGGGTAGGGGCTAGAGAAAAAATTCCAATTGCCCCGGAATCAGTAGAGCGACGAGTTGGAGTTGGTGACGGTGGTGAAACGTCCCCTTTAAGTCGGCAGCTGATTGGTCCATTGCTCTCTGTACAGTTAATCTGCAAGCGTCTTGTTCACATTAATCAAAGATGCTTTTTTTTTTATAGCGCGAAGAACGGGTTTGCCAGAAACATTATTCGTCTAAATCTTTGCAAAGTCGGACAGAAGGCGAAAGAGTTGAGAGGATTTGCGGCCTTAATACATCCAGTCAATAGAATGTCAGAGAGGAGCAAAAACAAAGAGGGTCCCAAAGGTAATTTGCAAATCTGCTGAAATCCTGAACAAGCTTTGATTTAACCAAAGCTTGAAATGGCTTTTATTTACTGTCTATTGCAGAATAAATGACATCTCATAAACAGGTTTTATCCATTACCACAAAACAGGGATCACCATGTAAGGGACATTTTATCCTCTTGATAAAAAGCAAGATATGCAGCGCCGGGTTATTATAAATACACAAAATCAATGCACAGACACAAGCACATCTGAAATTTCATTTCCAACAATGTATTCTCTAATAAAAATGTCTATATCACCGGAGGGATTTGCAGACAACAAGGAACTATGATAAACAGCGGATAAAGTGGTTGGATGGCGGCATCCTACTCTGTACATTAGTCACACATACAGCGCGATTGTAAACCGGGGATGGGCCTCGTACTAAGCACCACGGGCCCGGCAGGACACAATCTTATTCTTTATGGATTGTTCAAGTGGGTTATAGAAGGATCTTTGCTTCCCCCCGATGTACAAACCTGACGGTATAATACTGGAATGGCGATTTTAGGGTTCACTATATTTCCTATGGCTCATCTATATGTTGTGGCGCAGTACTAATAGAGGGAGTGGTCCATGCGGAATATCACTGATAGAGAATAACATACGGAAAATTGCTCATAGATAATTCCATGCAGAATATTGCGTGTTGATAATTCCATTCAGAAATTTGCATATAGATAATTCCATGCAGAATATTGCTTATAGATAATTCCATGCAGAATATTGTTTATACTGTAGATAATTCCATGCAGAATATTGCTTATAGATAATTCCTTGTAGAATATTTTTTATAGATAATTCCATGCAGAATATTCTTTATAGATAATTCCATGCAAAATATTGCTTATAGATAATTCCATGCAGAATATTGCTTATAGATAATTCCATGCAGAATATTGTTTATAGATAATTCCATGTAGAATATTGCTTATAGATAATTCCCTGCAGAAAATTGCTTATAGATAATTCCATGCAGTATATTGCTTATAGATAATTCCATGCAGAATATTGCTTATAGATAATTCCATGCAGAATATTGTTTATACTGTAGATAATTCCATGCAGAATATTTATTATAGATAATTCCATGCAGAAAATTGCTTATAGATAATTCCATGCAGAATATTCTTTATAGATAATTCCATGCAAAATATTGCTTATAGATAATTCCATGCAGAATATTGCTTATAGATAATTCCATGCAGAATATTGCTTATAGATAATTCCATGCAGAATATTGCTTATAGATAATTCCATGCAGAATATTGCTTATAGATAATTCCATGCAGAATATTGTTTATAGATAATTCCATGCAGAATATTGTTTATAGATAATTCCATGCAGAATATTGCTTATAGATAATTCCTTGCAGAATATTGCTTATAGATAATTCCATGCAGAATATTGCTCATAGATAATTCCATGCAGAATATTGCTTATAGATAATTCCATGTAGAATTTTGTTTCTCTTCGGACTCAGAAGTATAATAAGTGGAGGCCAAGGGAGTTGCAAAAGTGTAACAATAAACACTGAGACTCCCTTTCCTTCATCTCTTCTGGGCTCCCTTGTGGTCATCTTCAGTTATCCTTCAGCCTCCAGGGTTACATCTCGGCAGTCCCATGTAGCTCGCTGACATCATGGCATTTTATATCAAGCACCATGATGTCACCAGGCCCCACATGACCACTATGGCTCAATTACAGGCCTCAAAAATCTCCCCGGGGCCAAAAATGTCACCCAGAAGGCCAGAAGACACAAGGAAAGGTGAGAATGGGTGTTTTTTGTTTCTGCACTTCCCCTTCTCCTCCAAGTAATATAATTTGGTGTCTGTAGAGATTCATGGGTGGTGAACCCCAAAATTTTTAGGGAACATTTCTGGGATACGCCTGGTTTGTTAAAAACTGATTTGCTTATCTCTAAATTTTGCCATCTGTCCTAAATCTTCAGGGGCAATCCCAAGTTTTGGAAGCTATCCCGGCAAACTTGGGCATGTCCTTGGCTGAAGGTATGACTGTCCATTTTGGCACATCTCCTGAGGTGGACACAGTGATAGCTATTCCTATAGACAGCAGGTGGCGCTATTTTAAGGTTATTTCTGGAATTCCGAGGAATAGAAGCAAAACGTTTTGAATTATGGGCTGGATTGATCAATTTGATAATATTTTTATAGGATATCCCCGTATCATTCTGACCTACTGATCCTACTCCATCACCTCCTGCGATGTCAGACAATGCCTATAGATATGAAGGGCTCTGTTTTTGGAAGGACTGGGAGGCAAAGTTTTCTAAATCTGGATATCTTTTTAAATATAACTATACCTGACACTTGGTCTGACCAAGTCCTTCAAGCCCCCATATACTGTTTACCTTGTGCATTGGGACCCATGATATCCAATAGAGACCTCCACCACCATAATCCCAATGTGAGTATTTCCCATTGACTATAGTATCTTCTCATGTTTCCTCGGAAGACATCTCTCTTATCCTACGGTATATCATGTTCTGACTTCTCCAGACCTGTCAGCTCAGGGTGTGAAATAAGATGCAGAGTTTATCCTGCACATCCCCAGTCTTTGGAGTAATGTGGATTAAGCTCGTGGTTGTAACATTTACTTACATTGATCTGTGGAAATAATACGTCGTTCCAGGGAGACTAAACTGTTGACACACCAAGGAAATTCTCCGTCTAAGCCTCTCCATTACTGCAAAGCAGCACAATTTATGTCTATTAAGAAAGAGAGAAGGAAGACGGGAGAGAATCTTTATTTCATTGAATGGTATTAAAGTAGTAGCTGAGGAGGTGGGATGGCGGCAACTGGGTGGAGGAGCATTCGTCCGGTCCATTCTTTTTCTTTACTTCCCCCCTCTCTCTCTCCTTTCCTCCTTCTTCCCTCTCTCTCTCCTTTCCTCCTTCTTCCTTTTCCCTCTCCTTTCTTCCAACTTCTTCCTTATATCTCTCCTTTCCTCCTCCTTCCTTCCCTCTCTCCTTTGCTCCTCCTTCTTACTCCTCTCCTTCCTTTCCTCCTTCTTATAGCTTCTCTTTCTTCTTTCCTCCTTCTTTTTCCTTCTCATTCTCCTTTATTCCTTCTTCTTCCTTCTCTCTCTCTCTCCTTTCCTCCTTCTTTCTTCTCTCTCTCTATCTTGTTTCTCCTTCCATTGTTTCCTTCAATTATTCCCCCCCCTTTTCATTTTATATATGTGTTTTTATTTCCTAGTACATAGCTGGGGTAGGGGGAGGCCGACCAATATGGAGCCTATAACAGGGTACAGAGGTGACTATAATAATGTTACATAGTAATGTGTAAGAAGTGAATCATTAATCAGTTTAGTAGGTGACAATTGTCCTTCTATTAATCAGGAATAGCAGAAGTTATTATAATTCCTTATTTCCTCTTTTTCAATCTTTCCTTCCTTTAATTCTCTCTGTCCTTCATCCCTTCTATAGTCCTCCTTGTACTTCCCTTGGTTCCTGTCTCCCTTGTTTCCTTCTTTACTGTTTTCTTTTCTTATTTCTTTCCTTCCTGCCTTCTTCTTTTACTTCCCATCTCTCTTCCGTCCTTTCATTCTTCTTCTTTCATCATGCATTTAACCTCTCTTTCTCTCTCTCCTTATTTCTTACTTTCACACCTTTTCTTTCTGGCCATATCCTTGTAGTAGCACGGCTTGAGGTTTTTCACTGTGGCCCAGAAGCTTCAAGCCTCTAATGAAGTTTCTCTTTCAGGATGCGCCATCTTATGAGCTCCTTCTATTCTGTCCTGTGTATTCTAGTATTAGAGATGAAAAGTATGTAAATAGAATTCAGTTTCTTCCTCTGCTCTTCATTCCTCCATTTTCTCTCATTTCTTTTCCCTCCCTTCTTTGCTTCTTTTATTCCTTCTTTCTTTTTTATCTTCTTTTTTCCTTTGTTTATTCCTTACATCGTCTTTTTCCTAAGCCTTTCCTTCCTTCCTTTCTCCATTCCTTCGACCTCTGCTCCTTCTCATCTTCTCCCTCTCACTTTCTTAATCCTTTCCTCCCTTCCTTTCTCCCCCTACCTTCTTCCTTCCTTTCTCCATTCCTTAGTCCTCTGCTCCTTCTCATCTTCTCCCTCTCACTTTCTTAATCCTTTCCTCCCTTCCTTTCTCCCCTACTTCTTCCTTCCTTTCTCCATTCCTTAGTCCTCTGTTCCTTCTCATCTTCTCCCTCTCTCTTTCTTAATCCTTTCCTTCCTTTCTCCCCTACCTTCTTTCTTCCTTTCTCCATTCCTTAGTCCTCTGTTCCTTCTCATCTTCTCCCTCTCTCCTTCTTAATCCTTTCCTTCCTTCCTTTCTCCCCTACCTTCTTCCTTCCTTCCTCCATTCCTTAGTCCTCTGCTCCTTCTCATCTTCTCCCTCTCTCCTTCTTAATCCTTTCTTTACTTCCTTTCTCCCCTACCTTCTTCCTTCCTTTCTCCATTCCTTAGTCCTCTGTTCCTTCTCATCTTCTCCCTCTCTCTTTCTTAATCCTTTCCTTCCTTCCTTTCTCCCCTACCTTCTTCCTTCCTTTCTCCATTCCTTAGCTTTGTTCCTTCTCATCTTCTCCCTCTCTTCTCTCCCTATCGGGTGGCAGACTGTTGTTCATTGTGTTACCTGAAGGGGCGCTACAGAAAGGAGCTCCAAACCTTCCATAAACTTCAGAAAGTAGACAAGGGGAGGAACACGTACATCCCCAAATTGGATAGATTTACACTTTCTTTGAAGATATTTTGATGATATTAAATGCAGATAAGTAATATTTCCTGTGGTATATAGCTACTATATGACTCCAATATGGGGGAACGGGTACATTGGTTCTAGAAGAAACCTGTGTTCCTGCGTTGTAAGCACTGAGATACGTCCATCAATGATTTGCATTGAAAACATGGTTGGTGGGCTTCACTTATATAGCAATTCTTTTGGCCAACTTGAGGTTTGACCTTCGACAGACATTGTATCTATAATACAATAGTTCTATGTTGCATTGACTAGACGTGAGCAAGACGATTTACAGTCAACTGGATTTTCCGAAAGTCTTGAGTTCATCTTGAACCCAACACTTTTGGAGTCCACCACCCACAACCTACTATTATACTCTGGGGACCCATGACTTCACCCAGGAGCGTGTACTGGAGGCCATATGGATGTCCGGGAGGGGAGAAGGAAGATGAGTATATGGTACGTGTGTATTATGTGACTGCAGAGACCTTGGGGTGGGACAATAGCTCTTATAGTTGAACAAGTTTGACATGAAGCAAAGTAAGCCGATGAACCTTGCGAACGTTCGTAACATTATTCTCAAGATATTATCAAGGATTGCAACTCGTGGGACCTATAAGTATCTCTATGCAGTCGGGTGAAGAAGGACCCAACAGTGGATCACTACTATAGCTTATATATCATGGCCCAGTTTCTCCTTCAGTATCCGCCATCTTTTGGGTTCCTTTTATTCCGTTTTTTCCAGCATCGAAGGGAAAAATGTGTAAATAGAATTCAGTTATCCCTGGCAAAGCCTCCCGATATATCTACATCTAATGCTCCTTAGCATTCTGGAGCTTAGACCTTCAATTTCTATGTAAAACTAGATACAGGAAGGTCAGACACATTTAAAGCAGCCGCGCGTCGCACTCTACACAGGCACAATGCAGACTTTGTCACAGGCTGGAAAACATTCAATTTACCATTAGACTCGAATGTTCAGAATCTCATTTAAAAGTATAAGGACGGCGATTATTTATGTGTCTGACTCTTTACTGCACCTGAAACGTGACGCTCAGAAGACAAGGAATTCTCCCTGCAGGATTCTTAGCTGAACTTTTCTTGATGTCATTCCAAATAGCAATTTTACAGCCCAGGCCCATGTGTAGGGAAGAATAGTAAATCAGGACGAGGATGATCGCGACAACACGAAAATCCGCTTTCTTTACTAGTCTAGAACGTTTTATAGAAAACCGTCTAAAAGCAGATGAACGTTTATTGAGCAGCAACAGGAAGAGTTAAAGATAGAGAACATTTTTAAAGGGATTCTACCATTAAAGTAAGTTTTTTTTGTAGGTACCACGTCGGAATAGCCTTAAGAAAGGCTATTCGTCTTCTACCTTTATCAGTCACCTCCAGTACGCCTTTCGGTAGAAATACTGGTTTTTACCGGTATGCAAATGATTTCTCTCGCAGCATTGGGGGCGGGCCCCAGCGCTCAAACAGCAATGATGCCAGAGAACTCCCTCCAGCGACGCCTCCATCTACAGCTGCATCTTTTGGACGATGCTCTTGTGCGCATGCACAGTACGCTACTGTAGAACTATAGGAGCGAGCAGCCTCTCAAAAATGGCCGCCGGCCGGCATGCACGCTCATCTCTGCTTGTGTCTCACTGGCAGAGCCTACTGCGCAGGCATCGGAGCTTGGATCGAGACGGAAGACGGCGAAAGAAGAGGTGGTTGCAGTTCTACCAAACGGCGGACCGGAGGCGACTGATGAAGGTAGGAGATGAATAGCCTTTCTTAAGGCTATTCCGATGTGGTAACTACAAAAAAACTTACTTTAATGGTAGAATCCCTTTAAGAAATAAATGGCTACATAGACCTCTGGTAATGTCCCAAAAACTTGGGCGTTTAAGATAAAAGAAGCGACGTCACACTATATTAATATGTGACATATAGATAACGCTGTGTGGCCTTAATATTAGGCCTGGTTCCTTCCAAGGCTTTGCTTGTCTAACATTATCTTATATTTCCAAAACAAGTCTTCACCCAAGGGTTCTGGTCTTAGCAGTTTCGAAGTCATTAGGTTCTTCAAAGGAACAAGACAAGGTCACATGTGAAAATACACTGTCCACCAATAAGTATTTGGACACCCATGTAAATGAAGATATCTGCGGTCGTGATGTACGTCACGCCTTCCGCCGTTAAATAGGAAACAGCATTGGCATTAGTCACATGCAAGATGCCACGAAGTGCAGGGTTGTCCGATTTCGAGAAAGGGGTGCCACAGAAATGGCCGATCCATAAGGGACATAGCAAGCAAACTGAATTACCCAAAATCGACAGTGGCCTATGTGATTACGAAGTGGAAGGTGAAGGGTGATTGTCGGAATGTGCCCCCGAAACTGGGAGACAGAGACCGACGAGTGCTGGCCAGAGAAACCGTACCCAACCGATGGCTCACATACACCAGGAGTCTCACCAGGCATCCGGGAGTATTGTGCCGCTCATCCATAAGGAAGCATCTGCTGGGGTCTACCAACTATTGTGTATGAAGAAATGTTGTTTTTCTATTCTACCACAGGGGTCCACATACTTATTGGTAGACAATGTAGTTATTATATTGCCTCCTTAGGTTGAAGTTGGAAAATAGGAACATGCAACAATGCCAACAGGAGATGTGGACCACCTGGGCTGCAAACGAATTTGGATTCAGGCTAAACCAGGGAGATGAGTCTATGGGATTGTGTATTCTTCATCGTTGGCCCCTACATAGAGGATATGGACTTTGTACAAGAAATCCTCAGGGTCCTGCCTCCAGATTTGTCTCTGTGACCATGACCAGCACATAGATAGGTTACAGTCAGCTGCAGAACCAAGGAATCAGACAGGGAAGAGTCAGTGCATAAGTCAAGTCAGGTAGAGTTTGGTCATGAGTAGAAGAAAGGCAGGAAAATAAATAAGGTGGGTGTAAAAGGGTCTTATTGTACAGGAAAAGAGAAACGGGGAGCAGTCATTAACCCTGAAGTACTATCGTGGTTTCTATCATAATGATATGTGTAGAGATGAGCGAACACTAAAATGTTCGAGGTTCGAAATTCGATTCGAACAGCCGCTCAATGTTCGTGTGTTCGAATGGGTTTCGAACCCCATTATAGTCTATGGGGAACAGATACTCGTTAAGGGGGAAACCCAAATCCGTGTCTGGAGGGTCACCAAGTCCACTATGACACCCCAGGAAATGATGCCAACACCTCTGGAATGACACTGGGACAGCAGGGGAAGCATGTCTGGGGGCATCTAACACACCAAAGACCCTCTATTACCCCAACATCACAGCCTAACAACTACACACTTTACACACTCAATACCACCTCTCTGACAGTAGGAAAACACCTTGAAACATGTGTATTTGGCACTTGCAGTGAGGAGAGCTTGTCACCAGCAGTGAATTTGGCCCTTGTAGTAAGTTGAGGTTGGCACCAACATTTGTTTTGAAAATCAGGGTGGATTGAGCCTCTAACCAGCAGAGTTTGGGCAAATTCATGGTGGAGGGAGCCTCTAAACACCCCAGTTTGGGCAAATTCATGGTGGAGGGAGCCTCTAAAAACCCCAGTTTGGACCAATTCATGGTGGAGGGAGCCTCTAACCAGCCCAGTGTGGGCAAATTCATGGTGGAGGGAGCCTCTAAAAAACCCAGTTTGGACCAATTCATGGTGGAGGGAGCCTCTAACCAGCCCAGTTTGGGCAAATTCATGGTGGAGGGAGCCTCTAAAAAACCCAGTTTGGACCAATTCATGGTGGAGGGAGCCTCTAACCAGCCCAGTTTGGGCAAATTCATGGTGGAGGGAGCCTCTAAAAAACCCAGTTTGGACCAATTCATGGTGGAGGGAGCCTCTAACCAGCCCAGTTTGGACCAATTCATGGTGGAGGGAGCCTCTAAACAGCCCAGTTTGGGCAAATTCATGGTGGAGGGAGCCTCTAAACAGCCCAGTTTGGGCAAATTCATGGTGGAGGGAGCCTCTAACCAGCCCAGTTTGGACCAATTAATGGTGGAGGGAGCCTCTAACCAGCCCAGTTTGGGCAAATTCATGGTGGAGGGAGCCTCTAAACAGCCCAGTTTGGACCAATTCATGGTGGAGGGAGCCTCTAAAAAACCCAGTTTGGACCAATTCATGGTGGAGGGAGCCTCTAAACAGCCCAGTTTGGGCACATTCATGGTGGAGGGAGCCTCTAACCAGCCCAGTTTGGACCAATTAATGGTGGAGGGAGCCGCTAAACAGCCCAGTTTGGACCAATTCATGGTGGAGGGAGCCTCTAAAAACCCCAGTTTGGACCAATTCATGGTGGAGGGAGCCTCTAAAAAACCCAGTTTGGACCAATTCATGGTGGAGGGAGCCTCTAACCAGCCCAGTTTGGACCAATTAATGGTGGAGGGAGCCTCTAAACAGCCAAGTTTGGACCAATTCATGGTGGAGGGAGCCTCTAAAAACCCCAGTTTGGACCAATTCATGGTGGAGGGAGCCTCTAACCAGCCCAGTTTGGGCAAATTCATGGTGGAGGGAGCCTCTAAACAGCCCAGTTTGGGCAAATTCATGGTGGAGGGAGCCTCTAACCAGCCCAGTTTGGACCAATTAATGGTGGAGGGAGCCGCTAAACAGCCCAGTTTGGACCAATTCATGGTGGAGGGAGCCTCTAAAAACCCCAGTTTGGACCAATTCATGGTGGAGGGAGCCTCTAAACAGCCCAGTTTGGGCAAATTCATGGTGGAGGGAGCCTCTAACCAGCAGAGTTGGTGGAAATCAGGGTGGAGGGAGCCTAGTATTAGCAGAATTGTGCAACGCTTATGGTGGATGAGTATGAGGATGCGGAGGAATTGGAGAGGTTGAGTACAGACATGGAGTTTCATGTTGGGGTGCTTTACACAGGTGGGCACAAAAATGACGGCTCTACCCAGTGGTGGTTCATTTTTATCAAAGTGAGCCGGTCGGCACTCTCAGCTGACAGACGGGTGCGCTTGTCAGTGATGATGCCACCGGCTGCACTGAACACCCTCTCAGATAGGACGCTGGCGGCAGGACAGGACAGCACCTCCAAGGCATATAGGGCAAGTTCAAGCCACAGGTCCAACTTCGACACCCAATACGTGTAGGGCGCAGAGGGGTCGGAGAGGACAGGGCTGTGGTCGGAAAGGTATTCCCGCAACATGCGCCTATACTTCTCACGCCTGGTGACACTAGGACCCTCCGTGGCGGCACTTTGGCGAGGGGGTGCCATCAAGGTGTCCCAGACCTTAGACAGTGTGCCCCTCGTTTGTGTGGACCGGTGAGAACTTGGTTGCCTACTGGAGGAACTGCCCTCCCTGCCGCCAACGTCACATGCTGGAAACATCTCCATCATATTCTGCACCAATTGCCTGTGGCAAGCATTGATGCGATTGGCCCTCCCCTCTACCGGAATAAAAGACGAGATGTTGTTTTTATACCGGGGGTCAAGGATAGCAAAGATCCAGTACTGGTTGTCCTCCATGATTTTGACAATACGCTTGTCGGTTGTAAAGCACCCCAACATGAACTCAGCCATGTCTGCCACAGTGTTAGTTGGCATGACTCCTCTGGCCCCACCGGAAAGTTCAATCTCCATTTCCTCCTCATCCTCCATGTCTACCCATCCGCGCTGCAACAATGGGACGATTCGAAGTTGCCCAGAAGCCTCCTGTATCACCATCACATCATCGGACAACTCTTCTTCCTCCTCCTCCTCCTCCTCCTCCTCCTCCATTAAACGCAGTGAAGCGGACAGATGTGTGGACCTACTCTCCAGCTGTGACGGATCGGATGCTATCCCTAACTCCTCTGTGTGATCTGAGTTATCCCTGATGTCAATCAGGGATTCTCTCAGAACACACAAGGGCGGGATTGTAAGGCTCACCATCGCATCCTCAGAGCTCACCCTCCTTGTGGACTCCTCAAAGACCCGTAGGATGTCACAAAGGTCTCTCATCCATGGCCACTCATGGATGTGAAACTGAGGCAGCTGACTTTGTGGCACCCTAGGGTTTTGTAGCTGGTATTCCATCAAAGGTCTCTGCTGCTCAACCACTCTATTCAACATCTGAAACGTTGAGTTCCAGCGTGTGGGGACGTCGCACAAAAGCCGGTGTTGTGGCACATGCAGGCGTTGCTGGAGAGATTTTAAGCTAGCAGCGGCTACTGTCGACTTGCGAAAGTGGGCGCACATGCGCCGCACTTTCACCAGTAGCTCTGGAACATTGGGGTAGCTCTTTAGGAAACGTTGCACCACTAGGTTGAAGACGTGGGCCAGGCATGGAACATGTTGGAGTCCGGCAAGCTCCAGAGCTGCTACCAGGTTCCGGCCGTTATCACAAACGACCATGCCTGGGCCCAGGTGCAGCGGCTCAAACCATATTGCCGTCTCATCGAGGAGGGCATCCCTCACCTCGGAGGCAGTGTGCTGTCTGTCCCCCAAGCTGATCAGCTTCAGCACAGCCTGCTGACGTCTACCAACGCCAGTGCTGCAACGTTTCCAACTCGTAGCTGGGGTCAATCTAACAGTGGAGGAGGAGGCGGTGGCGGAGGAGGAGGCGGTGGCGGAGGAGGAGGCGGTAGAGGAGGAGGAGGAGGGGGGTGTTCTTCTCGTGTCCCTGCCAGGAATGTTAGGCGGGGAGACGAGGTACACCGGGCCAGTTTGGGAAGCAGTCCCAGCCTCAACTACATTCACCCAGTGTGCCGTCAGTGAAATGTAGCATCCCTGTCCGCATGCACTTGTCCACGCGTCGGTGGTCAAGTGGACCTTTGTGCAAAGCGCGGAACTAAGGGCCCGCCTGATGTTGAGTGACACGTGCTGGTGCAAGGCGGGGACGGCACACCGGGAGAAGTAGTGACGGCTAGGGACAGCATAGCGAGGTGCCGCAGTTGCCATCAGGTCCAGGAAGGCGGGAGTTTCAACAAGCCGGAACGCCAACATCTCCTGGGCCAGCAGTTTAGCGATGTTGGCGTTCAAGGCTTGCGCGTGTGGGTGGTTAGCAGTGTATTTCTGCCGCCGCTCCAATGTCTGAGAGATGGTGGGTTGTTGTAAAGAAACGCCTGATGGTGCCTTTGATGGTGCAGGAGAAGGAGATAAGACAGGACCAGGGGAGGATGAGGTAGAAGTCAACAAAGTGGCGGAGGCAGATGAAGTGGTGTCCTGGCTCGTCCTCTGGAGTGCATCGCCAGCACAGTCAGCAGTGGCAGTGGCAGAGGCAGAGGCAGTGGCAGAGGCAGTGGCAGTGGCGTGAACGGCAGGCGGCCTTTGTCCTGCCGTTGCTGCCTGCCACTGATTCCAGTGCTTGGATTCCAAATGACGGCGCATTGAAGTGGTGGACAGGTTGCTCTTCTCAGAGCCCCTAATCAATTTCGAGAGGCAAATTGTGCAGACAACACTATATCTGTCCTCGGCGCATTCCTTGAAAAAACTCCACACCTTCGAGAAACGTGCCCTCGAGGTGGGAGTTTTTCGGGGCTGGGTACGAACTGGAACATCTTGGGAGATTCCGGGTGTGGCCTGGCTTCGCCTAAGCTGCTGACCTCTGCCTCTGCCTCTAGCTACCCTTTTTGGTGCTGCACCTGCCTCAACATCCACACTACTTTCCCCGCTTGACATCCCCCCTGTCCAGGTCGGGTCAGTGTCCTCATCATCCACCACTTCCTCTTCCAACTCCTGTCTCATCTCCTCCTCCCGCACAATGCGCCGGTCAACTGGATGCCCTGATGGCAACTGCGTCACATCATCGTCGATGAGGGTGGGTTGCTGGTCATCCACCACCAAATCGAACGGAGATGGAGGAGACTCTAGTGTTTGAGCATCTGGACACAGATGCTCCTCTGTTAGGTTCGTGGAATCGTGACGTGGAGAGGCAGGTTGAGGGACAATGAAAGGAGCGGAGAACAGCTCTGGGGAGCAGGGACAGTTTGGGTTATTGTTCTGTAAAGCTTCGGAATTTTGGGAGGAAGGAAGACAAGACTGTTGGGTAATAGGAGGAGAGGAGGCAGAGTCTGACTGGCTGCTGGACAATGTGCTGTAAGCGTTCTCTGACAGCCATTGCAAGACCTGTTCCTGGTTCTCGGGCCTACTAAGGTTTGTACCCTGCAGTTTAGTTAATGTGGCAAGCAACCCTGGCACTGTGGAGTGGCGCAATGCTTGCTGCCCCACAGGAGTAGGCACGGGACGCCCTGTGGCTTCACTGCTACCTTGCTCCCCAGAACCATTCCCCCGACCTCGCCCACGGCCTCGTCCACGTCCCTTTCCGGGAGCCTTGCGCATTTTGAATTCCTAGTTAGAAATTGGCACTGTATACCAGTAGTAAAAATTGTGGGTGCACGTAACCCCAATATATTCTTTGAATTACCAGTCAGAAACTGGCACTATATGGCAGTAGCAAGAAATGAGGGTATTTGTATTCCCAATATATTCTTTGAATTCCCAGTCAGACAATGGCACTGTATACCAGTAGTAAAAATTGTGGGTGCACGTAACCCCAATATATTCTTTGAATTCCCAGTCAGACACTGGCACTATATGGCAGTAGCAAGAAATGAGGGTATTTGTATTCCCAATATATTCTTTGAATTCCCAGTCAGACAATGGCACTGTATACCAGTAGTAAAAATTGTGGGTGCACGTAACCCCAATATATTCTTTGAATTCCCAGTCAGACACTGGCACTATATGGCAGTAGCAAGAAATGAGGGTATTTATATCCCCAATATATTCTTTGAATTCCCAGTCAGACAATGGCACTGTATACCAGTAGTAAAAATTGTGGGTGCACGTAACCCCAATATATTCTTTGAATTACCAGTCAGACACTGGCACTATATGGCAGTAGCAAGAAATGAGGGTATTTATAACCCCAATATATTCTTTGAATTCCCAGTCAGACAATGGCACTGTATACCAGTAGTAAAAATTGTGGGTGCACGTAACCCCAATATATTCTTTGAATTACCAGTCAGAAACTGGCACTATATGGCAGTAGCAAGAAATGAGGGTATTTGTATTCCCAATATATTCTTTGAATTCCCAGTCAGACAATGGCACTGTATACCAGTAGTAAAAATTGTGGGTGTATATAGCCCCAATTCTATTGCTAGGGGACTTGCAGGGTATTTCTGGGGTGAAGGTGGGGGGGCACACCGTTGGAACGGGTATCGGGGTATATATCGGGTATACGGGAATACACTGACAGTGTATTCCATTCAGGATCCTGGGAAAGCTGGGTTGCGGCGATTGAGCCCGTCAGTGCCACGTTACACTGACAAGCTTCTCCCTGGAATTTAGCTCTTACAAGAGCTGTTGGTTGTCTTCTCCTTCCTATCCTAGCCTGTCCCTGCCTACCCAGAATCTAAGCCCTAGCTAGCTGGACGGAAACCTCCGTCCTCGGTGAATTGCAAGCTCAGAATGACGCGAACCTGGGCGGCGCTGTTCTTTTAAATTAGAGGTCACATGTTTTCGGCAGCCAATGGGTTTTGCCTACTTTTTTCAACGTCACCGGTGTCGTAGTTCCTGTCCCACCTACCCTGCGCTGTTATTGGAGCAAAAAAGGCGCCAGGGAAGGTGGGAGGGGAATCGAGTAATGGCGCACTTTACCACGCGGTGTTCGATTCGATTCGAACATGCCGAACAGCCTAATATCCGATCGAACATGAGTTCGATAGAACACTGTTCGCTCATCTCTAGATATGTGTATGGTAGTGGTGTAAAATAGGCACCATGATAGGACTTAAGGGTTAAGAAGTTTGATGCGGTGGAGCAACAAATGGCCAGAACATGGCGATATTAGAGAATACCATGAAGAGGACTTGTTAGGTAGTCAAGGACACTCCCTCCTCCTATACCAACTCTATAGAAAACTGGGTCCAGTGGAGAAGATAGAGGATGGACACTGTGTTGGTGTCAGAAATATTTGGCCAAGAAGGCGTGTCCCAGACTACTAAACCACACTGCGCAGGGTGGTCTGAGAAGAGGAGATATTGACTTGAAGGAAATGTATCAGAAACCTGAACGACGAGGCGCCAGATATTGTAACTTTACCTAAGAAAGGTCTTTGGGCCCCTGTAGACAACACAGTCCAGTTATGACTTTGACCTTTTCATCCCCTATAGATATGAATATTATGCCATACATATTTTTTTATATATTTTTTTCCTTTTTTTTTTCTCTTGTTCGCTTCTTTTTTATTTTAATTTTTTGTTTTGTTCTGTTTTCAGGTAAAATTTTAAAAGAATTATCATTGGAATATTTTTTTTTCCAAAAGTAAAAAAGTTTAGATCACATAACCTCGATGTATATGTCTTTTACATTATTGAAAAAAAAAAAAGTGAATAATAAATGAGTCACCTCATAAGCCTCTAAGTTTTTGTGTCATTTTAGGGCATAACATAATATAAAATACAATATTATATAGAGTCCATAAAAATACAATGTAAATATATGTGCACCAATGAATGATGATATTAAAGGGGCTCTATCATCAAAATGATGCTGTATGAGCCCCACATGTGCCTGAATAGCCTTTAAAAAGGCTATTCAGGCACCGCTAATGGTATTCTAACCCCCCCCCCCCCCCCCGTTTTAATGAATACCCTAAAAACTAATATTCAAATCATACTTACCCGTGCACGGTGGGTGGTTTGTGCACTGGTGGACGTCATCTTCGGTCCCGCCTTCCTCTGGTGTCTTCTTCCAGCAACGTCCTCCTGGGCTCTTTCTTCCACGCCTTCATCTTCTTTTCTTCTGGCGGGTTGTGTTGAAATCCCGCGCATGCGCACTAGCGCTCCCTCCCTCCCTACTGCGCACGCTTCAACACCATTTTTGTCGTGGTTCTAAGGGGAACTGAGCATACTGAGTACTGAAGATGACGTCCACCAGTGCACTAACCGCCCACCGTGCGCGGGTAATTTTGATTTGCATATTAGTTTTTAGGGTATTAGTTTAAAACGGGGGGTGAGGGGGGTGGGGGAGGTGTTTTCAAAATACCATTAGCGGTGCCTGAATAGCCTGATGATAGAGCCCCTTTAAATCTACTAGTTCTATGTTCTAAAAATAGGCATTCAGGAAAAAATTGTAATTAACTATTAAAGTCAATCAAAATGTTTACAGTTTAATTTTTTATTTCAGACCATTCCATAAAACAAAAACACTGGCTGACATTTTAATCTAATTTCTAAAAAAAAATTTGCTTATACATTTTTTATTTTGCAAATTTCTGTTCTAATATTTTTTTTTTATTTTTTTTTTTCTGTGCAACCACAATTTGGAGCAACAGCATTCGGAAAATGTTTGCATTTCGTGTTGATATTTTAGACACCTTTTTTAACGCTTTCTTTTCCTGTACTTGCTAATAACCTGCAGGTATCGCTGTTGTCATGGCTGTATGACTAGACTAAGGTTACAATGTCTCTGCAGTTCTGATTGAGGCGTCACTGAATGATATCGGAGCTATTATACCGAGCGTTTTCCTCTCGCCCATTTAATTGCTTGTCGACTATCACCTACATATGTTGATCATCGAAGTGGAAAATTATTTCTAAATAAGTTGTTCCCGCATTCACCGGCCTGCAACTAGTGAGTTGAGCTGAGGGTCAAAAGGTGGCCAACGCCAAGAGTGCCCAGGAGAAACGCGTCGTGTCATCTTCAAAGGTCACTAAAGTTTCCTCATCACTTGATATTAATTATGACTATTGCCAAGGCTCTCGGCCCCTCACATGGTCGGCTGCACTTGTCTCAATTGAAAGGTTAACCCATATGTTTTAATATAGTGACCTCTCTATCGACAGGTGCCTATATCGACTAGCACAACATTAATACAAAACACAAAAAGATGGTTAAACATCGATTGAGAGGAATAGAGGAAAGATGAATTATAGAAAAAATGTAAGATAAAAAAGGTCAATTTTTGTCCCAATTATGTATAAAAATATAAGAAGGATAAAACAGGTCAATTTTTGTAAAAAAAAAAAAAAGGAAAGAAGGGGAAATCAGGGAAATTTTATCCCAATGACTTATAAAAAAAAATAAAGGAAGACAAAAAACAGGTAATTTTTTTTCCAATTGCTTATTAAAAAAAAAAAAAAAAAAAAAAAAAAAAGGGTAAATTTTTGTCCCAATTACGTATTGGAAAAAAAAAGGGAAGGCAAAAATAGACACATTTTTGTCCTATTTACTTATAAAAAATAAAAGAAGGAAAAAACAGGTAATTTTTTTTTCTCAATTGCTTATTAGAGATGAGCGAACACTATTCAAAACCGGCGTTTCGAATAGCACGCTTTCGATTCGAAACTAATAGTGTTCGCTCATCTCTATTGCTTATTAAAAAAATAAAAATAGGTAAATTTTTGCCCTATTACTTATTAAAAAAAAGGAAGAAGAAAAAAAAACTGGTAAATTTTTACCCAATTACTTATAAAAAAAAAATAAAAGAAATCCCCCCACCCAGATTTCTTTCCCAATTGCTTATTAAAAAAAGGAAAACATAGGTAAATGTTGTCCCAATTACGTATTATAAAAAAAGAAAAGGTTAAAAAGGGGTAAATTTTATCCTAATTACTTCTAAAAAAAAAAGAAAAAAACAGTTAATTTTTTCCCCCAATTTCTTATTTAAAAAAAGTTTAACATTTTTTTTTTCCTAATAACTTATTTTAAAAAAAATGCAAAAACGTAAAATTGTAATTTTTTTGTACCAATTGTTTATAATAAAAAGAAGTAAAAAAAATACATTTTTGCCCCTCTTACTTATAAAAAAGAAAGAAGTACAAAAAAACAGGTATTTTTTTTTGTCCCAATTACTTATAAAAAAGGGTAAATTTTTGACCCAATTGTTTATAAAAAAAAAGTAAAAACAGGAAAAAAAATTTCCCATTTACCGTATATACTCGAGTATAAGCCGACCCGAATATAAGCCGAGGCCCCTAATTTTACCACAAAAACTGGGAAAACTTATTGACTCGAGTATAAGCTGAGGGGGGGGGGGGGGAATGCAGCAGCTACTGGAAAACTTCAAAAATTAAAATGGTCGGAGTTTTTGGGTGCAGTAGTTGCTGGGGAAGGAGAGGGGGTGTTTTGGTTGTCTGTCTGCCCCTTCCCTGAGCTTGAGGACTGAGTTTTTTTTCCCCCACTTGGAATTCAGTCTGGCTGAATATATGGGATCTGCAGTGCTCCTATTAACCCCTTCCTGACGGAACAGGAGCACTGCAGATACCCTATATTCAGTAGGGTAGTATTCTTTTTTTTCCAGTATTTTATGGGAGATTCTACTACTATTGTGGCTGGTCATAGACCTCTGCCCCCCCCCTCCCCCCCCCCCAAAAAAAAAAAAATATATTTTTTTTTATGCTAGACCCGAGTATAAGCCGAGGGGGGCTTTTTCAGCACCAAAACTGTGCTGAAAAACTAGATTGTACTTGAGTATATATGGTACTTAGAAATAAGAAAAAATAAAACATAAATAGATTTTTGACTCAATAACTAAAAACCATATTTCAAAAACCAGACTCCAAATAGGATATTATGAGATAAGAATTATACACTAGGCCTTATTAGGCCTTGATCACACAGATTAATTTCTTCGTCTGTGCTGAAATCCCTAATAAAATACAAATCTTTGCTGCATTCTAGGATTTTTATTTTTATTTCGGGGAGAGTCTGCGATACCGGTTTTGCGTGGAATTATCTGCCTATCGATGTGAGATAATTACTACATAAAAAAAAAAATCATTCAATTGTCAATTCTTGTTGTGGCTTCCAAGTTTGCAAAAATTGTGCTAGATAGTGAGGAGGGGTCTGGCGCCAATGAATGGAGATAATCTACGCCAGGATCCTTAGCAGGGTAAGGCCCCGTTCACACCGGGAGCGGAAGGGTGGATTATGGCACCGAGAGTGACGCGGGGAGCCGCATCACTCTCGAGCCAAAATCCGCCTGCCATGACTTTTCCCTCAACCAAGGGAATGGGCCGACACCAGAGGTTGCTGCTGCGAATCTGCTGCGGAATCTGCCTGAAGAGTGGGCAGCTCGCTTCTTTTTTCCACTAGCGAGCAGTCTCCATAGACCACCATTGTGAGGGTGCGGATTATGATATGGATTCCGCACCATAATGCACCCCCTCTGTGCCCGTGTTCACGGGCTCTAATCCTCTGAATTCGGGCATGGAGTAAGTAAATGAATGCAAAAGGTAGGCTACACTTACAAAACAGTGAGTAATGGCTACTCGGTGTCCATTTTTTTTTAATGGACGTCACACGGTACCATTGATTTCAATGTCAGCGAATGGGGGCTATTCATATGATCTTTTATTTTGACCATCAATGTCCTATAGCCATTTTTAGGGATCTCTCCATACACTCAAATGTATGAGAGAATCCATGAAAACGGGTGCCTCTCAGGTGCAAATTTTACTTTTTCAAGGCCATTTTGCATTTCTTTCATGTGAATCTAGCATAAGGTCATTAAACATGGCAGTGCATCTAATGTCTGTGAAAAACAGCCGTATCTGTCCGTGTAAGTGCATGGCCATTATGGAACTCATGATTTTTAAAGGCTCTATACACATAAGGTTACGTCATTCTTCATGGGTGTAGTGCTTGTCAGTTTTTTTGATGGCTGTGTAAAACGTCCCATCAAAAAAAAATCCCCTTGTGAGAATACACATTGGATTCAATGCATTGTCAAAATGTCCAACTTACAGCTGTTGCTTATAGAACAGTAATAAGATAGATAGATAGATAGATAGATAGATAGATAGATAGATAAATAGATAGGAGATAGATAGATAGATAGATAGATAGATAGATAGGAGATATATAGGGGATAGATAGATAGATAGATAGATAGATAGATAGATAGATAAATAGATAGGAGATAGATAGATAGATAGATAGATATGAGATAGATAAATAGATAGATAGAGAGATAGATTGATAGATACATAGATAGATAGATAGATAGATAGATAGATAGATAGATAGATAGGAGATAGATAGATAGATAGATAGATAGATAGATAGATAGGAGATAGATAGATAGATAGATAGATAGATATGAGATAGATAGATAGATATAAGATAGATAGAGAGATAGAGAGATAGATAGATAGATAGATAGATAGATAGATAGGAGATAGATAGATAGATAGATAGATATGAGATAGATAGATAGATATCAGATAGATAGATAGATAGATAGATAGATAGATAGATAGATAGGAGATACCCTGTTTCCCCGAAAATAAGACAGTGTCTTATATTAAATTATCTTCCAAAATATATGACCTGTCTTATTTTCGGGGGATGTCTTATGGAGCGGCTGGAGCGGGGGACTATCGGCAGTCATGCCGGCGCTTCCTTAACGGAGTGCCGGCATGACTGCCGGTTGTAGGTGGTGCAAGAGGTGGTGGTGGTGGTGGGGAGGTATGCTAGTTACCTTCCCCATCTTCATAGCAGTGCTGGTGCTGCTGTTGGTCACGATTGTGGTTGTGGTTGGCGGGGCTTAGTAGAGATTAGTGAGGCTTCCAGCGGTTGTGCCGGAGAGCCTCACTTAGTGGGCATTGCAGCCGGCTGAACGCTGTGCTCCATGTGCACAGGAAAGCTGGCTGCCTCCTCTGCTGTGATACCACTGTTCCGGCTGCTGTGGGATGAGCTGGGAGAGTGGACTCCCCGCAGCATACGATGCTTTCCCAGATCATCTTACAGCAGCAGGAACAGTGGTATCACAGCAGAGGAAGCAGCCGGCATACCTGTGCACACAGAACATCGTGCACAGTGTTCTGCCGGCTGCAGTGTTTTTGGGGATGTCTTATTTTCGGGGGGTGCCTTATATTAGGAAATTTAACAAAATCTCCCCCCATGCCTTACTTTTGGGGGATGTCTTATTTTCGGGGAAACAGGGTAGATAGATAGATAGATAGATAGATAGATAGATAGATATGAGATAGATAGATAGATAGATAGATAGATAGATAGATAGATAGATATGATAGATAGATAGATAGATAGATAGATAGATAGATAGATAGATAGATAGATAGATAGATAGGAGATAGATAGATAGATAGATATGATAGATAGATAGATAGATAGATATGATAGATAGATAGATAGATAGATAGATAGATAGATAGATAGAAGATAGATAGATAGATAGATAGATAGATAGATAGATAGATAGGAGATAGATAGATATGATAGATAGATAGATAGATAGATATGAGATAGATAGATAGATAGATATGATAGATAGATAGATAGATAGATAGATAGATATGATAGATAGATAGATAGATAGATAGATAGATAGATAGATAGGAGATAGATAGATAGGAGATAGATAGAGGATAGATAGATAGATAGATAGATAGATAGATAGATAGATAGATAGATAGATAGGAGATAGATACATTTATTTTACTATGCATGTGCTGTCTGCCTTTATTTCCGATAGATAGTAGATATATTTGTGACCCCTACCACTTATGGATGAATGTTTGCAAGCCACGACATACCCACATTTTCGGACATTATTTCTAAAAGTTTAAGACACATCCACACATTTGTTTCCTCATTCATCAAAAAGTGTAATGTCAATGGGAAATGGGGAGGAGGGAGAGGAGGGAGATGCAGCTGCAACTTCCCACTCAAAATCTGGCAGAGTCAGTTCTATTATAAATAAAATTCTCATGCACGATAGTAAGAACCAAAAAGTTCTAGCTGGCTTGCTAATTGTGATATTGGTAGAGTGAAACAGATGAGACCCCAGTCCTGTGCCCCTCTGCTTCAAAGTCTATGACGCTGATGAAGATAGTTGAGTACACTGCTCAGTCACTGCCCTAGGCAGGAGTGGTATGATGCATGCTCTATCAGTGCTCCATTCAACTCCTAAGCAGAGGACTTCTTTGCAATACCAATATATGGCCTCTCATCTTCCACCCATATGGCCCCTTCGTAAAGCACCCCCTTACAATCTACTAGTAATTGTAAGCTATCATATTTCCTGGCACAATCCATTACATGCAAACTATTGAACACTTGGGGGTTGTTTTTACTTGGTGGACCTTATGCAGATGTGCAGCAGCGCTCCAGCTGCCTGATGTGAAGGTGAATGGTAACCACTGGTGGAACCATAAGGGTTGCAGTTATCGCAGCTGTTGCTGGACACAGAAACCCAGGAGCCCAAAAGGTCACCCTCAAGACACTAGGGCTGGTTAAACTTCTTTGACCTCCTTTCTGATCTCCTTTGATGGCTGGTGGTCTGCTCATCCTCAGTTTATGTCCCCTGCCCTCTGGTGCCCTGGACTGAGAAGATTTATGATGAACAGTCTTCCACTCTTAGAATGGAGAAAATGAGCCCTTACATGGCAAAAACAGCAGTCGATCACAAGCATATAGTCATGGAGGGTTAATGCGGGGTAGAGTATGACACAAATGGGGCATTTTTACTACGTGTGGGGGGCACCAACAGAAGATTGGAATGATAGGAAGCTTGTGTGCATGCACAAGTCCTCCTGGTGGTCTGGGCCCAGATGGAGAATGGAAGGCGATGTAAATGCTGCTTAAATATACACATAGGACATGGCTGACAGATGTGCGAAGTTGTGCTGGGTGGGGGGTCCAAGCTGAGTGTTTGCATCAGGGCCCATGAGCTATGGCCAGGGTGTCAAGATAATAGCTCTTCAGGAAGGAGCAGTAAAGAGGATGCTCTGGTGGATCACTGCTTAGGATGTTTAGGATCAGAGTAGGTTCCAGAACTTTGACACCCCCAGATCACCAAACAATATCGTATTCAGTGATATGCCACCACTTTATGAGGGGGGGGGGGGGTCAGTTGCACTTAATTTCTAACACAATGACTCAGAGGATATCAGCCCCTCATGACTATGGTCCCTCAAGGACCAATCTGATACCCAGGTAGACTGTCTATCCTAACAGGATAATTCTACCATAGGCCGAACCGACTATCTTTACATATCACCTATCTATCGAGCCGCACATTTCCCTCCCATCAACATCCCCCCAAGGCTACACCAACTGGAAACAATTCCTCTAAAAACGTTCCGGAGATGATATTATAAAGCCGAAACCCTCGGTTTGTCTCTCGATTGCCCCATCTGTTGTTGTTGATGTTGCTTAGAATACGCCGCTTCCAAATAAACTCGAATTGGAAGAGATTATTCTCCTTCCGCCATATCATCGTCTCCTCCGGGGGTCAAAGTTACGGGAACCTGTTGTGTCTATATGTAATACGCTGAATCATTTTCCGAAAATTGGATATATACAAAGAAGGAGAGGCAAGGGTTTACGGAGCGAATGGCTTGGTCGGTGTGTCAAACATTTAGTGTGTCAGGCTTGATTGTCCCCGGTTAGGCTGTATCCTATAGGCCTTTTGTCATGTTAACGGCGGCCGATCAATGGATTGAGGTCAGGACTTCTGATGTAGGTGCAAGCTCGGAGTGAGGGGGGGAAAAAAAAGTCTCAAAGATTCATTTTTTCTCGTTTGCCAACACTCTGGTCACTTATTTTTTCTCAGTTAGCCTCTGCTGCTCTAAAGTGGATATTGATCAGTGCTTTAATGCAAACCTGTCAAATTAATTTTGCCGAGCCGGGATATGACTGGTCCAGAATTGCCTCGGCATCTGCTCTCCGTCGCGAGCCTATGAATTTTAATCATGCCTAGAATAGGCTGTTGCCTTTTTTGTTGCGAACATGAATAGGAAAGGTTTAAACTGTAAATGCCATGGAATGATACCGCTTTGTTCTCCCCCGAAACTCATGTGGCCGGGGTCAAAGAAATTATTATGTTGGCTTGTCGGATGCATGGATTTCTTTTTTTTTTTTTTTTCATTTTTTATTTTTTTTTATACATTTGATAACTAACAAAACCGACCGAGACTATATTCCGAACCCAATGTAGCGTCCTGCGCCAATGGGAAATCACCAAGCCAAATGTGCGAATACATTTCTGAAATGGTTAGATCTATTTATTATCGGGGAATTATTTATCCAAGGCCGACGCAAGTGGAGCGTAAGTCAATGTACGTAAAAAAAAATAAAATTAAAAAATAATAATAGTAAAAAAATCTTATTTTATTTGTAACAAGCTTTAGAATTGAATTTATTCTTAATATTTTTCTACAATTTTTAGGATCGAAATAATTCAATGTTTTTCTCATTTTTTAATCTTATTGCAATTAAACAAGGACATGTAGAATTTGGATGGGTAGGAAATGACCAAGGGGTCCATCTTTTTTTGGTTGCTTTAATTTTACACTTTTTTTTTTTGCATTATTAGTTTTTTTTTGTACAGTTCTACTTTTTCTAAGTGTTCTATTGCGAGAAGGTGACAGGTGGAGTATTGGAGTCACAGTTTATCAGCCCCAGGTTTCTGATATACGTCTGGTCCAGTGCGGGTCTTGAATAGGCCTTAGCCCCAGGTGTGGGTCCTAGGATCATTACTGAGCCATAAAAGGCTGCAGAGCCTGCACGTCAGGGCAGATCCTGGGAGCGACCGGAGGTGCCTGAGTCTGCCCTGACTAGGGTTGAGCGATCGTGTTCAGAAAAGATCAGATTCCGATCGGCGATCGAGAAAATTTCACGATCGCAATCGGAATTCTGAACACGATCTTTTTAGGTGGGATCAAGATCGGTGATTATTTCCCACAATGCTTTGCTACTGTCCAAGCATTGTGGGAAAAGCTAACAATGTTAGCCTTCACACTGAGTATATGCTCCGCTCATTCTGAGCAGAGTGTATACTCAGTGTGAAGGCTCGCTGCGGTTCCATAGGAATGAATGGAAGCGGTCGGCACACAGACTTAACCCCTTGCGTGCCGGCTGCGTCCATTCATTCTAATGGGAGACTAGCTATCATCTCTAGTAGCTACTTACCTGCAGAGATGGCTGGTCTGGTGCCTGGTGTTCTCGTTCTTCTTCGCCTCACTACCCCCGCCTCCCAGGTTAGTGTTAAAGAGCTAGGAAAAAGGTGGGGCTCGTGGCTTAGGAGAGTGTGGGCGGGTAATGTCTCCCCGTCTACTACCCGCCCACACTCTCCTAACCCGCCCACACTCTCCTAACGTGGGAGGCAGGGGGCAGCGAGGCGAAGAAGAATGAGAACACCGGGCACCAGAGCAGCCATTTCTGCAGGTAAGTGGACACCAGGGGGGACTAAGTAGCCAGAGGATTTCACAGCGTGGATTCTAACAATTAAAGTGTTCAATTGTTAGATTCCATACTGTATAGTGAATAGGATTGTTTTTAAAATCCGATCTCTGATTAGTAAAAAAATTCCATTGATTTGCATCGGGATCGGAATTGGGATCAAGATCGGGTTCGAATGAAAAATGATCGGAAATTGGATTTCAAAATCGATCCTGAAAAGTAAAGATCAGCTCAACCCTAGTCCTGACACATTGAGAGTCTAGTGAGACTGTACTGTGCTACTTTGTTTTGTTTGTATGGTTGGCAGTAATCCACACATAGTTAGTTTTTCCTGTTTAGTTAGAGCTCGGACGAGCAGGGTTTTGTATTGACTGACGTTAAGGCTGTATAATTATTTCTGCTTATTCTTTGCCTGACTTGAAGGTTTATTTATTTTTGCTGTTTTTCCAAGTAAAACTGTTTGCACCAGACACTGTGTCCCTGTCTTTGACTGGTTGGGTCTGCACCATTACTGCGACTGAGCTACCTTCCCCACAATATTTATATACAAACAGATGAACGATCTAAGATTCATGGGTTGAATGTTTTCTCAAAGGTAGATATGTTCAACAAGGTGAACCTAAAAAACAAATGAGGGGAAGGGATGGAGAGTAGGTGGGGGGAGGGCCAGAGAGTGGTATTATTTTGTCTAGTTTGATGATTCGAAGAACTGGTGTCTATCTGGTAATTCTGGTCTAGTGGTGAGTCAGTGTAAAGGTATGTTCACATGGAGTTTTATGGAGCGGATTTTGACGTGGAATCCACCTCAAAATCCAAATCCAAAAACAGCCCCCATTGACTTCAATGGGAGCTGCTTGCTTCTTTTTTCCGCTAGGTGGAAATTTTTTTTAAAGTAATTCTTACACACTTTTTACTATATTTCCCTTCCGGAATCCTGTGTTAATACCACTTTTTGTTCCACAATTACCCCTGTCCCACAGGCCCAATGCCTTGGGGTAACCTTGGACTCGGACCTATCCTTCAAGCCACATATTCAAGCCCTCAACACCTCCTGCTCCCTCCAGCTCAAGAACATCCACCGAATTCGCCCCTTACTCACCCAGGAAACTACCAAGACGCTCGTCCAGGCCCTCATAATCTCCCGCTTAGACTACTGCAACACCCTTCTCCATGGACTCCCAGCAAACACCCTTGCCCCCCTCCAGTCCACCTTAAACTGTGCTGCTCGCTTAATTCACCTCACCCCCCGATCTTCATCGGCTGCTCCCCTCTGCTAGTCCCTCCACTGACTACCTATAGCCCAGCGAATTGAGTTCAAGCTACTAACGCTAACATACAAAGCCATCCACAACCTGGCCCCTCCATATATCTCTGACCTAATCTCACGCTACCTGCCCACACGTAACCTCAGATCCTCCAATGACCTCCTACTCCGCTCTGCTCTCATCCGCTCCTCACACAACCATCTCCAAGATTTCTCCCGTGCATCCCCCATACTCTGGAACTCCTTACCAAGACACATAAGACTGACCCCCACAATCACAGGCTTCAAGAAGGCCCTGAAGACTCCCCTATTCAGGAAGGCCTACAACCTCCAATAACACTATCACCACACCGCCATCTGTACAGTCTCCCCCTCTCCTTCTGTCTCTACCCCCTCCCCTCATAGACTGTAAGCCCTCGCGGGCAGGGCCCTCTACCCCACTGTGCCAGTCAGTCATTGTTAGTATTATATCTACCTGTATATTCTGTGTATTGTATGTAACCCCCAAATGTAAAGCACCATGGAATTAATATAATAATGTAAAGCACCATGGGATTAATATAATAATGTAAAGCACCATGGAATTAATGGTGCTATATAAATAAATAAATAATAATAATAATAATAATAATGGACGTATTGTAAGTGGAAGATAGTTCCTGCATTTTAACATACATATATCCTACTATGGAGGACAAAGGTTTGACCCCCATTAGTGTCAGATTGGTCCATCAAAGCAGTAGAGAATCTTCTGGTGGGCCCTGGCTCTGGCTCTAACACTATAATGGCTGGAATCCCCCCCAAACAGTTTTTTCTGGAAGACCCAAAAATTCAGTCGACAATGAACACCATGATCATCACATCAGCATTTTGCCCGCCCTACAAGTTACCATCATTAGTCTGATACCAATTCACTGCTGACAAATTCCCTTCAGGGCTGAGGCCCCATATTGCAGAAAAGCAGCTTTTTTTGTTGCAAATTTTGCTGAGTTTTTGGAGCTAAAGCCAGATGTGGATTGACCAGAAGATAGAAGTATAAAAACTTCCTGTATATTTCTCTTTTTGTTTGCAGCCACTTTTGGTTTTGGCTAAAAAAAACCTGTAGCAAAAACTGCAACAAAAACCGCTTCATTTCCGCAACGTGGGGCCTCAGCCGAAGGAATCATTGAGTATAGAATTCTGGACCTATTTACAGTATATACTCAAGTATAAGCCGACCTGAATATAAGCCGAGGCCCCTAATTTTACCACAAAAAAATGGGAAAACTTATTGACTCGAGTATAAGCCGAGGGGGGGAAATGCAGCAGCTACTGGAAAATTTCAAAAATTAAAATGGTCGTAGTTTTTGGGTGCAGTAGTTGCTGGGGAAGGGCAGGGGGTGTTTTGTTTGTCTGCCTGCCCCTTCCCTGAGCTTGAGGACTGGGTTTTTCCCCCCACGTGGAATTCAATCTGGCTGACTATAGGGTATCTGCAGTGCTCCTATTAACCCCTTCCTAATGGAACAGGAGCGCTGAAGATCCCCTGTATTCAGTAGACCGGGCACTGTCAGACACAGGGATACCTAATGTGTTTGTGTGTCATTTTCTACTACAGTCATTTTCTACTTTTATATGTATTCTAGGGAGAGGAGAGATTTACAACTTTTATTTTTTAATTTTTTTTAAATCTACTTTTTTTTTTTTTGCACTATTTTATGGGAGATTCTATATATTGATATTGTGGCTGGTCATAGACCCCCCCTCCTAAAAAAAAATAAAAAAAAAATAAAAAAATTTTGTTTGCTGAATCGAGTATAAGCCGAGGGGGGCTTTTTCAGCACAACAACTGGGCTGAAAAATTCGGCTTATACTCGAGTATATACGGTAGATGAAAATTTACATAATGCTCATGTTAATATTTAATATTTGACAACTGTTGCTTTCGATACATCTTACAAGTTAATGCGCCAGAACAGAGGTTCAGTGTCCTCAATCCAGTTCACGAATTGTTTTTGCACCAGGAAAGCTCCTAAATAAAGTTTCTGCCCTCCCAAAACTGCAGGCTCATAGTATAAAGTATGAGAAGTTTTAGATATTTGGGTAGATTTACGAGGATATTTTTATTTTGTTAAATCATTTGAGCGAAGAAGGGCAACAGTTAATAAAGTGGGCAGTTTGGGAGCAGAAGACTATGTAGTGGGTGGAGGGGGTCATGGCGGAGGGTCAGTAATAATCAATACTGGCTGATCATGGCAGCTGGGTGCTGAAGCGTAGAAGAATGGAAACCAGCTGCCGGTAACAGCCAGGAAAGTGGATGGAAATTGCTCCATGTGGTCCTGGTGTCTGGTTGCTGTATGTGGTGGGTAATATTAGACCTCATGCACACTTCATATTATGGAGTCATAGGCGCTCAGGCATGGTGCCTCCATACATACTGTATAATAGTGTAGAATCAATGCTCCTAGGGGAAAATAATCACAGGCATGCCGTCGTATGAAATTGGAGAATTCCTACAGAGAAACTGCCTTGACCCGTATCTCTCAGAGCGGACCAAATTATGACTCTTTAGGGTTACATAATTCACACTCTGCCTGTGTCTGATCTTTTGTCATACTACACCATAGTCCCTCGCCTGCTTGGTCAGTTGTCACCAACAATTCAGGACCACAACAAGAGGCAGAAACTTGGTAGTCAAGTGTAGGGATTAGTGTTCAGTGAAGGAATCTATTGAGGAATAATGGCGATAAAATTTGTGAAATGTGAAGACCAGCCTAGAAAGATGTGCCCTTATAGTGATGGGGAACCTTTTAGAGACCAGGTGCCCAAACTGCAACGCAAAACCCACTAAATTATCACAAAGTGCCAATATGGCAATTTAACCTTAATACTGTGCAGATCCACAATTTTGGACAATTACAGATCCGCAAAATACGGTCGTGTAAATGGGATTTTTCACTATTTACATTATACAGATTTATTTTATAGGACCGTGGAATGTTATTATGACCTATAATAATATCACATGTCTGCTATAAAACAGATACTGTGTGATATAAATAGTAAAGGGTCCTCACTCAGTTCAATATGCTCCACAGTGGCTCCACACAGTATAATCTGCTCCACAGTGGCCCTCACACAGTACAATCTGCTCCACAGTGGGCCCCACATAGTACAATCTGCTCCACAGTGGCCCCCACACAGTACAATCTGCTTCACAGTGGGCCCTACACAGTCCAATCTGCTTCACAGTGGCCCTCACACAGTACAATCTGCTCCACAGTGGCCCCCACAGAGTCCAATCTGCTTCACAGTGGCCCCCACACAGTCCAATCTGCTCCACAGTGGCTCCTACACAGTACAATCTGCTCCACAGTGGTCACCACACAGAATAATCTATTCCACAGATGGATGCTCACAGAGAGGGTTCTGAGTGCAATCTTGGCCTTAGAGCATGATTAAGACAATGCATGTCTTATCAATTTGGTTGGTTGAGGAAGCACATTCTGGAGAATTGGGGAGCACAAGAACAATCTTGGAGATGGGAAAGGAAGGTTTAGATTATGGAGAATGTCCATCTTAGGTCACTGACAGATCACAGAGAACATGTAGGTTTATAGATAGAGATGAGGGAGGCTATATAGGGAGGTGAAGCACTTTATGCGTGAAATATTATTCTATGGTGGATAGTCAACTGGTGTATGAAGGCAGGCTATGTGTTTACTCATAGAGGAATGGGACAAATGGACAGATGGGACCCATTTCATGTTGGTCATGTGCCCATTTTGCTAAAAACTGGAGTGCGTTCTCTACAAGCTATGTAAACGGGAAGGGGCACCAAGACTTTTTTGGTATTAAGATATGTGGTGAAACACCTAAAAGTGGCCTATTTACTGGATAGATTCCAGTGGTAGACCCCCCCCCCCCAACAATCACAAGAAAGGGGGTCCCTTATAACCCTGTATAAATGGAGTTCTCATCCAAGACGTTATACTCAGATATCCATGGCAGTCCTGTAGAAAGTGATAGGTGCCATTGGAAAGATGGGGGTCTCTTCCAGGTTGGGTCTACTGTGCTAAAAATTTCACGGGATTGTGTGAATGGGAAGGGGCACCAGTAATTTTTGTGGTGATGTCAAGAAGCACCAAAAATTTTTCTTTGGGGCTCTTTGCTCTTAATGGAGGTTGTCATCATGGAATTAAGATAAATAATAAAAACTTGAAAAAAAATTTTCTATGGTCATCTTAGGTCATGACAACCGATCAACAATTACCACTTCGATATCATCCAATTTACTCCACTTAGACAACGCCAGATTGGTCGCTATTGATCACTGCTCTTCTGGTCCTTAGTAAATAACCTCTCGCTTTTCCATTGCCGTGTGATATACTGGAGAGGTGCAGGACACTTATTATAAAATAGCGGTTTGATACTTGAAAGAAATTTTCGACAATACAGGTTCAGTTTCAATATGAAGCCGAGCGGCTTTCACTAAATCAAATGTTTCAATCCATGTGAGGTGACGTCTAGTACAGGGATGGAAGAAGAAAGAAAGAAGATATGAGAAAATCGATGGCCGGTCCCCCATAAAATAAAGCGAGATTTATTCATGGGTGGCTGTTCTTGTAGATTTAAAGCAATAGTAGAAGAAGGGGACAATGAAAATGAAACATTTTTTGCAGTGAAATTCGGTTTCATGGCTTTCTGTCAGTCTAAGGTAATCCATTCTGAGAGAAGGAGTTAGAATATTAGTACAAAGAAACTTTACTTTCCACGGTCCCAATAAATACGACATATTTGTTTTGTCAAATTTTCTCATCTGTCTTGATGTTTGTTCTCTGGGGAATTTCTGTCAGTAGCTAAAAAAAAATAAAAAAAATTCACTGATGAACAAAAATGTCTGATAAATTGATATCCTAAAAGAAGACGTCTCCCGTATAGCGGCCTATTAAATTCTGTGTCTTGGTTCTCTCTTTTCAGATTTTGGAAGGAAAAACGCTTTAGTAGCTTTTTGTTTTTGTAAAAGATTGTATAAGATTATAGATGGATACATCGATGGGGTGTGAATACTTTTGCAACTATTTCCCTTGTACAGATAGAACGGAAATACACAGTAACATAAAAAAATTTATTCATATGTACATATTATCAATCGAAGTACCCACAATCTGGGGTTGAACTAGTAGTAACATTTCAAAAAATTGTGGAACATTATTAAAGGGGTATTCCCTTACGTCCTAACAGCAGCACAATGTGGGGAGCTTGTGCTGCTGTTAGGACTAAGGGAAAACAGATTAACATCACAATCAACAATTCCCTTACGTCCTAACAGCAGTACAAGTTCCTCGCATTGTGCTGCTGTTAGGACTAAGGGAAAACAGATTAACATCATAATCAACGATTCCCTTATGTCCGACAAGCAGCACAAGCTCCCCGCATTGTGCTTCTGTTAGGACTAAGGGAAAACTGATTAACATCATAATCAATGATTCCCTTACGTCCTAACAGCAGTACAAGTTCCCCGCATTGTGCTTCTGTTAGGACTAAGGAAAAACAGATTAACATCATAATCAATGATTTCCTTTACGTCCTAACAGCAGTACAAGTTCCCCGCATTATGCTGCTGTTAGGACTAAGGAAAAAAAGATTAACATCTAACATTTAATCAATGATTACTAAAGTAGGCATCCACTAGATAGATGTTACCTACTAGACTGTGTGGGTTCAACCATTGGGACTCCCACCGATCATGCCATTGAGACTTATTTTGTACCCCCATGTAAACAGAGTGGTTGGTTGAGTAGGACAAGCAGGGGATGGAGCGTAAAGTTCGTGGTTGTCCTGCTGCTCCACTCATATGGAGGAATGGGACTCAGTTCTCATGATCAGTGGGGTCTCAGTAGTCATACCCCCACCAATAAGGAGATGAGATTTAAAATTTCCAGAATACCCCATTAAGTACTTAGCACTCAATATAGAAATGGAAACAAAAAATAGTTAAAAAAGCAAATAAATAAAACAAATGCTCTAATAACTGACCTCACAAAGACATAACGCAATAATTTGTAGGCCAGAACTTATAAAAATTCATATTAACCTACAATATGTAACAATTAGAGATGAGCGAACACTGTTCGGATCAGCCGATCCGAACAGCACACTCCCATAGAAATGAATGGGAGTACCTGTGACGCTGACTTTGCCGGCGGCCGGCTGGCGTCACAGGTGCTTCCATTCATTTCTATGGGAGTGTGCTGTTCGGATCGGCTGATCCGAACAGTGTTCGCTCATCTCTAGTAACAATATCTACAATGGGCTTGTCTTATTCTTGGACTTTGGTTACAATTATTGTGTGTGGACCTACTGTATTGTGCCAGATTACACAAGGTTCACACTTGCGCTTGAGTTTCCATTCTTTGGGACCCAAAAAAAAGGAAATCTACTTGCAAAGCGGTTACCCACAGAAACCCACAGACCCCATAGACTATAATGGCGTCCACCGAGTTTCCACCTGAAAAATGCGGAGCAAGTAGGAGTTTTCTCTCTGCATTTTTCAAGCAGATTCGGGGAATGGAAATCAAGCGCTGCCTTGGTTGGCACTGTGGGAACTAATTCAGAATATATAAAACTGATAGAAAGAAATCAAGACTAGAAGTAAGAGAAGTAAGTAAACCTTCAGAATTGATTCCCATTTGGGTTGGACCTATTCCAGCCAAACGTTTGATTCGGCCCCAGTTGGAAGTGCAAAGTCTCCTATCTCATTCAACAAGTGAATCAAAGTCTCCTACACTTTCCCAGAATCCCCACACTGTATTATCTGTGTAATATTTCCTATCTCCCCCAGTATAGCTGTCTGACATGTTCCTATCTGTCTAATCTCACCCCACAAAATGTACACCTTCTCTTTCTGCTGAAACTTTTTATACTGACCAGGAGCCATCATCGACCAATTATAGGTCATAGGCCACTGATGGCTCCTGGTCAGTATAAAAAGTTTCAGCAGAAAGAGAAGGTGTACATTTTGTGGGGTGAGATTAGACAGATAGGAACATGTCAGACAGCTATACTGGGGGAGATAGGAAATATTACACAGATCGGTCAATGATGTCTCTCATGATTGGCTGTACCCTATCATGCCTATCATGAGCGTTGGTTGTAGAGCACCTCCTCCCTGAAGTCATGTGATTATTCTTCTCTGTTTTCTCCATGTTTTCACATGGAAGTCACCATTTTTGCCGATGCGCATGAATCAAACCCCAAAAAAGTTTCTAAAAAGTTTTCACTAAATCTAGTTTGTAGCCACTCAAGGCCATGGTCACACATCAAAGGTATTGAGAGAGTTCTTAAGAACAAAAGTATTGGTTAGTAAAAATTGATGATGCTCGACCCTTCATTTCTCCAACATCTACTACTGATGGAGGGTTAGGATGCCGCCAACCACATTGGATGGTTCTCTGCACCAACCAAAATTGGAGGCTTGGGCTGTGATTGTATTATTGTATCTCACACTTGGTTCTTGGAGTCCTCTTGGGGACCCAAAAATTGGAAATCAAATCTGCTTACAAAGCGGTTAACCAGGAAAATCCTGCAGACTAGAGATGAGCGAGTAGTACTCGATTGAGTGGGTATTCGATCGAATACTACAGTATTCAAAATATTCGTACTCGATCGAGTACCACTCACTATTCGAATGTATAAGTTCGATGCAGAACCAGCATTGATTGGCCGAATGCTATACACTTGGCCAATCAACGCTGGTTCTTCTCCTACCTTTAGAAGTCTTCTCCGTGCAGCTTCCCCGCGGCGTCTTCTGGTTCTGAATTCACTCTGCCAGGCATTGGGCCTGGGCAGAGCCGACTGCGCATGTCCGCTTGTAGTGCGGACAGAGTGAATTCAGAGCCGGAAGACGCCGCGGGGACGCTGCAAGGAGAAGACTTCTTGGAGGATCCAGCCCGACCCTCACTTGTGGACTTTTTTTTTTTTTTTTTCTTTTTGGTAGAGTTGGAAGGGACCTCAAGGGCCATCGGGTCCAACCCCCTGCGAGTGCAGGTCTTCCTAAATCATCCCAGCTATATGTTTATCCAGATTCCGCTTGAAGATTTCCATTGATGGAGCGCCCACCACCTCCCGTGGCAGCCTATTCCACTCTCTCACTACCCTCACTGTCAGAAAGTTTTTCCTAATGTCTAATCTGTATCTCTTTCCCTTTAGTTTCATCCCATTGCTTCTTGTACTTCCTTGTGCTAATGAGAATAGGGGAGATCCCTCTGCACTGTGACTACCTTTCAGATATTTGTAGACTGCTATTAAATCTCCCCTCAGCCTTCTCTTCTGCAAACTAAACAGTCCCAGTTCTTTTAGCCGCTCCTCATAGGACATGGTTTGCAGACCTTCCACCATTTTGGTTGCTCTTCTCTGGACTTGCTCCAATATATCGATGTCTTTCTTGAATTGAGGCGCCCAGAACTGTACACAGTATTCCAGGTGTGGTCTGACCAGGGAAGAGTACAGCGGAATAATGACCTCTCTTCATCTAGATTCAATGCTTGTCTTAATACATCCCAGAATTTTATTCGCCTTTTTTGCAGCAGCACTGCACTGTTGGCTCATGTTGAATTTGTGATCTACTATTATGCCCAAGTCCTTTTCCCCTATGCTATCACTTAGTTCTATTCCTCCCATACTATATATGTTTTTTACATTTCTGTTACCCAGATGTAGAACTTTGCATTTGTCCCTGTTAAATACCATTTTGTTCGCCTCAGCCCATTGTTCCAGTGTGTCTAAGTCCTTTTGAATACACTCTCTCTCCTCTCTAGTGTTGGCTATTCCTCCTATCTTCGTATCATCTGCAAATTTTATGAGTTCCCCAATAATTCCATCGTCCAGATCATTTATAAAGATATTAAAAAGTACTGGGCCCAGAACAGAGCCCTGCGGCACCCCGCTTTTGACTTTCTTCCAGTTCGATGTGTAGCCATTTAGTATTACTCGTTGTGCCCGATCATTAAGCCAGTTGTGAATCCACCTAACTGACTTGGTAAGTATAATTTGATCAAATGTTGCCTACCCCTGAAACGAGCATTTTCCCCCATAGACTATAATAGGGTTCGATATTCGATTTGAGTAGTCGAATATTGAGGGGCTACTCGAAACGAATATCGAACCTCGAACATTTTACTGTTCGCTCATCTCTACTGCAGACCCCAAAGACTATAATAATGATGGGGTCCGCTATATTTTCTCCTGATTTCCACCTGAAGTTTGTGGAGAGAAAAGTCCTGCTTGCTTTTTTCAAGGATGGAATCACCAAATGGAATAAAGGCGAACATGTGAACTTTTTAGCCAAGAAAGTTTTTACCAACAGTCCAACCCAGATCGAAGAATTGGTTGTATTGTTATATGGCAAAGGCATTTCTAGGCGGAACAATCGGACGTGATAGCCTTTGGCTACAATATAACGGTGGCATGGGAGGACTTAATAAATTCTGTAAAAACTAGCAAAACAAGTAAGACTGCTCTACTACACTCAGTAACCTTCTACCTGTGCGCCACATGTCAACTTGGAAGAGCGTTCCTCTATGTTTCACGGAACGTTGCAATAGACATGATCACTAGACAATGTAAAAGAGCTCATGGGAGCCCCTAGTTTCTCAAGAGAGTGTTACAAAATACTCAACAGCAAGGAGAATAAACATAAATCACAAGAGTATACATAAAACTAAAGCAGCTTTGAAGAGAACGAGAGAGAGCAGCTCATGCACTTTTAATCTACTCTGCCTGAATAACAAAGCCGGTTTTATGACCCCTTCGATGCATTCCCAATGAGTATACAGCCTGTGGCATTTCTTTTAATGTATTAAAATCCCGGAGAAGAGTTAGAACAGCCTTTTAAAGATCGGCCCAACACATTGAGAATCACTGAACTGGATATCTTAAGGAAATCCATTATTCTTGATGTAAAATTAATTGTGAACATTGGCTTGCATGAATTATACAGATTGCAATTAGGGCCCCTGACAGTTTCGGTAATTTGTCTACAATGTCACTTTTGCTTAGCGGAAGTCATTTCCTGGTATAGGATGGAGTCATTTCAATAGAATGTCCATCACGTTGTATAATTGTGTATTATCATATAACCGTCCAATGGTCCTATGCTTGAATATAGGGTTAGGATGGGAATTGATCCCATTAATGGGGTTGTCCACCCTATTGGGGAACAGTTTAATAGGTTACCAAATACTATAGAAGATATAGTCCCCTTACCTGTCCTCCACTGCTCTTCAGACACCAAAGTTTGATAGATGGAAGCCTGAGGAGCATCATGACATCAAAGTGCCCCACGTAACCAATGGGCCTCCACCTGTCTCAAGAGACTCCGGAGTATTATACTTTAAGTTCCTGAGCTAGCCGAACAAGTTCGAACCAAAACAAGTCTTTGGGCCAAACCGTCCAAACCCGAAGTGTAATGAATCTCGAGAGGTTTGCCCATATCTAGTCATTATTGGTTAACACAAGGAGAACTTCTGTGTCTTTGCCTATTTTCTCTGGAAGAAGTAGTATTTCATATTGTCCATTGGTGGTGTGTGGTCATCAAGTCATCATGAATCTCAATATGTATAAGCCCAAGTTGACCTTCTTAAATAAATTCCATAAAAGTATTCTCAAGGCTATTACCATACATGAAGACTATGAGGATAACTCCACAAATGAGTGCAAACCTTGCAGCATGAGTCCTCTGAAGCCAGTGGTTACATAGGTCGATGACTTGCCAATACTGCACTCAAGAAAATGAAAACCACCAGGGAGCACCAAAGTGGTGGCATTGGAGATATCTGCCTGACAACTCTTACAAGCAGGAGGCAGGAAAAAACAATGTGAAGCTGCATCTCATAAGATACACTGGAGATTCTGCACACAGCACATACAGTGTAAGTTGGGAGTTTATAGATCTGCAGCATCAGGACATTCTACGTCCTGATGTATTATAGTATATCACTGCCCTGCTGGTTTCTTAAGTGAAGCAGACATTATATCTTTAACAGCTTTGAAGGGACATACATAGGCATAATAAAGGTGAGGCCAAAGGTGAAGCAGAATACACAAAATATCGCCACAAAGTAGATACCTCAAAGACACCTAGGGAAGGTAAGAATGAGAGGTCCTTACGTTGCTCTACCTCCACTTATTACTGTCTAGGATCTGAAGGATCCCCAGAGTATAACAATGGATGGTCAGTGATGAACTTCAAAAGTTTTGAATTTGGGTTCGGCCCGAAACATTTGTAAAATTCTTATCTAAGCTGGTTATTTCTGGATCTGTTTCAGAGTTGAATATAATGTAATACAGCATAAAAAATGTAAAGTAGACAATGTAAGAAATGTAAAACAACATGTAAGATGTTGGCCTGTTCAAGGTGGCAAATGTTTATCTATATATGGCCAAATATACTCGTGTAGCTTCTGCAACCAATGGTTAAAAAAAAAATCCATCAAACCTGACAGATCACATTTTTGGCAGCCGGATCATTGGCATAGAATTCCCAAACAATGATCGGAACTTGACATGAGTCAATTTCCCATAATGCCTTAGATTCTATTTGATCTGAATGGAAAGTACACTCTTGCCCTAAAAAGTCATGGACGAGACTCTGAGGTCCAAGGTGATGTCAAAGTCACAGAAACATGCACAGCTATGGGTAAGCAGATGGTGGGTGGGTTACAAACCACCTGCTTAAAAGTTCAAAGACTTCATTAAGAAGAAAAGAATACATTCATTCGAAGACCCCAATACTCTAAGCAATGTCCACTGGATCCAGACTAAGCAAAGGAACCAACAATGATTCCATTTATGAACTACATTTGAAAGACAACATAAAGAATATACAACCATTGGGTTTTAGGTTATGTGATATTATTGGTTGGAACGTTAAAGGGGTTCTCCAAGCAAAATTATTTTTTTCTTTTTAAAGAAAGGTCTGTTAGTGCTATTAATTGATTAATAAGTCCACCCAAATACCATTAGCAGTGCTTTGATTGATTTCTGTGTTTCTCTGGTTGCTCCTGGCTTCTTCTGCATACATGGTGTAGCTTCCTGTTCTTTTATCCTACAACTACCATGATGCATTGCTCTTCACTCAGAACTGAATCACACTACCTCCCCCTCCCTTTCTCTCTCCCTCACACCCCTTCCCTGTCTCCCTAGCTACCCCACCCACTATTAGTCCTTCCTAACTATCTCAGTCCACCACACCATCCATCATACTTACCTGTCGTTCTGTCTATATTTTCTGGGCATGGGAGATCACTTCCTTCTGTGAGGACATCTCCTTTTCTTCTTGATGTCTGCCGGCACCTGTGCAATAGAGTTGGAGTTGTAGCTGCAGTGCAATGAAGGCCATCTAGCTCTATTGTTCAAGTGCGTCAAGAAGAAGAGGAGCCGTCCTCACAGAAGGAAGTGATCTCTTGTACCCAGAAGATCCGGACTCGAAGACAGGTAAGTATGATGGGGTGGGGAGCAGGGTTAGTATTGATAACGTTCTATTTCTAGATGCTAGGAGGATTACCAGAAAAGCAAAGGTAAGTCTGTTTGTTATTTTTTTTTACCTGGGCCTCCACCTATTATACTCTGTGGTCTGAAGAGCAGAAAAATAATTCCACTTCTGTTTCAAGACAATTTTATTTGACTGGAAAAGAATCTTTGGGCCAAACCATCTGAATCCAAAACAAAATGAATCTTCAGGGATTCGCCCATTCTTAATACTCAAGATGTCACCAACTACATTGGGTCCCTTCTTCTCCTTCCAACAATTGTACTATAATTTAATTTCCGGTTCCCAAAGTTTCCAGGCCAACCCAGAAACTTTTGGAAAATTTGGGTAGAATCTGGTTGGATCCCAACCAGTTTGCTCATCTCTTAGTCAAGACTACAAAGTGAGCCCATCTCATCTTCTCCTAGAATGCGTGGTACTCAATTATTGGGAGGAAGATAAGGAAACTCATTTCCTTGGTGAGTCTCCTGCCTAGATAAGAGGCCACCATTGGAGATTTTTTTGCTCTTCCACTAGAAGAGTCCAATCATCGGAACATAGCAGAATCTTCCTATAGTATCCGAACAGGAACATTCTAGTGAAACTTCTCTTGGCGTGTTGCATAATCCTGATGGTTTCCATTTCCTGAGGATGACACAAGACTATTTCGACTGGAACAATTCATAAAGAAGCCTTTAGAGGTGGTGCCGCCTCATTAGTCATTATCTGGCCATTTGCACTGCCAGGGTGATAAATCAAGGTGAGCGATTTCTCTCTTTACCCGCTATATTTCTACTTCTTAAAAGCTGTTTATAGAGCTTTATAAGTCAAGGTGGATGAGCACCAGTATGAGTCGATAACCACATGCCCCGAAGGCTGTATTAGGAAACATCTTGGTTCTTAATGTTATGACTGAATTTTACACTAGGTTTATTTTTCTGACACCATCTGGGAAATGTTTTCAAGAGTTCAAGTTTTTGGGGGGGATTTAAAGCAGTTGAAAAACATTCGAAAAGCACAATTTTTTTGTTTTCTGTTAGTTTTTTTTTCGGGAAATGCTCCACCCTTGTCTATCGGCCATGTCTAGTATTTCAGCTCAGACTCAGTGACATGAATAGCGGGGCTGCCCATGGACACTTGCTATTAAACCCCCACCCCAAAAAAACAGTTATAGGACATGGGTCTTTGTACATTGTACTCTCGGGGCAGATTTTGCATGGCATAGACAGAACTAGAATTGAACCAATAAAAAATGTCTTATTTTTGTAAAGTGGGTTATCCAAGAAGTCATTTTTAACTTACTTGATTTGGGGTTAATTAGATGCTGGACCCAGGGGTTCTGGGCTGATTCTGACCCCTGGTCACATGATCAATAACTCACTTCTCTCCTGCTTTAATCACGTGTTACCTGTGCTATGGGGGGGAGGGGTGGTGACTTTTATTATGTGTAGCTACCTGTGAAAATGGGAGAGGTGGAGCATCCTAGGGGCCACACCTCTAATAAGATGAGAGGAGGTGGCTGCTTCAAGTGGCACTTTTGGAGGGGGTGGCAATTTGACTATTTTATTATTATTTATTTATTTTAATTTTATTCTAAACTAGCGCAGGAAAACAAAACTGAGCGGCCCTGTCCTAGGCAGTTTTAGACCTCTGTGTCTCAGCGCAGGCGGCATCATCACCCCGCCTGCGCTGAGACGCAGATGTCTTATTGCCGGCTGAAGAGGCAGCAGTGGCAGCTGTGGCACCAGCAAAGGATTGCAAGGTAGGTAAGTAAATACTGGAGTATCCCCCGCAGGTAGTGGCCTAGTTACCTACCTCGCTGCTCATGGCCGACCCCCGCTTTCCCTTCTGCTATAAGATGTGGGGGGCGGCTTTGAGCAAGCCAGGGCCCAGGCCGCAAACCCCAACAACTACCACTATTATTATACTCAGGGGTCTTTTCAGACCCCAAAGAATAGTAATTCGGAGCCCCAGGGGAGGTGAGGGAACATAATAAACACTGTTACTCACTTCGCCTGTATCTGGTGTTACTCCTAGCAGGCTTCGGGCCTGTATGGTAATGTCCCAGACCATGTGACGTCTGGGACATTACCATAAAGGCCTGAAGCCTGTGTTAGAAGTAACATTGGATCCTGGAGACGTGAGTAACAGTGATTATTTTGTTTCTTCAACTCCCCTGAGTCTCCGATTATTATACTCCAGGGTCTGAAAAGACTCCAGAGTACAGTATAATAATAGTTCATGGGTGGGCCACTATGGGGCATAATAGAGTTGGGTGGGCAACTGTGGGGCCCCTGCAAACTCTATAATTCCCCACAGCGGCCCCTGCAATCTCTATTATGCCCCACAATGGTCCCTGCAACCTCTATTATGCCCCCCAGTGGCCCCTGCAACCTCTATTATGCCCCACAGTCAATTGGGCCACTATGGTTCATAATTCCACGTGCAAGGGACATTTGTAAAGGCATTCACTAGGGGACATTATAAATAGAAGAGACGGGAAATGTGGGAAGATGTCTCCTGTAAGTAACAAAATATTACTTCACTATATTCACTGTAATGTTACCACTAGAACCCTCCCCCCATATTCAGTATTCAGTCCGGGGGAGGGTGGGCATCCGCCCCAGGCAGCAGAGAGGCTAGGTTGACCACTGGCTCTGGGGACTGATTTCCAATCTCTTGATTCGGGTTTGGACTCAGCTCAGAGCCCATAGCTCCAGCACCTAAAATCCCCTGGAGAAAGTAAATTAAAAAATACTCCCTGGACGACCCCTTTAAGATCTAATACCAAAGTGATCTCTTAGAGCAGGGGTGGGCAATTAATTTTCCCATGGGGCCGTATAAGAAATTGAAACTATGCTAGAGGGCCGTGCCACGACAAATTTAGCTCCACCCACTTCTACATTGACTCCGCCCATTCCCAATCATCTTTCCATGTGCCCCCACACAGTATAATCCTCCTACAGTCACCCGTACATTATATGCCCCCACATTGTAATGTTCCCTTCCAACTGCCCCACAGTATTAAGCCCCTCTCCTGGTGCCCCAGTTTACACTGGTGGAAACTAGAGGGGACATGAAACTGGAGCAGCTGGAGGGGGACATTAAACAGTGGGGGTAGTTGGAGGGCGGCAATAAATTGACAGCAGGAGCGGGACATGAAACTGGGGGCAACTAGAGGGGGACATTAAAATCAGGAAGCAGACATTAAAACCATAGGGTTAGCTGGAGGGTGACATTAAACTGGGGGCAACTAGAGGCAGACAGGTCCCCCTACAGCTTCCTCCACGGTTTAATGTCCCCCCAGTCTGTGCCCTCTTCATCTACCCCCAGTTTCATGTCCCCCCCCTCCATTTCTCCCTCAGTTTCATATCCCCCTTTATTTTCCCCATTTCATGCCCCCCCCCCTCCATCTCTCCCCCAGTTTCATGTCCCCCCCTCCATCTGCCATCTCTGCCCTAGTATAACATTCCCCTTCCATCTCTGCCCCTAGGTTACTGAGACACACACACACACACACACACACATATATAGACAGACAGACATAGACAGGCACACATATAGACAGACACACATACAGACACATATAGACAGGCACACATATAGACACACATACAGACACATATAGACAGGCACACATATAGACAGGCACACATATAGACAGACACACATATAGACAGGCACACATACAGACTAGAGATGAGCGAACACTAAAATGTTCGAGGTTCGAAATTCGATTCGAACAGCCGCTCACTGTTCGAGTGTTCGAATGGGTTTCGAACCCCATTATAGTCTATGGGGAACATAAACTCGTTAAGGGGGAAACCCAAATTCGTGTCTGGAGGGTCACCAAGTCCACTATGACACCCCAGGAAATGATACCAACACCCTGGAATGACACTGGGACAGCAGGGGAAGCATGTCTGGGGGCATAAAAGTCACTTTATTTCATGGAAATCCCTGTCAGTTTGCGATTTTCGCAAGCTAACTTTTCCCCATAGAAATGCATTGGCCAGTGCTGATTGGCCAGAGTACGGAACTCGACCAATCAGCGCTGGCTCTGCTGGAGGAGGCGGAGTCTAAGATCGCTCCACACCAGTCTCCATTCAGGTCCGACCTTAGACTCCGCCTCCTCCGGCAGAGCCAGCGCTGATTGGCCGAAGGCTGGCCAATGCATTCCTATGCGAATGCAGAGACTTAGCAGTGCTGAGTCAGTTTTGCTCAACTACACATCTGATGCACACTCGGCACTGCTACATCAGATGTAGCAATCTGATGTAGCAGAGCCGAGGGTGCACTAGAACCCCTGTGCAAACTCAGTTCACGCTAATAGAATGCATTGGCCAGCGCTGATTGGCCAATGCATTCTATTAGCCCGATGAAGTAGAGCTGAATGTGTGTGCTAAGCACACACATTCAGCTCTACTTCATCGGGCTAATAGAATGCATTGGCCAGCGCTGATTGGCCAGAGTACGGAACTCGACCAATCAGCGCTGGCTCTGCTGGAGGAGGCGGAGTCTAAGATCGCTCCACACCAGTCTCCATTCAGGTCCGACCTTAGACTCCGCCTCCTCCAGCAGAGCCAGCGCTGATTGGCCGAATTCCGTACTCTGGCCAATCAGCGCTGGCCAATGCATTCTATTAGCTTGATGAAGCAGAGTGTGCACAAGGGTTCAAGCGCACCCTCGGCTCTGATGTAGCAGAGCCGAGGGTGCACAAGGGTTCAAGCGCACCCTCGGCTCTGATGTAGCAGAGCCGAGGCTGCACAAGGGTTCAAGCGCACCCTCGGCTCTGATGTAGCAGAGCCGAGGGTGCACAAGGGTTCAAGTGCACCCTCGGCTCTGCTACATCAGAGCCGAGGGTGCGCTTGAACCCTTGTGCACACTCTGCTTCATCAAGCTAATAGAATGCATTGGCCAGCGCTGATTGGGAGAATGTGAACTTTGTGACTATGAGACAGGGATAGCTGTACAGGCAGGGATAGCTAGGGATAACCTTTATTTAGGGGGGAATGTTATTAAAAATAACTTTTTGGGGCTCTATCGGGTGTGTAATTGTGATTTTTGTGAGATAAACTTTTTCCCATAGGGATGCATTGGCCAGCGCTGATTGGCCAGAGTACGGAATTCGGCCAATCAGCGCTGGCTCTGCTGGAGGAGGCGGAGTCTAATGTCGGACCTGAATGGAGACTGGTGTGGAGCGATCTTAGACTCCGCCTCCTCCAGCAGAGCCAGCGCTGATTGGTCGAGTTCCGTACTCTGGCCAATCAGCGCTGGCCAATGCATCCCTATGGGAAAAAGTTTATCTCACAAAAATCACAATTACACACCCGATAGAGCCCCAAAAAGTTATTTTTAATAACATTCCCCCCTAAATAAAGGTTATCCCTAGCTATCCCTGCCTGTACAGCTATCCCTGTCTCATAGTCACAAAGTTCACATTCTCATATGACCCGGATTTGAAATCCACTATTCGTCTAAAATGGAGGTCACCTGATTTCGGCAGCCAATGACTTTTTCCAATTTTTTTCAATGCCCCCGGTGTCGTAGTTCCTGTCCCACCTCCCCTGCGCTGTTATTGGTGCAAAAAAGGCGCCAGGGAAGGTGGGAGGGGAATCGAATTTTGGCGCACTTTACCACGCGGTGTTCGATTCGATTCGAACATGGCGAACACCCTGATATCCGATCGAACATGTGTTCGATAGAACACTGTTCGCTCATCTCTAATACAGACACATATAGACACACACACACACACACTCTCTCTCTCTCTCTCTCCACCCTGCAGCTCACCTTACATCTCTCAGTACTTTATGACACGCTCCACATCTCCACCTTCGGCCGGCACTAAGACACGCCCCCTAGACACGCCCATCTAGACACGCCTCCCTAGTCAAAGCTGTGCGGGCCGGACTGAATCAGTCAGAGGGCCGGATATGGCCCGCGGGCCGGACTTTGCCCAGGTCTACAGTCATTTAAAACTCTGCAACATTTTTTATATTTTTTATAACTTGCAAAAGTGTTTCTTTTTTAAGAGATACAGGCACAGACGGTGACCATGGGTGAAAACGGACATTTTGCAAGAGAAGGGCGGCCATTTTCACAGATCTTTCTGTAGTTTTAGAGTTCTTAGAAAACAGACAAAAATATAACATGACCTATGTCTTGACAGTCAGTGACAACATGTGATTAGTCTCCATTAAAAGATATTGAAATTAATGTACAGCCAAACAGTGAATATCGTGGCATGAAAATAGAGTAAGTTTTCTATCTCACCCCAAGTGCTTTATTAACATCAATACTAGTCAGCACATGAATATAGCGTACGATTTCTATCTCACCCCAAGTGCTTTATTAATATCAATACTGGTCAGTATGTGAATATAGGGTAAGACCTCGTTCACATCTGCGTTGGTATACCGTCTGGGGGAGTCCGCATGAGGACCCCCCCCCCGAACGGAATACCCTACGCAATTGCAAGTGATGTGCCAGTGAAAGCACATGGACCCCATAGACTTCAATGGGGTCCATGTGCTTGCCGCCAGATCTCCACAGGATCATGCAGACTGAAAAGTAGTTCACAATCTACTTTCCTACCCGCATTATTTGTGCGGGCAGCGCGTGGCACACACACGGACCCCATTATAGTCTATATGGGGTGTCCCCATGCGGACTCCCTGACCAGAATACTGAACATAAATGTGAACGAAGGGTAAGATTTCTATCTCACCCCAAGTGCTTTTTTAACATCAATACTGGTCAGCATGTGAATATAGCATAAGATTTCTATCTCACCCCAAGTGCTTTATTAACATCAATACTGGTCAGCAGGTGAATAGAGGGTAAGTTTTCTATCTCACTCCAAGTGCTGTATTAACAACAATAATGGTTGGCACTATTCAATAACATCTTATTGTCTTGTTGCTACCAAAATCAGATCAGTGGGGTTTCTGACACCTGGCACCCCCACCAATCTGCTGTTTTATGAGTCCACAGTGTTTGGCCAATCAATGAAGTCTCTTCACTACTTATCAAGCACAGCTCCGAAGCAAACAGTAAATGTAAGTGATGAACGTTAAGTCCTATGACGTGTAAAGCGAATCGGTGCTCACTCGAGAGCAGCACTTCAAATAGTTGATCTGTGCGGGTCCTGGGCTTATATGTGTTATGGAAAACCCTTTTAATTGGTGCTAAATTTATATGGAAGTGACAGTGGACCTCTGCTTTTGGGACTGGTGGGTTCCAGCAGTTGAGTCTTTATCGATCAGAGTTCCGATTATGGATTCCCTTCTCAAAGCAGTTTGATCGTGACTTGTAATGTTTAATGTCCTAATATGGGTCCATAGAGAGAAGATGGAATCATAATGGAATCCATCGTATTCTGCCATTGTGACCATCATTGTGACAGCAAAACTAGCAATCAAAATATCAACCCCCACCAAAAATAATAGAATCTTGGGTAGACGCTCCAAAGCAGATGTGGACATGACCAATTGTGAACAAATCCAACATCCCAATCTCCTCTGAAACGTTGGGCCACGTGTTTCCTGTCTCACTTCCACATACTTTCCCAAATCAACTATTTTTTATCATCCAAGTAAAAAGTTGAGAAGTGTTACATTTGCAAACCGAATCAACTTTCCCCATCTGTTATAATTACTTTCTGTGTAATTTACGTTTTTCCGTTGCTCATTTCGCTAGTTATGTGGAGTACAGATTGATATTGTGCTCACTATTTATCACACTCATTCCATTTCGCCTGGAGCTCCTTCATTTTATATCCTTTCCTACATGCATTTAGCATAATTTTGTATTATTTATTTTAGACTCATTTGTGTACGTAGCGGCGAATTAGTTTTACGTTTACATGACACGCAATAAAGATCTTTGTTATATCAGCGTACAGTAAATGAAATAAAACGCCAATGGTGCCTTTAAATAAGCAAAAATCTCCTTTGTGAATAATTTGTATTTATCGGTAAAATATACAGGGTTTGGTTTTTAAAGGGGAAGTATCACTGGTCATAAATTTATTTATTTATTTATTTATTTGACAGCAACTGCTTCATGCTTTATATGATGCCAGTAGAGTCTAACTAGTAGTTTAATTCTCAGTCATTGACCTACGTTCAAAAGCAAAAAGTTAGCCAATGACATCATCAGTTGATTACAGTCCAGTAGATTATTCTCCATTACTGAAGCTCCGCCATTGACCTATTTTCAATGACGGAGCTAGAAAATTCATCCAAACTAATTCCAAGAGGTCTAGATTCTCTACAAGATGAAATTGTTGGGAAATTTAGACCAGATCTGATTAATATTGCTATCTACCAAAATATAGCTACTTCAATACCTTGGCTTATGTCCAAGAATATAACTACTATAATACTACTCCTAAGTACAAGAATATAACTACTATAATACTACCTCCTATGTACAAGAATATAACTACTATAATACTACTCCTAAGTACAAGAATATAACTACTATAATACTGCTCCTATGTACAAGAATATAACTACTATAATACTGCTCCTATGTACAAGAATATAACTACTATAATACTGCTCCTATGTACAAGAATATAACTACTATAATACTGCTCCTATGTACAAGAATATAACTACTATAATACTGCCCCTATGTACAAGAATATAACTACTATAATACTGCCTCTATATACAAGAATATAACTACTATAATACTGCTCCTATGTACAGGAATATAACTACTATAATACTGCTCCTATGTACAAGAAAATAACTACTATAATACTGCTCCTATGTACAAGAATATAACTACTATAATACTGCCTCTATATACAAGAATATAACTACTATAATACTGCTCCTATGTACAAGAATATAACTACTATAATACTGCTCCTATGTACAAGAATATAACTACTATAATACTGCCTCTATATACAAGAATATAACTACTATAATACTGCCTCCTATGTACAAGAATATAACTACTATAATACTGCTCCTATGTACAAGAATATAACTACTATAATACTGCTCCTATGTACAAGAATATAACTACTATAATACTGCTCCTATGTACAAGAATATAACTACTATAATACTGCTCCCTATGTACAAGAATATAACTACTATAATACTGCTCCCTATGTACAAGAATATAACTATTATAATACTACTCCTATGTACAAGAATATAACTACTATAATACTGCTCGTATGTACAAGAATATAACTACTATAATACTGCCCCCTATGTACAAGAATATAACTACTATAATACTGCTCCCTATGTACAAGAATATAACTACTATAATACTGCTCCTATGTACAAGAATATAACTACTATAATACTACTCCTATGTGCAAGAATATAACTACTATAATACTGCTCCCTATGTACAAGAATATAACTACTATAATACTGCTCCCTATGTACAAGAATATAACTATTATAATACTACTCCTATGTACAAGAATATAACTACTATAATACTGCCCCCTATGTACAAGAATATAACTACTATAATACTGCTCCTATGTACAAGAATATAACTACTATAATACTACTCCTATGTACAAGAATATAACTATTATAATACTACTCCTATGTACAAGAATATAACTACTATAATACTGTCCCCTATGTACAAGAATATAACTACTATAATACTGCTCCCTATGTACAAGAATATAACTATTATAATACTGCTCCTATGTACAAGAATATAACTATTATAATACTACCTCCTATGTACAAGAATATAACTACTATAATACTACTCCTATGTACAAGAATATAACTACTATAATACTGCTCCTATGTACAGGAATATAACTACTATAATACTACTCCTATGTACAAGAATATAACTACTATAATACTACTCCTATGTACAAGAATATAACTACTATAATACTACTCCTATGTACAAGAATATAACTACTATAATACTACTCCTATGTACAAGAATATAACTACTATAATACTGCTCCTATGTACAAGAATATAACTACTATAATACTACTCCTATGTACAAGAATATAACTATTATAATACTACTCCTATGTACAAGAATATAACTACTATAATACTGCCCCCTATGTACAAGAATATAACTACTATAATACTGCTCCCTATGTACAAGAATATAACTATTATAATACTGCTCCTATGTACAAGAATATAACTATTATAATACTACCTCCTATGTACAAGAATATAACTACTATAATACTACTCCTATGTACAAGAATATAACTACTATAATACTGCTCCTATGTACAGGAATATAACTACTATAATACTACTCCTATGTACAAGAATATAACTACTATAATACTACTCCTATGTACAAGAATATAACTACTATAATACTGCCCCTATGTACAAGAATATAACTACTATAATACTACCTCCTATGTACAAGAATATAACTACTATAATACTACTCCTATGTACAAGAATATAACTATTATAATACTGCTCCTATGTACAAGAATATAACTATTATAATACTACCTCCTATGTACAAGAATATAACTACTATAATACTACTCCTAAGTACAAGAATATAACTACTATAATACTGCTCCTATGTACAAGAATATAACTACTATAATACTGCTCCTATGTACAAGAATATAACTACTATAATACTGCTCCTATGTACAAGAATATAACTACTATAATACTGCTCCTATGTACAAGAATATAACTACTATAATACTGCCCCTATGTACAAGAATATAACTACTATAATACTGCCTCTATATACAAGAATATAACTACTATAATACTGCTCCTATGTACAGGAATATAACTACTATAATACTGCTCCTATGTACAAGAAAATAACTACTATAATACTGCTCCTATGTACAAGAATATAACTACTATAATACTGCCTCTATATACAAGAATATAACTACTATAATACTGCCTCCTATGTACAAGAATATAACTACTATAATACTGCTCCTATGTACAAGAATATAACTACTATAATACTGCTCCTATGTACAAGAATATAACTACTATAATACTGCTCCTATGTACAAGAATATAACTACTATAATACTGCTCCCTATGTACAAGAATATAACTACTATAATACTGCTCCCTATGTACAAGAATATAACTATTATAATACTACTCCTATGTACAAGAATATAACTACTATAATACTGCTCGTATGTACAAGAATATAACTACTATAATACTGCCCCCTATGTACAAGAATATAACTACTATAATACTGCTCCCTATGTACAAGAATATAACTACTATAATACTGCTCCTATGTACAAGAATATAACTACTATAATACTACTCCTATGTGCAAGAATATAACTACTATAATACTGCTCCCTATGTACAAGAATATAACTACTATAATACTGCTCCCTATGTACAAGAATATAACTATTATAATACTACTCCTATGTACAAGAATATAACTACTATAATACTGCCCCCTATGTACAAGAATATAACTACTATAATACTGCTCCCTATGTACAAGAATATAACTATTATAATACTGCTCCTATGTACAAGAATATAACTACTATAATACTACTCCTATGTACAAGAATATAACTATTATAATACTACTCCTATGTACAAGAATATAACTACTATAACACTGTCCCCTATGTACAAGAATATAACTACTATAATACTGCTCCCTATGTACAAGAATATAACTATTATAATACTGCTCCTATGTACAAGAATATAACTATTATAATACTACCTCCTATGTACAAGAATATAACTACTATAATACTACTCCTATGTACAAGAATATAACTACTATAATACTGCTCCTATGTACAGGAATATAACTACTATAATACTACTCCTATGTACAAGAATATAACTACTATAATACTACTCCTATGTACAAGAATATAACTACTATAATACTACTCCTATGTACAAGAATATAACTACTATAATACTACTCCTATGTACAAGAATATAACTACTATAATACTGCTCCTATGTACAAGAATATAACTACTATAATACTACTCCTATGTACAAGAATATAACTATTATAATACTACTCCTATGTACAAGAATATAACTACTATAATACTGCCCCCTATGTACAAGAATATAACTACTATAATACTGCTCCCTATGTACAAGAATATAACTATTATAATACTGCTCCTATGTACAAGAATATAACTATTATAATACTACCTCCTATGTACAAGAATATAACTACTATAATACTACTCCTATGTACAAGAATATAACTACTATAATACTGCTCCTATGTACAGGAATATAACTACTATAATACTACTCCTATGTACAAGAATATAACTACTATAATACTACTCCTATGTACAAGAATATAACTACTATAATACTGCCCCTATGTACAAGAATATAACTACTATAATACTACCTCCTATGTACAAGAATATAACTACTATAATACTACTCCTATGTACAAGAATATAACTATTATAATACTGCTCCTATGTACAAGAATATAACTATTATAATACTACCTCCTATGTACAAGAATATAACTACTATAATACTACTCCTATGTACAAGAATATAACTACTATAATACTGCCCCTATGTACAAGAATATAACTACTATAATACTACTCCTATGTACAAGAATATAACTACTATAATACTACTCCTATGTACAAGAATATAACTACTATAATACTACTCCTATGTACAAGAATATAACTACTATAATACTACTCCTATGTACAAGAATATAACTACTATAATACTGCTCCTATGTACAAGAATATAACTACTATAATACTACTCCTATGTACAAGAATATAACTATTATAATACTACTCCTATGTACAAGAATATAACTACTATAATACTGCCCCCTATGTACAAGAATATAACTACTATAATACTGCTCCCTATGTACAAGAATATAACTATTATAATACTGCTCCTATGTACAAGAATATAACTATTATAATACTACCTCCTATGTACAAGAATATAACTACTATAATACTACTCCTATGTACAAGAATATAACTACTATAATACTGCTCCTATGTACAGGAATATAACTACTATAATACTACTCCTATGTACAAGAATATAACTACTATAATACTACTCCTATGTACAAGAATATAACTACTATAATACTGCCCCTATGTACAAGAATATAACTACTATAATACTACCTCCTATGTACAAGAATATAACTACTATAATACTACTCCTATGTACAAGAATATAACTATTATAATACTGCTCCTATGTACAAGAATATAACTATTATAATACTACCTCCTATGTACAAGAATATAACTACTATAATACTACTCCTATGTACAAGAATATAACTACTATAATACTGCCCCTATGTACAAGAATATAACTACTATAATACTACTCCTATGTACAAGAATATAACTACTATAATACTGCTCCTATTTACAAGAATATAACTACTATAATACTGCTCCTATTTACAAGAATATAACTACTATAATACTACTCCTATGTACAAGAATATAACTACTATAATACTGCTCCTATGTACAAGAATATAACTACTATAATACTACTCCTATGTACAAGAATATAACTACTATAATACCGCTCCTTTGTTTGATACTACTGATATACTTTTGAAATGAAGACATGAAGGAAAGTATTTATAAGCGAACAATCTTTTCTTAGTAACTCTACGACTAAATATTAATGTATTAAGCAGACTCTTATAATACCGTCTGATAATGCTCGGCTATAAATGTGTTTGTGTGATATCATTACCCGTTACAAAATGACTTCCCGGAGCCGGAGAGGAGATGGATCTTTTTAGTATCTGACAATTACTTTTAAGGAATTCCTTATTTTATGTTTGAGATCTTACAATCCAGAATATGCGGAGGGGACGACGTAATTGCTTTTTCTTCTCCCTGCAAGAATCAGATGTCATTTTCTTCCTCCAGAACGGGGGGAATTTGGGAAGGCAAATTGTTCTATACATTAAATTGAGAACATCTGATAGCCTTCCCCCAATTAAACTATTTAAATGAATAAGATTGCTCCGCAACTCCATCATATCCTGCTGAATAAGACTCCGCTTGATGCAAATTGACGGTGGCAGCTCCCGAATGTGGGGGCTTTAATGAGAACGGACAAGCAGCGAGGGGTCATTGGTAATTGTGGTTCTATACGGTATTAAACTGTCAAAAATGGGGCCTGGGCACCGGACAGAATCCTGATTATTATTCAGTATTAATTACGATATTCTCCAATTAACGTTTTCAGCGTCGCTCGCTTTACGGTATTTATAGACCAATCATTTAAGGAAGATAAAACCATTTCTAATGAGAGGGTATCGGTATTGATGTCTGACCAAACATTCACTCTATTCAGTCCCTACGCGGAACAAAGTCGCGACCCCTCTGATTACAAAAATTACGGGACCCATAACTTAGGTCACTTTGTTATTTATTGTAGCTATTTATATTCAAAAATGAGAAATATTGTAATAACTTTGAATATTTACAATGTTATTGAATTGTCTTATGGTCAAGGGTGGTCTTGATGGGACATCCCCTTTAAGGACACAGTCACATATATAAGCCGGGGACACCCTGAATGGTTTCAACCATAAAAACGTTACATTCAACATTTTTTGATCCAGAGCAACCACACTGGAAATACGCTATATCTGATCTCTGGACAGAACAAATCACACCTCACATTTTATGTAATACATCATAAAAGATCTATAACATACATGTAGAATAGATTTGCATATTTTTTACCTCGATTTCCCAGCGGAGCAGGAATGACGTGTAAGTCTCCGTACACCTATGAGAGCACACACTCTCCCTGATGTGTACGATTATCCCCTGACCCTGGTCTATAGTCTCTCATGCTGCCAAACCAGTATCTCTACACTATGCTGATGAGGCCCAATAGGCCAAAACAGCGCTGTCCATAGCTGGGAATCTATTCCTTTTGGAATAGAAATATTGGTTTGGCAATAAATACCACATCATATTAGTAGGCTTATTAACTGAGTCATGTATGATGTTAAGGGGGCTGTCCCTAGAGGGTGGCATACAGAGGCGCTGTTCTCCTAATTACATCCTGGAGGATAGATTTGCATATTTTTTACCCATATATGTACATAATAAAGCACTTGGGGTGAGATAGAAAACTTACTAACTGCAGCACCATGTCTATGTCTCTGCTTTTCTCTCACTCTACATTTCCTCCCCTCTCAATAGACTTCTATGAACAGCATGTAATATGATATTTCGGAAGGCTGACAGTTCGTCTTGGGAAACAAAAGTGAAGAACACCGAGCCGATCCTTGTGTAGTATGTCAAGGTACCAATAGGAGTACGTAACAGATGTCTGCTCACCTTGGCGGGTTGTGAGGAAGTCACAACAACCCAATGGCAGCAATGGACATGAATCCTTGGGGGGTCACAAAACAGGATCTGGGCAGCAGCTGTAGGATGTTTGGTGCCATCCAGGCTGGTAATCTTGCACTTGACAAAGGACCTCTGGCGTCTGAAACGCGTTGTGCCATATCCATTGTCCAAATTTCAATAAAGAAGGTGTTTGTGATACTCTGGGCTGAGTGCTGTACTTTGACCTGATATCGATGGGGTGGGTCCCTCTTCTGTAGTCAGTCTTGTGAGTCCAAGACAGATTTAGAACAAGAATTTACCCCTATACAGGAAAGGTCAAATAGACATCAACAACCGTCCCCCACATGGTATATCGGCATATTACTGACCATAGGAAGGTTTCTAGCTTTTGAGTTACTGTACTCTATTCATATATAGTGAAGACCAAAATTGCATTCAAAAGTGGTCTTCTAAGACGGTGGTCTTCTCAAAGAAGATGGCTAGTATGTAAAACTGAAAATCCATCACGGAATATGTGGTCTGGGCAAGTCTGGCTTGGGGTGGTCTTCTCAAAGATGGAGAAGTTTCTTTGCCATTCATGGTGTATACATGATGGATAGCAGGAAGCCATGTCATTCCTGGACGTCTCTCAGCCAATGGTTAGGTGGACTCGTCCTATTTTTAGGGTTGTTTTTTGGATCAATTGATAGCTCGGTGATGGGATCAAACATTCAGCTTAATGGCTGTTTAGGAATGCATTTATTGAAGGGCACGTCATGCCCTGCGCTAATAATAATGATATGCAGGTTTATGTACAGTGACCCGCACTACAGATACGAGCTGCTTCTTTATAGAACATTAGTTACACCCCGTCCCATTATTCTTAAAGACACAAGAACATAGAAGTTCATTTTCTGTTAAGTTTTCTAGAAACAACTGGAAAAGCGAGACATTAACCCCTCCAATGCCTTGGTCAAAGCTGACCGAGTCACTATTTTCCCAGTGCCGCCATTTTGCCAGTGATCGCCAGCGCCAGGAGCATGCTCCAGGGCCGACGTCACATTGGCATGACAGCCAGGAGCCTTGGAAAGGCTCACTGGCTTGTCTGAAGTCATCTCTTTTGCAGGCTGCTCTATGCAGCCTGCAAAAGAAATGACTATTTTTTGCAATGTATTGCAATGCATTAGTATTGTAATGCATTGCACTAGTGATTAGAGATGAGCAAACAGTGTTCTATCGAACACATGTTCGATCGGATATCAGGGTGTTCGCCATGTTCGAATCGAATCGAACACCGCGTGGTAAAGTGCGCCAAAATTCGATTCCCCTCCCACCTTCCCTGGCGCCTTTTTTGCACCAATAACAGCGCAGGGGAGGTGGGACAGGAACTACGACACCGGTGACGTTGAAAAAAATTGGAAAAAGTCATTGGCTGCCGAAATCAGGTGACCTCCATTTTAGACGAATAGTGGATTTCAAATCCGGGTCATATGAGAATGTGAACTTTGTGACTATGAGACAGGGATAGCTGTACAGGCAGGGATAGCTAGGGATAACCTTTATTTAGGGGGGAATGTTATTAAAAATAACTTTTTGGGGCTCTATCGGGTGTGTAATTGTGATTTTTGTGAGATAAACTTTTTCCCATAGGGATGCATTGGCCAGCGCTGATTGGCCGAATTCCGTACTCTGGCCAATCAGTGCTGGCCAATGCATTCTATTAGCTTGATGAAGCAGAGTGTGCACAAGGGTTCAAGCGCACCCTCGGCTCTGATGTAGCAGAGCTGAGGCTGCACAAGGGTTCAAGCGCACCCTCGGCTCTGATGTAGGAGAGCCGAGGGTGCACTTGAACCCTTGTGCACCCTCGGCTCTGCTACATCAGAGCCGAGGGTGCGCTTGAACCCTTGTGCACACTCTGCTTCATCAAGCTAATAGAATGCATTGGCCAGCGCTGATTGGCCAATGCATTCTATTAGCCCGATGAAGTAGAGCTGAATGTGTGTGCTAAGCACACACATTCAGCTCTACTTCATCGGGCTAATAGAATGCATTGGCCAGAGTACGGAATTCGGCCAATCAGCGCTGGCTCTGCTGGAGGAGGCGGAGTCTAAGATCGCTCCACACCAGTCTCCATTCAGGTCCGACCTTAGACTCCGCCTCCTCCAGCAGAGCCAGCGCTGATTGGCCGAATTCCGTACTCTGGCCAATCAGCACTGGCTAATGCATTGTATTGGCGTGATGAAGCAGTGCTGAATGTATGTGCTTAACACACACATTCAGCTCTACTTCATCGGGCTAATAGAATGCATTGGCCAATCAGCGCTGGCCAATGCATTCTATTAGCGTGAACTGAGTTTGCACAGGGGTTCTAGTGCACCCTCGGCTCTGCTACATCAGATTGCTACATCTGATGTAGCAGTGCCGAGTGTGCATCAGATGTGTAGTTGAGCAAAACTGACTCAGCACTGCTAAGTCTCTGCATTCGCATAGGAATGCATTGGCCAGCCTTCGGCCAATCAGCGCTGGCTCTGCCGGAGGAGGCGGAGTCTAAGGTCGGACCTGAATGGAGACTGGTGTGGAGCGATCTTAGACTCCGCCTCCTCCAGCAGAGCCAGCGCTGATTGGTCGAGTTCCGTACTCTGGCCAATCAGCACTGGCCAATGCATTTCTATGGGGAAAAGTTAGCTTGCGAAAATCGCAAACTGACAGGGATTTCCATGAAATAAAGTGACTTTTATGCCCCCAGACATGCTTCCCCTGCTGTCCCAGTGTCATTCCAGGGTGTTGGTATCATTTCCTGGGGTGTCATAGTGGACTTGGTGACCCTCCAGACACGAATTTGGGTTTCCCCCTTAACGAGTTTATGTTCCCCATAGACTATAATGGGGTTCGAAACCCATTCGAACACTCGAACAGTGAGCGGCTGTTCGAATCGAATTTCGAACCTCGAACATTTTAGTGTTCGCTCATCTCTACTAGTGATCAGACCCCCTGGGTAAAAAAAATGTAAAAAAATAAAAAAGTATTAAAAATACAAATCACACATATAAAAGTAGTTAAATACTGTGAAACACATACATGTTAGGTATCCCTGTGTCCGAAAACGCCCGCTCTACAAATCTATAAAAATATTTTTCCTGCACAGTAAACGCCGTAGCAGGAAAAAAAAGTCAAAAGTGCCAAACCGTAGTTTTTTCACTGTTTTGCCTGTGCTAAAAGTTTGAATAAAAAATGATCGAAGTAATAGCATTCTGTATTGAACTACAAGAGCAAGAGCGGCCTCTCAAAAATGGCCGGCGGCTGCTGTACGCTCCTGTATTGAACTACAAGAGCAAGAGCGGCCTACCAAATATGGGGAAATTTTTGGGAGGCCGCTCTTGCTCTTGTAGTTCAATACAGGAGCGTACTGCGCAGGCGTCGGAAGACAGAAGAGGCGGGGTGGCAGCTGAAGATAGAGGCGTCGCTGGAGAGAGCTCTCTGGCAGCAGTGGGGGCGCCCCCATTGCCGTTTGAGCGCTGCGGCCCACCCCCATTGCTGCAGAGAACTCATTTGCATATGGTTAAAACCAGTATTTCTATGGAATGGCGCGGCGGAGACCACGTCTAAAGGTAAGAGATGAATAGCCTTTCTAAAGGCTATTCCGACGTCTAAAACAAAACACAGGGAGAACATACAAACTCCTTGCAAATGTTATTCCTGGCGGGATTTGAACCCAGGACTCCAGTGCTGCAAGGCTAACCACTGAGCCACCATGTTTCCCCCATTCTACACTATATTTTATAGATAGGCTCCGAGGAGCCCTGACAGTGTTATGCATAATGTTTTAAGCCAATTTAAGGAGTGGTTTGTACTAGACTTGTTCAACTCGAAACAAATTTTGGACGTGAGCGATCCGAAGACAAAATGAAACAAATCCTGAGATGTTTGCCCATCTCTTGTAAGTACCAGTCATGCATTATTAGCAAGTGTGACCACCTTTATAAAAACAAAAATTTAGGCAGTTTTCTTGTTCTATGGAATACGAGATTCACACTAGCATCGACTGTCTGTTGTTCTGGTCCATCGAAGCACCTAATCATGATTAGGGGAATGGGTGGACTGGAGTACAACGATAGATTAACAAACTTGGGGTTATTCAGTTTAGAGAAAAGACGTCTACGGGGAGATCTAATAACAATGTACAAATACATGAAGGGACAATACAAAGAACTTTCTAAGGATCTTTTTACTCCTAGGCCAGTGACAGTGACAAGAGGACATCCACTACGTATGGAGGAGAGAAGGTTTCACCAGAAACATAGAAGGAGATTCTTCACAGTAAGAACAACGAGGCTCTGGAACTCTCTGCCCCAGGAAGTGGTGATGGCGGATTCACTGAACAAGTTCAAAGTGGGCCTGGATGCCTTTCTTGAAGAGAAAAATATAATGGGTTATGGTCTCTAGATTTTAAGGACACGTTGATCCAGGGTTTTATACTGACTGCCAGATTTGGAGTCGGGAAGGAATTTTTTCCCCTGAAATAGGGCAATTGGCATGAGCCTCATGGAGTTTTTTGCCTTCCCCTGGATCAACACTGTAGGGGATTGTAGGGTTATAGGTTGGACTTGATGGACTCATGTCTTTATCCAACCTCATCTACTATGTAACCAGAAAAAAGGACAGTCAGTTCCATACAGATCCCGAGCGTTCCTTTAAGAACTTTTTCTATATAACTTCTTCTATATGAAATGTCTGGTTGGTTCTGCCTCATATCCTTAGCGCACATTGAGAGAGAAGAGTCATTGGTGACTGAGAGGTTGACACAAGCTCTATCCGAAGCGGCGTAAAAATAGTATTGCTCTTCTGTTCGGACTATTGCTGACTATTCTGCCATTAACCTTTTTGTTATGAAGTTTTGCATTGATTGGGCGTTTGGTAGAGTCTCTATTTCTATGGATTAATTCCATTATCTTTGACGTACAGACGTTACTTGTCTGAAAATGTCATCTATTGATTCCCAGGGCTGATATTTCATTTGGAAACCTGGTATGCGTATTACTAATGTAGACTCTTAGTGGTCAGGGCTACTTTGGTGGATAAAGTGGTAAACTTGTCAGAGGAATTGGCTTTCATCTTTCATGGCGTTCACGCAGTCGGAGGAATATTAGATAGCATAAACCTTCGTAATATCAGGTTTGTGCAGTATGTTTGGACAGATATGTAATGGCTTATCGGAGTCATTCACATTATTGATGCTGTTTTTCTAGAGCTATGTAGAAAGTAAGTATATTCTGCACCGATTCCCCAAGACCCAAGGGTTCAGTATAGGATAAAAATCTGTCCAGGATAAAAATCTGTCCTGGTCATGTAATGATCAGACAGGGGCTTGGCTTATGACAAGCAGGGCCATATTAAAATATTGGTAGGCCCAGTGCAAAATATGCCCTACCATTACACCATTTATATATACCTGTCCTATACAAATTGTAATTCCCCCCTAAGTGTATAATGTCCCTTAGTGGCTCTAAGACAGTATAATGCTTCCTTAGTAGCCCATACAATATGTTGCCCCTCAGTGTCCCATCATAGAGTCAAAAGCCCCTGCAATGACTCCATATAATTTTTTGTCCTCCAGTGTCTCATCACACATTCACCTGTCCTTCCCAGTGGCCCTAGTGATTGCAGGCTCCCGCTTTAGTAATGTATATGGATCAGTGGTCATTGTGCTTCTTCCCTGCCTCAGACAGCACTAGTCAAGGCTTAAATGATGGAGCATGGAGTTAATAATGCTGTACTCCATCATTGTATTCAGCTCTGAGTCTGACAACGCAGTGATATCAGGACCCAAAACCAGAACACTGGGACACCACTAGAGATATGCAAACATTTCAAGGTTTGGTTAAGATTGGACAAGTATCGTACAAAACTCAACTTAATTTCATTTGAAACAGTGTAGAACAATGTCAGAGCTTCTAGGAACTTATCTATAGAACATAGCGAAGAACACTGTCAGGGCTCCTAGGAACCTATCTATAAAACATAGTGTATAACACTGTCAGGACTCCTAGGAACCTATCTATAAAACATAGTGTATGACACTGTCAGGGCTCCTAGGAACCTATCTATAAAACATAGTGTATGACACTGTCAGGGCTCCTAGGAACCTATCTATACAACATGGTGTATAACACTGTCAGGGCTCCTAGGAACCTATCTATAAAACATAGTGTAGAACACTGTCAGGGCTCCTAGGAACCTATCTATAATACATAGTGTATGACATTGTCAGGGCTCCTAGGAACCTATCTATAAAACATAGTGTATGACACTGTCAGGGCTCCTAGGAACCTATCTATAAAACATAGTGTATGACACTGTCAGGGCTCCTAGGAACCTATCTATACAACATGGTGTATAACACTGTCAGGGCTCCTAGGAACCTATCTATAAAACATAGTGTATAACACTGTCAGGACTCCTAGGAACCTATCTATAAAACATAGTGTATGACACTGTCAGGGCTCCTAGGAACCTATCTATAAAACATAGTGTAGAACACTGTCAGGGCTCCTAGGAACCTATCTATAATACATAGTGTATGACACTGTCAGGGCTCCTAGTAACCTATCTATAATACATAGTGTATGACACTGTCAGGGCTCCTAGTAACCTATCTATAATACATAAAGTATAACACTGTCAGGGCTCCTAGGAACCTATCTATAAAACATAGTGTATAACACTGTCAGGACTCCTATGAACCTATCTATAAAACATAGTGTATAACACTGTCAGGGCTCCTAGGAACCTATCTATAAAACATAGTGTATGACACTGTCAGGGCTCCTAGGAACCTATCTATAAAACATAGTGTATAACACTGTCAGGACTCCTATGAACCTATCTATAAAACATAGTGTATGACACTGTCAGGGCTCCTAGGAACCTATCTATAAAACATAGTGTATGACACTGTCAGGGCTCCTAGGAACCTATCTATAAAACATAGTGTATGACACTGTCAGGGCTCCTAGGAACCTATCTATAAAACATAGTGTATAACACTGTCAGGGCTCCTAGGAACCTATCTATAAAACATAGTGTATAACACTGTCAGGACTCCTAGGAACCTATCTATAAAACATAGTGTATGACACTGTCAGGGCTCCTAGGAACCTATCTATAAAACATAGTGTAGAACACTGTCAGGGCTCCTAGGAACCTATCTATAAAACATAGTGTATAACACTGTCAGGGCTCCTAGGAACCTATCTATAAAACATAGTGTATAACACTGTCAGGACTCCTAGGAACCTATCTATAAAACATAGTGTAGGATACTGTCAGGGCTCCTAGGAACCTATCTATAAAACATAGTGTATAACACTGTCAGGACTCCTAGGAACCTATCTATAAAACATAGTGTAGGATACTGTCAGGGCTCCTAGGAACCTATCTATAAAACATAGTGTAGAACACTGTCAGGGCTCCTAGGAACCTATCTATAATACATAGTGTATGACACTGTCAGGGCTCCTAGGAACCTATCTATAATACATAAAGTATAACACTGTCAGGACTCCTAGGAACCTATCTATAAAACATAGTGTAGAACACTGTCAGGGCTCCTAGGAACCTATCTATAAAACATAGTGTATAACACTGTCAGGGCTCCTAGGAACCTATCTATAAAACATAGTGTATAACACTGTCAGGACTCCTAGGAACCTATCTATAATACATAGTGTATGACACTGTCAGGGCTCCTAGGAACCTATCTATAATACATAAAGTATAACACTGTCAGGACTCCTAGGAACCTATCTATAAAACATAGTGTATGACACTGTCAGGGCTCCTAGGAACCTATCTATAAAACATAGTGTAGAACACTGTCAGGGCTCCTAGGAACCTATCTATAATACATAGTGTATGACACTGTCAGGGCTCCTAGGAACCTATCTATAATACATAAAGTATAACACTGTCAGGGCTCCTAGGAACCTATCTATAAAACATAGTGTATAATTCTAGCTCTGTAAGGTAAACACAGCCAAAGTTATGTCAAAATAAAAGTGACATTATTATACTCTGCCTTTATCTGACTCTTTAGTATAAAGCCCCATAGTACTAGAGGTGAGTGAGCTGGTATATAGATATAGATATATAGATATCACAGGATCCACCATTCACAATGGTTGCGCTCCCAATTTACTTCCTTCCCCCTTCCTGTACAATGACCTGTATAGGTCACAAAGTATGTCAACCATATTCTCACATAGAGGTTCACACATGCGCTTGTTGTCCAGTTTGTGTAATCCGGCCACCTTCCGTCTTCTAGCTCGCAAAACTAGACAGGAGACGGAAATCTGTCCAGTTTTGCGGGGCAAAGGACGGAAATTGGCCGGATTACACAAACTGGACAAAGAGCACAGGTGTGAACCCGCCCTGACAGCAGCTAAGACAATATGGCTGCTCTTATATATTTAGAATTGTTTTTTTTTAGGTTTTTTTTTTTTTACATATGGTATCACCCTGCAGTAGTTTAACCAATTGCACAAGTTTGGGTTAACTTTGCTATATTTAAATATATATGTATATTCCCTTAAAGGGGTTGTCCCATCACAAGGATCCTACCTATACTGCTTGTTAATGTGAATGTAAGACTTTTCCTAAATACACTGCTTCAGCAAAACTGCTTTGTTTGTCCACTATCTTACTTTATTCATTTTTTTGTGGCCACAGCCCTGACCTAGCTGCTCCTGAGTCAAGTGATGTATCAGCCTGCTCTCAGGGGGGGAGGGAGGAGGGGCTAAGTGCACGGGAGCGAGCCAGGAGGGGGGGGGGGGTAGTTTACGCTTTGGTGGGAAGGGGCCGCCAATACAGGGTTAGGCGCCGGCACAGGTGAAGCCAGCAACATCGCTATGCTTCCGCCCTGCATGAAGCCAGCAGCGGCAGAAGCGATGCTGTTATTCCGCTCTGCGGTCACATATGCAAAGCCAAGCAGCGAGATGCCGCCGGCCCTGTGTGCGCGCTCATAGACCAGTCTACCCTTCACAATGCGAATACAGACCCGACACCCTGTCGGGTCTGTATTCGCATTGTGAAGGCTAGACTGGTCTATGAGCACGCACGCAGGGCCGGCGGCATCTCGCCGCTTGGCTTTGCATATGTGACCCCGCCCACCAATGACGCAACAAAGCCGGAAGATTTCACAGAAATGAAGATGGGTAAGTATGCGACGTGGGAATACCCCTTTAAAGGCATTTTATACATATGTACATGATATTCTGGAAAGGGGTTAAGAATAGAGATGAGCGAACAGTGAAATATTCAAGATTTGATATTCGTTTCGAGTAGCCCCTCAGTATTCGACTATTCTAATGAATATCGAACCCCATTATAGTCTATGGGGAAAAATGCTTTGTTTTAGGGGATCCCACTCTTCGACCCAGGAGAGTCACCAAGTCCACTATGACACCCCAGGAAATTATGCCAACACCCTGGAATGCAACTGGGACAGCAGGGGAAGCATGTCTGGGGGCATCTAACAAGCCCAAGTCCCTGTATTACGTTGGGATCCCTGTCAGCTTGCGATATGCGGGAGCTGACTTTTTCCCATAGGAATGCATTGACCAGCGTTGATTAGCCGAATGCCATACAGAGTACAGCATCCGGCCAATCAACGCTGGTTCTGCCGGAGGAAGCAGAGTCTAAGATCGGTCCACAGCAGTCTCCATTGTGGTCTAATCTCAGATGTAGCAGTTTTGAGTGCACAGCTCTGCTACAACGGAGATGTAGCAGAGCTGACCATGCGTTGAGCTCTGCTACACCCGAGATGTAGCAGAGCTGGCCGTGCGCAGAGCTCTGCTATAAACGAGATGTAGCATAGCTGAGTGTGCACTGAGCTCTGCTACATTGGAGATGCAGCAGGGTTCAGAGCACACTCAGCTCTGCTGCATCTCAGATGTAGCAGGGTTCAGCGCACACTCAGCTCTGCTACATCTTGGGTGTAGCAGAGCTCAGCGCACGGCCAGCTCTGCTACATCTCCAGTGTAGCAGAGCTCAGCGCACGGCCAGCTCTGCTACATCTCCGGTGTAGCAGAGCTCAGCGCATGGCCAGCTCTGCTGCATCTGAGATCAGACAACAATGGAGACTGCTGTGGACCGATCTTAGACTCTGCCTCCTCCAGCAAAACCAGCATTGATTGGCCGAATGCTGTACATTGTATGACATTCGGCCAATCAACGCTGGTCAATGCATTACTATGAGAAAAAGTCAGCTCCCGCATATTGCAAGCTGACAGGGATCCCAACAAAATAGAGCCCCAAAGAGCTGGGTGAGTAACATTCCCCCTAAATAAAGGTTATCCCTAGCTAACCCTGCCTGTACATCTGTCCCTGTCTCACAGTCACATAGTTCACAGTCTCATATGAACCGAATCTGAAATCCACCATTCGTATAAAGTGGAGGTCACCTGATTTAGCCAGCCAATTACTTTTTCCGATTTTTTTTCCGTTGTCGTAGTTCCTGTCCCACTTCCCCTGCACAGTTATTGGTGCACAAAAAACACCACGGAAAGTGGGAGGGGATACGAATTTTTAGTGTGTTTGCCTCGTGGTATTCAATTGTAATCGAATATCTCTAATGGCCTGATATTGATATTCGATTGAACGCCGTTCGCTCATCACTAGTTAAGAACCAACCTTCTGTGGTATTAAAATTAACAAACGATTATGGAGAACTCAGGATAATGCTGACAAAACATATAGTAAATGAAATAATAATATGAAGTATTATAATACCGTATTTTACGGACTATAAGGCGCACTGGACTATAAGCCGCATTGCCCATGAGCGCCTTATAGTCCGTCTCGGTTCATATATAAGGCGCACCGGACTATAAGCCGCAGTCCGGTGCGCATTATATCTTATTGAAAGCGGCGGCAGGCAGACTTTGCCAGCGGCCGCTTAACCCCCCACGTGCCAGCCGCTTCTATTGGAAGCGCTCGGCAGGCGAGGAGGGGCTCTATCAGCAAAATCATGCTGATAGAGCCCAACCGTAAAAGTTAGATTAAACTACCCCCCGTTTTAAAATAAAAGCCTGAAACAGAATGTGAAACTTACCGAGCGGTGCAGGGTGGGCGGGCATTCAGGCCTCCTCTTCCTCCGATGTTCCGTCCTCCTCCGGCGCTCGCAAGCTGATAATGGCCAGGGCACATGCGCAGTAGAAGCATTATGATATTGCGCATGCGCCCCGGCCATTATCAGCGAGCGCCGGAGGAGAAGGACGGAACATCGGAGGCAGAGGAGGCCTGAATGCCCGCCCGCCCGCCCTGCACCGCTGGGTAAGTTTCACGTTCTGTTTCAGGCCGGCGTGACAGCAGGGCTGCCGGACACTTCCTATTCATTTCTATGGGAGCAGGCATGCGAGCGCTCCCCATAGAAATGAATGGACTGCTTTTTTCCATTCATTTCTATAGGGAGCGCTCGCATGCCAGCTCCCATAGAAATGAATAGGAAGTGTCCGGCAGCCCTGCTGTAACGCCGGCGTGTACGGCTGTGATACACGCCGGCGTTCCGTAGTGTGGATGCACCCTTACGGTGCCTTTTATGTATGTATGGTAGCGGCACGCAGTCTTTGCCGCCGCTTCCATCCATATATAAGCCGCACCGGACTATAAGCCGCACTTACGATTTCTGAGGAAATCGTAGGTTTTTATGTGTGCCTTATAGTCCGGAAAATACGGTAATAATAATAATAATAATAATAATAATAATAATTAACCCCTTAGCGACCCTTGACGTAACTCTACGTCATGGGTCGCATGGGGCTGTATGGAGCGAGCTCACACGCTGAGCTCGCTCCATACACGGCAGATGCCGGCTGTATAATACAGCCAGGACCTGCCACTAACAGCAGCGGTCGGTGCCCGAGCCGATCGCTGCTGTTAACCCTTTACACACTGCAGTCAAACGCGACCGCAGCGTGTAAACAGCGCCGGCGGCATGGGCGCCGCCATGTTTCCCCGATCGCCGCCCTCCTGAACGTCACATGAGGGCGGTGATCGGTTGCTATGACAGCCGGCAGCCTATTGAAGGCTTCCAGGCTTGTCTCTGCCCGAGATCTATTAGACGATGCCAGAGGCCAGAGGCCTCGTCTAATAGAAGTGCTGGGATTCTGCTATTCACTGCAGTACTGTAGTATTGCAGTGAATAGTATGAGCGATCAGACTCCCTAGGTTTCAAGGTACCTAAGGGGTCTGATCATAAATGTAACAGAAGAAAAAAAAAAGTTTTTAAAAGTATTAAAAAAATAAAAAAAATATAAAAGTTCAAATCACCCCCCTTTCCCTAGATTAGCTATAAAAGTAATTAAAGAACATTAAACATAAACATATTAGGTATCCCCGCGCTCCAAAATGCCTGAACTATTAGAATATTTAAACATTTATCCATTACTGCGAACGGCGTAGCGGCAAAAAAAATAAAAACAGCCAAAAAGCGTTTTTTTCAACACTTTGCCTCCTATAAAAAATTGAATAAAAAGTGATCAAACCATCGGATCTTTCCCCAAATGGTATCAATAGAAACGTCATCTTGTCCCGCATAAAAAGACACCACAACCAGATCCATACATGGAAATATGAAAAAGTTACAGGTGTTAGAACATGATGACACAAATTTTTTTTTCTATTTTGCAAAGTTTATCATTTTTTTAAAAGTATCAAAAAATTTCAAATACTATATAAATTTGGTATCACCGCGTTTGTACTGACACGTAGAACACAGGTAACATGTCATTTGTACCAAACAGTGAATGCTGTAAAAATTAAACCCATAAGAAAATGGCGCAAATGCATTTTTTCTCCAATTGCGCCTCATTCTGAATTTTTTTCCAGCTTCCCAGTACATTGCACAGCATATTGAATGGTGCCATTACAAAGTACAATTTGTCCCGCAAACAATAAGCCATCATGTGACTCTGTGAACTGAAAAATGAAAAAGTTATGGCTCTTGAAATGTGAGGAGGGAAAAACGAAAATGCGAAACCAAAAAATGGCCTGGTCCTTAAGGGGTTAAAGAATAATAATAGATAACTAAATATAATAGTAATAATGAATATAATAATAATAATAATAATAATAATAACAACAATAAATATAATAATACTAAAGACTAAAAAGAAATATTAGCAATAAATATATTAATAAAAGTAATGAATATAATAATAATAATAATAATAATAATAATAATAAATATAATAATAGTAAAGACTAAAAACAAATAATAACAACAAATGTAATAATAATAATGACTAAAGAACAAACAATAGCCATAAATATTATAATAATTGCAATAAATATAATAATAATAATACTAATGACTAAAGAACAAACAATAATAATAATAATAACAACAAATCTAAATATAATAATAACAATAATTATTACTAAAGAATAATATTAATAACAATAAATAATAATAATAATAATAATAATAATAATAATAAAAATGATTAAAGAACAAATAATTATAACAATAAATATTTTAATCATGACATTAATAATCATCATCATTATATATTAATTCATACTTAAAGCTGGTAATACGATGGGATTTATACTTGTATACCTGCGGGGCCATTGAGGCCCATGATCTCCTTTTTAGAAAATGACAGCAACCTATTTATTTTGTGTCTGAATTTTTAATCAAATCCTACAGATCAAGTGTCCTGTGGCCCCCGTTTAAATTAAAATTAAAAACACAATGCAGAGTCTTTCTGAACCTGAGCATTCAGCTATTGTGGCATCAAAGCGGCGGTGAAAGGCTGCGAGGGGCCCTTGTAACCCCCATTCATGTAGCTCAGCTGCTCCCTGTACAGATATTTTAACCTTAACAAAACCCGGCCAGGATAAATCTCCGGCTTCTGCTCTCAAGTTCTAAAGGTCCAGATGAAATGATACCTTAAGCGAGATTGCCTCAATATTGTTTGCGCGTTGTGCCTGCTGTTTTTAATAGTAATTTAGAACGTTAAGCATTTGCCCTAGTGGCGGACTGAAATTTTCAAAAATCTGTTGTAAAGTGAGCGGGACAAAAGACAGTGAATGAGATCAAATTGAGTTGTACTAGTGGCCAGATGGGACCCTCTCCTTAATGCAGCCGTCTCTATTCATAAAATTCTTCCCCCGAACACAACGCGATTCTAAGACTTTGAGATGAAAAAATAAAAAATAAAAAAATAAAAAATAAATAAAAGGCTCACTTCGGAAAATGCGCCTCACTCTTTGAATTTACATTTAAGCGGCCGGGGAATTGTTTGTGACGCTGCCGTGAGATTTTCTTTGATCTGTGATATTTATGTAAAACCTTTGTTAAGGGGAAATGTTTTGCTGGAATTTCTGTGATTTTTCTTGATTAAATGGTTCGTATTTTTAACCTCTGTTTTATGGCAAATAACGACAAAAAAAATTGGTTATATGTATAGTATGTTTAGAAAAACTAGCATTAAAGGGGCTCTATCATCAACACTATGCCCTATGAGCCCCCCATACCACTAATGGTATTTTAAAAGCCCCCCCCCCCACCCTGTTTTAAACTAGTACCCTAAAAACTAATATTCAAATCTTACCCGTGTATGGTGGGCGGTTCGTGCACTGGTGGACGTCATCTTCGGTCCCGCCTTCCTCTGGTATCTTCTTCCAGCGACGTCCTCCTGGGCTCTTTCTTCCACTCCATCTTCTTTTCTTCTGGCGGGTTGTGTTTAAATCCCACGCATGCGCAATAGTGTTCCCTCCAGAGCGCTATTGCGCACGCCCCGTCATCATTTTTGTCAATGCAAGTTCACGACCGTACTGCACATGCGCAGTAGTGCTCCCTCCAGAGCGCTATTGTGCACGCTCCGTCTTAATTTTTGTCAATGGAAGTTCACGACCGTACCGCGCATGCGCAGCAGGCTCGCGTAGTTCTAAGGGGAACTGAGCATAATGAGCATGCTCAGTATGCTCAGTTCCCCTTAGAACTACGACAAAAATAGCACCGGAGCGTGTTCAGTACCCGCCGGAAGAAAAGAAGATGAAGGTGAGGAAGAAAGAGCCCAGGAGGACGTCGCTGTAAGAAGACACCAGAGGAAGGCAGGACTGAAGATGACGTCCACCAGTGCACAAACCGCCCACCGTGCATGGGTAAGTATGATTTGAATATTAGTTTTTAGGGTATTAGTTTAAAACGGGGGGGGGGGGGGGGTGTTAAAATACCATTAGCAGTGCCTGAATAGCCTTTTTTAAGGCTATTCAGGCATATGTGGGGCTCATAGGGCATCATTTTCATGATAGAGCCCCTTTAATATAATAAAGATTTATATTGGGTTTGGAGTCTAGAATGAATTCAAAATTGTTTCAAATTTTTTTAAATTATTTTTTTTAAATGTTAAAGGGAATGCATTTTTTGATTTATTAAATGGGTACAAAAATAATCACGACTCTTCTCAGTGCTTTTGCTAATTCAATGCTTACCGGATTCCGTTTAGTCTCTACTTCCTGTTTCCATCTTGACATACAGGAAATGCCTGCCCACTCAGCCTATGGCAGTCACCTTTGTATCCAGTGGCCATTGTCACCCCAAAAATAAGACCTACCTTGAAAATAAGCCCTGGCAGGGTTTTTCAGGATTGAAATATAAGCCCTTGTTAGAGTTCATTAAAAAAAAAAAAAAAAAGAGTGTCCAGGAAGCTATACATGTAAAAAAAGTAATAGAATACAGTAGGATAAATACAGTAGACCCTTCATAAAGGAAAGCAGACCCCCCAAAAAAGCAGACCCCCCAAAAGAATCAGACATTGACCTTAAGGACAGTGGTAAACCTAGCCTCCATCCACGTGACATCTGGGACATTACCATAAAGGTCCGAGGCCTGCTACAAGTAATACCGGATCCAGGAGAGGTGAGTAACAAGTGATTTTTATGTTTCTTCACCCCAAATACAATAATAGTGTTCGCTTTTAGGGTTTGCAGGCCTAGTCCTGATCACAGTCACTTCTGCTCCCCCCTTCTGTGTCCTATAGCAGATTGGGAGTGGGGGGGGGGGGGGGCGACCATGAGCAGGACTGGGCATAGATAGGGAATTGGGCTGTTACCTGCTGGGGATACTCCAGAAGGTAGCGGCCTATTAAAAATAACAAAAATGTATCCTCACTCACCTACCTGTGATCCCTTGATGGAGCTGCCTCCACCGCTGCCACCTCCTCTTTTTCACTCACTCATAAGACGTCTGCATCTCAGCACAAAATCGTGATGACGTCTTATCATCGCGATCTACCCAGAGGTCTAAGCCAGCCCAGGATAGTTCCGCTCAGTTTTGTTTTTAGAGTGGCCTTTCTTGCGCTAGTTTAGAAAAAAAATGGCATAATTGCCACCCCTCCGAAAGTGCCGCCTGAGGCAGACGCCTCACCTTGCTGCATAATTAACGGTGCACCCCTGCTTAAGTTACTGCAAGTCTTGGCATGGGAAGGAAAGGGGACTAGGTCAGGACAATGGTGCTCCGGGGACAGCTGAGTGTGTCTTGCTTTTGTTGTTGAGTTTGCTCCAAATACTGGACAAACCCTTTAACAAATCCACTTTTGCTTCTAGCTGTTTTGTCATAGACAATGCCCTCCTTGGGAGTTTGCATGTTATATAGGGTTAATCAATAATTCCTCTTTAAATGGCAACCTCAAGTGGCCGGACCATTGAGAAATGTGATCTTAATTAGAGATGAACGAACACAGTTCGATCGAATACATATTCGATCGAATATCAGGCCGTTTGAGGTGTTCGATTCCAATCAAACACCACGAGGCAAACACAGTAGAAATTTGTATCCCCTCCCACCTTCCCTGGCACGTTTTTTGCACCAATAACTGTGCAGGGGAGGTGGGACAGGAACTACAACAACGGAAGCAGTTTAAAAATTTTTAAAAACCCATTGGCTGCCGAAATCAGTTGACCTCCCATGTAGACGAATGGTGGATTTAACATTCGATTAATTTGGGACTGTGAACTATGTGACTGTGAGACAGGGACAGATGTACAGGAAGGGTTAGCTAGGGATTACCTTTATTTAGGGGGGAATGTTACTCACACAGCTCTTTGTGGCTCTATCTGGTCGGGATCCCTGTCAACATGCGATATGTGCAAACTGACTTTTTCCCATAGGAATGCATTGACCAGCATTGATTGGCCAGTATACAGCATTCGGCCAATCAATGCTGGTTCTGCTGGAGGAGTCGGAGTCTAAGATCCATCCACAGCAGTTTCTATTGTGGTCCGATCTCATATGTAGCAGTGCTGACACAGTACTGTACACCGGAGATGAAGCAGAGCTGGGCATGCACTCTGCTTGGCTGCATCTGCCAGCTCTGCTACATCGGGCCGTGTGCTCCGCTCAACTACTCCGGAGTAGTTTAGTGGAGTGTGCAGTATCGTCTGCAGAGTGTAGTTGAGCTGAGTGTGCAGTATCGGACAGTGTGCACTACTCCGGAGTAGTTGAGCGGAGCACACGGCCTGATGTAGGAGAGCTGGCAGATGCAGCAGTCCGATGCAGCAGACTAACACACTCAGCTCTGCTGCATCGGACTGCTAATATCAGCCAACTCTGCTACATCTCTGGTGTAGCAGCTCTGCACTACTGCCAACCATCCCTCCATCTACTCCTCCTGTCACACACATCTCGTGTGTAGCAGAGCTCAGCGCACACTCAGCTCTACTACATCTCTACAACAGAGTGTAGAGATGTAGCAGATCTGAGTGTGTGCTGAGCTGTGTTACACCAGAGATGTGTGTGACAGGAGGAGTAGCTGGAGGGATGGTTGGGTGTAGCAGAGCTGAGCTCTGCTTCATCTCCGGTGTCCGGAGTAGTCGAGCTAACCGCACGGTTAAGTCTGCTTCATCTTGCCATAGGAATGCATTGACCAGCGTTGATTGGCCAGGGTACAGCATTCGGCCAATCAACGCTGGTTCTGCCGGAGGAGGCGGAGTCTAAATTTGGACCAGAATGGAAACTGCTGTGGACCGATTTTAGACTCCGCCTCCTTAGGCAAAACCAGTGTTGATTGGCCGAATGCTGTACACTGGCCAATCAACGCTGGTCAATGCATTCCTATGGGAAAAAGTCAGCTCCGGCATATTGCAAGCTGACAGGGGATCCCGACATAATAAAGATACTTGATGCCCCCAGACATGCTTGCCCTGCTGTCCCAGTTGCATTTCAGGGTGTTGGCATCATTTCCTGAGGTGTCATAGTGGACTTGTTGACTCTCCTGAGTCAAATGGTAGAATCCCCTTTAGCGAAGCATTTTCTCCCATAGACTATAATGGGGTTCGATATTCATTCGAATAGTCGAATATTGAGCAGCTATTCGAAATGAATATCGAATCTCGAACATTTTACTGTTCGCTCATCTCTAATCTTAATATAAGGCCTCATTCACATCTGCGTCAGTAATCTGTTTGGGGTAGTCCCCTCCCCCAATGGACTACCAGCAGCATTGGCAAGCGGTGTGCAGTGAAAGCACAGGGACCCCATAGACTATAATGGGGTCCGTGTGCTTTCCGCACGGTCTCCGCACGAGTCATGTGGACAGGAAAGTAGATCGGGAACTACGTTTATGTGTTGTCGGAACACAATGGACCTGAAAGCCTCACAGATGTGAATGTATCTCAGTATACACTCAGATGTCATCAGATGGCATGTACAATCCATCATGTACATGGGCCGCTAATGTACTCATGATCTCCAGCCCATGATTCCTACATTTAGTGTGACCATGAAGATGGTCCAAGACCAAAAAAAGAAGAAACCCAAGAAGGTTAGAGCAAGGTTTACTAAAATCTGAAATACTCCAACCTATCCTACTAATATTATAAATGTGAAAGTTTGTATGTTTGTGTGTCAATCACGCAAAAACGGCTGAATGGATTTGGCTGTAATTTGGCACATAGATAGATAGGAACCCCGATTAACATATAGGCTACTTTTTATCCCGGTAAATGACGTCACTTCATGACTGTTAAGCATGAATTTACACACACACTACGTCTGAGGACCTTTGATGACATCACAGGCCCTTCAGCCATCCCATAGATTCACGCTATGTGGTGGGCGGAGCTAAACAGGAGGTAGTCGGACAGTGTGAAAGCATACACTGTATGTACTCTATATACCACTATATACTACTGTATGTACTCTATATACCACTATATACTACTGTATGTACTCTATATACCACTATATACTACTGTATGTACTCTATATACCACTATATACTGCTGTATACACTGCATGTACTCTATATACCACTATATACTACTGTATGTACTCTATATACCACTATATACTGCTGTATACACTGTATGTACTCTATATACCACTATATACTACTGTATGTACTCTATATACCACTATATACTGCTGTATACACTGTATGTACTCTATATACCACTATATACTACTGTATGTACTCTATATACCACTATATACTGCTGTATACACTGCATGTACTCTATATACCACTATATACTACTGTATGTACTCTATATACCACTATATACTGCTGTATACACTGTATGTACTCTATATACCACTATATACTACTGTATACTCTTTTAACTCTGCTAGGACACTCAGACAACACAACCCCTGTGATCCAAATTGCCCGATGTAGCCGAGCTGAGGCAGCGCGGTACCACAGCTTGCTCTTCTCTCCATATACAGCTGGGGCTGCTGCGCATATGCACAGATGTAGCAGAGCTGGCACGCGGCCGCAGGTGGATCACCGCTAACCAAATTTGGCTAATTAGAAGCGGCTCATCGCCAACAACAACCCGCAGACGAAGTCGCGGGCAGAAGCTAGTAACTGTATATATATTGTAGCTTGGGAAGTTCATCTAAGAAATCTAAGAAGAATCCTGTGACCTTCAATGATCAACCTAATAGAAAAAGATAAATAGAAAAATAGAATCTTGTCTAAAGAAGGATATACCAGAAGAAATAGAGGAGGATCCATATCACGTACCGGCTTCAAATAAAATATAACTTCTATTCCATTATGAACATAAAAAAATCACAAAAACATATACAAAAGTACGGATCCTCCTCTATTTCATCTGGTATATTGTTACATAGCTTTTCTGAAAGCCCAAAGCCTGGTTCGTGCACCCCGAGAAGCTTCTGCATCTTACAGTGAGCAATAATCAAAAACTTTCTCTTTTTGTGGTACAGTCTAAAGAAGGATGTTTAGGTCCCTGGAATAATTGGGCAGGAGCTGTAATGGAGCACCGTCATTCTCCAAAGGAAGATTTTAGAAGATCGGAATGGCCAGAGACAATGGAGAAGCTACAAAGTGATTAGTATGCCTCTTCCCAGCTCACTTGGCTTTGCTAGCTGTTGTCGCCTCAAGTAGCCATCCAACACCAGAATGACTCAATGTATCTCCTCCTTGTGAGAGTGCTCCTTTAACAGGGAATCATGTCCCTCTCTGGGTAGCAGGGGCAACATCTTACATGAAACAGGTCACACCACAGAAGAGCAACAAAACTTCTCCCATGTTGCAACTTAGAAACCTGCCCAGGGCAGGTTTGTGAAAATAACAAATATTTATACTCACCTATCCTGGGCTTCTGGTGGTCCGGTGCCATATTCTGGCCTGTGGCTGATGTCACGTGTGCCCCATCTGACTGCTGAGGCACAATCAGAGGTCTTCAAGTCAGCCACAGACCTGAAGAGGAAGCTGGTGGAGACAGCAGAGCAACACGAGGATGCCCAGGAGGGGTAAGGCAAGGTGAGTATACCTATTGGTTATTTTCTATCACCTTCCCTGGGCCTCTGGTTATCTGAAAAGACCCCAGAGTATAATAATAGGACCAAAATGAACCGGAGGGCCAAACCACACAAATATTCATCAAAACATATTTCAAGGGGTTTGTCTGAAGCACCATGAGGCTATGGGGAGTATATTATACTGTGTGGGGACACTGTGGAACATTATACTGGGAGGCCTCTGGGTAACATGTTAAACTGTGTGGGGACACTGTGGAGAATTATACTGAAAGGGGCCTCTGGGAAGCATATTATACTGTGTGGGGACACTGTGGAGCATTACACTGGGGGAAGTGTGGAGCATCATAGTGAGGGGACCACTGGGGAGTATAACATACTCTGTGCGGCCACAGTGGAGCATTAAAATGGTGGGGGCACTGTGGGGAGCCTATTATACTGTGTGGGGCTGCTGGGGAGCATATTATTTTGTGCCACTATGGAGCATAATATTGTGTGGGGGCCATTATAGAAAATATTATACTGTGTGGGGGCCACTGTGGAGCATTATACTGGGGGAGCACTGTGGAGCATTACAATGTGGTGGTGGGGACTCTGAGAAGCATATTATACTGTGTGGGGCCACTGTGTAGCATTATACTACATGGGGACATTGTGGAGCATCATACGGGGGGGGGGGGCACTGTGGGGAGCCTATAATACTGAAAGGGCTGCTGGGGAGTATACTATGTTTTGTGAGTCTCCTCAGCAACATATTATACTCTGCAGGACCACTGTGAAGCATTATACTGAGGGGGCACTGTGGGGAGCATATTATACTTTGTGGTGCCACTTTGGAGCATTATACTGTGGTGGGCACTGTGGGGAGCCTGTAATACTGTGTGGGGCATATTGTATTGTGTGGGGCTGCTGCAGATCATATTATATTGTGTGGAGCCACTATGGGTTATTATACTGTGTGAGGGCTCTGGGAAGCATATTATACTGTGTTAAGCCACTGTGGGGTATTATACTGTTGGGAGCTCTATGGAGCTTATTATATTGTGTGGGGCCACTGTGGAGCATTATAATGTATGAGGCCACTAAGAGGTATTAAACTCTGTGGGGCCACTGTGGAGCTTTATAGTGTGTTGAGGCTATGGAGAATATTTTATACTGTGTGGAGCATTATATACCATGTGAAAACCAATAATGGGGGGCTCAGGGGAACATTCTATACTGTGGAGGGCACCTTAGAACATTATATACCATGTGGCTCATTATACAATGGAGTAGCTCAAAATACCTGTTGGGAGCCATGTATGTTATGCCTGCATCACAGCTCCCTCACTAAATTGTGCACCTACATGTAGTGCTCCATGGTTGCGTCATTCTGCATACAGTCAAATGGGTTTTCTTAAAGGGAACATGTCAGGTCGATTTGGGACACTAAACCGCTAACAGGACCTTATAGATCGGGGGTTTAGTTGTGAGATCATCCATAACTATGTCTGGAAATACTATATAATAGCCCTGGGGTCTCTCTCCAGATGTTGTGCCCATAAAATATACAGTATGATCGTAGCACCAGGAGTAACCTTGACCCTGATGGCCAAGGGTCGTGTCCCCTTTGACATTGGGGCAGCGAACGTTAAACCGTACTTAACCTTAACTTTTCAGCACAAGCTGCCATATGTGTGCACAGGAGGAAGTGGAATATATATATTTTATCATTAGAATATCCCAATTTGTAATGAAAATCTTGGTTCCTGCCTATTAGAAGGAGTCTTGTTTAGGAACGTGTTCTATATCTTGTCATGGCATAATGAAAGATGTTCTCAGTAACTGGGGCTGAAGCCAACTGATTGTGGGTGGTTTATGAAAGTTTTTATGTCAGACATTATATCCGGATCTTTGGAGACTGTGTTTAATGCATTGCATTATCTACAGATATTAAAACATCTCGGAGATGTGAGTGCGGAGCGCAACGTGGAGATTCACAGCAGTGGATTAATCAGCGATGCTCCTGGGCAACCATCTCTTTTCCTGAATTAGCAGCAAACTGTGAATTAGGCGGATTTTAATGTGAGAACGCGTCCTGATTTACCAGATGCTCCTACACACAGATGATTGTTTCTTGTACACGAGGAAAGACGGGATCCTCACCAATGTCTACAAAGTTATTGTATTCTTTATAGTAATAAGAGCATTCTAATGGAGGAAGGGATGAAGAATGTACCGCTTATACACAGCATGATACATCACGTTATACTGCATTATTGTAGTTATGTTCTTATCCATAGGGGGCAGTATTATAGTAGTTATATTCTTGTACACTTGTAGATGCAAGTATAATAGTAGCTATGTTATCATTCATATGAGGTAGTATTATAGTAGTTATATTCTTGTACATAGGAGCAGTATTATAGTAGTTATATTCTTGTACATAGGAGCAGTATTATAGTAGTTATATTCTTGTACATAGGAGCAGTATTATAGTAGTTATATTCTTGTACATTGGAGCAGTATTATAGTAGTTATATTCTTGTACATAGGGGGCAGTATTATAGTAGTTATGTTCTTGTACATAGGAGGTAGTATTATAGTAGTTATATTGTCATACATAGGAGTAGTATTATAGTAGTTATATTCTTGTACATAGGAGCAGTATTATAGTAGTTATATTCTTGTACATAGGAGGCAGTATTATAGTAGTTATATTCTTGTACATAGGAGTAGTATTATAGTAGTTATATTCTTGTACATAGGAGCAGTATTATAGTAGTTATATTTAGGGATAAGCGAACACCGTTCGATCGAATAGGAATTTGATCGAATATCAGGGCGTTCGATGTATTCGTTCACAATCGAATATCAGGCCGCAAACGCAGTAAAAATTCGTATCCCCTCCCACCTTCCCTGGCGCGTTTTTTGCACCAATAACTGTGCAGGGCAGGTGGGACGGGAAGTACGTCAACGGAGGCAGTGAAAAAAATTGAAAAAACCCATTGGCTGCCGAAATCAGGTGACCTCCCATTTACAAGAATGGCCGCCACCCTATTCGCCATTTTTGCGGCCAGAGATAGGGAGAGAGATATATCTGCTGAGGGCTAGATAGGGTTTAGCGTCACATGGGCAGAGAAGAAGTAAAGAAGAAAACCAACAGCTCTTCTCAGAGCTATATACTGTAGGGACATCAGTCCAGCTTTCCCCGGATGGTGGAAAACAGGGATACACAACAGATACAACTTCACATATAGTGGAGAAACAGCTTTCATTGTTGGCTGTCCGCACACAGAATAGCCGGAATCCACCGCAGTGACTAGTTCATATAGAGCTGAAAAAAGCCTTGAATTTTTTTTTATTTTTTTTTGGGGGGGGGGGCCTGAAACATAGCAGCAATCCACAGAAGTTACAAGTTCATATAGCTGAAAAAAAACTTGAATTTTGGGATGTCCTGAAAAATAGCCGGAATCCACAGCAGTGACTAGTTCATTTATAGCTGACAAAAATCTTGAATTTTGGGGGGTCATGAAAAATAGCAGCACTCTACAGCAGTGACTAGTTCATATATAGCTGAAAAAAACCTTGAATTTTGGGGTGTCCTAAAAAATAGCAGCAATCTACAGCAATGACAAGTTCAGATATAGCTGACAAAAACCTTGAATTTTAGGGTGTCCTGAAAAATAGCAGCAATCTACAGCAATGACTAGTTCATATATAGCTGAAAAAAGCCTTTAATTTTGGGGTGTCCTGAAAAATAGCAGCAATCCACAGCAGTTACTTCTTGCTATATATGTGCCAAGCAGCTTTTCAAGCTGTGTAACCCCAAAACAAGGATACAGAGCAATTAAGTCAGACTATGTACGCTCAATCCAGATATCCAGGGTGTGTACCCCCAAAACCTAGGTGGGAAACACCGAAATTCAGTCAGGCTATATCAGCTCAATCCAATTTTTTGTTCAACCCAGTATTGTTTGCACTCCATGATGTAAACTATGCCTTTGTCTCTTGAAAAGCAACCCAACTTGAAGACAGCCATGTGTGCCAGTGTATTACTTGGCATGACTTTGCAGCCCCCAACTGTAAGGGTCACTCTCTATTACCTCCATTTTACACTCCCCTTCACACCATCCGTGCTGAAGCAATGGGATGCACTGAAGTGCACCCTCAAGCCTCGTGTGGGACAGTGACATGAAATGCCACTTCATCCCCTCGTCTTCCTCCGCCAGCCAACGGTGCGAAGATGATAGGAGTGTGCTCTGAATCTTTTCAGCCTAGCAGAGACTACTTCTCACTTACGAAAAATGGCCGCACCTTGACCAGTAGATCAGGCACAATGGTGTAGGTTTCAAAGAACCTTTGCACCAACAAGTTGAAAACGTGGGCCATTTGTGTTTGAGTCTGGCAAGCTCCAGATCTGCTACCAGATTCCGGCCATTATCACATACGCAAACATGTCTGGCCCCAGGTGCAGCAGGGAAAAAAACATTGCCATCTCAGCCAGGATGGCATCCCTGACCTCGGAGGCAGTGTGCTGTCTGTCCCCCAAGCTGATGAGCTTTAGCGCGGCCTGCTGACGTCTCCCCACACCAGTAGCAGGGGTCGTTTCAATGGCGAAGGAGGTGGAGGAGGAGGAGGGTGGTGTTTCAGCACTCCTGCCAGGAATATTGGGCGGGGAGACAAGGCAGGCCACCACAGTTTGCGACCCGGTCCCAGTCTCAACTACATTCAGCCAGTGTGCCGTGATTGAGATGCAGCATCCCTGGCCGCATGCATTTGTCCACGCGTCAGTGGTCAAGTGGAACTTTATACAACTCAGCGCAGAATTTAGGGCCCATCTGATGTTACGGGACATGTGCTGGTTCAAGGCTCACCTAACCCCAAGGGCCAAAAACACTGCTGGTGCATGACTCAACTCACCCATCTTATTTTGAACTTGTACAATGAATCCATTATCGCCACATCATGGGGTAGTGAGCTCCTTAGCCTCACTGCTCTTACTATAAAGAACCCCCATCTAATATGCTAGTGAAATGTTCTCTCTTCTTGGTGTACAGAGTGTCTCCTTGTCACTGTCAAATAACTAGGATGAAAAAGATCATTAGAAAGTTCTTTGTGCTGCCCCTTCATGTCTTTGTACATTTTTATTAGTTCAATTTTTTTCTGAAAAGCACCAGGCTGCAGCAGGAGCTTCCCCCCCCCCATTCCATCTTAAACAAACTGGAGCTAATTTAAAGATGGTCACATCTGTAGCTCACTATGGAATTACTCTGTTTCTATGTTACCAAACTCAGCTTCTTAGGCTTAAAGGGTCTCTATCATCAAAATTCAGCCCTATGAGCCCCACATGGGCTTTTAAAATATCATTAGCGGTGCCTTTTTAAAGGCTATTCAGGCATATGTGGGGTTCATAGGGCTGAATTTAGATGATAGAAGTATCCATCAAAAAAAACTGAATTTTAGAAAAGATCTAAAAAAAATTTTAGCATTCATACGACAGAAAGAAAATCAAAATAACAAATGTAATCCAAGTCACTAAATAATAAAGAGATCACTGAGCGGTTAAAAGCGAATACAACACGAGCTACGGACCCTTAAGCTGCAATGCACCATCCAGTCATTGGAACAACATATATATTTATGTCTCATTGAAAACAGCTCGCAATATTACCGAGCGGCGTATTCCAATATATACCCTGCACGCATTATGTTCGGGAGTTGGCTGCGTTCTAGCTAGATAAGTAGGCATAGTCTGTTTATAGTGTTTTATGCCTCATTAGAATGATTTCAAGTCTCAGGACCCTCATGTTAAGGCACTTAATCAAAGGCAATGGGTCGAAAATTATGTTCTAGCCTTGCTCATATTTGATTCATTCCTTCCAGATAGGGAGAGGTAAAAAAACACATTACTTGCATCCGATGAAGACATGCATTATCTGTTAAGCAGTGGAAGTCTATGACTGTGTCTAACCCTCTGGGTACCAGCCCCGGACGGACATGTATTTCTTTAACTGGTCCATTTATAGACGGGGATGGCATTTTTCATTTTTTGCTTTTTACCCGGCTGACAGACAATTATTTATTTTGTTCTTAAATCTGATCTTAAAGATGTCATCTCCTTTTCATATGTCACCTATATAATTGTCAGCTTCAGGCGGTGAATCCAATGTATATCCTCAAAAAACACTCATATGATCTCGAGACACAAAGATAGCGGCTATCGGCGTTGATAAATGACGGCTCATTCAGCTCTGAGAAAGTGTTTATAGTTGCAATAAAATATTGGTTCTAATTCAGTAAAATGTAACGTGAAACCCCTTGCCCAGAACAAATATGGACGCCAAGAACTAATTCTGAATATTCACTTTTAGCATCCATTTATTTCTATATATTTTTGGTATTTATTGGTTAAATTTGCTAAATTCTGTGTTTGTTTGTTTTTTAAAATATTACAGTTATTTAAAGAAGACCCGATGTTGGTGGTGGATTATAATATGGCCACCGTGGGACTCATGGAAGCCTTAGTGACCAATAACTTGATATACGTTGTATTTTTCATACCACAATAGAACTGAAAGAATTATTGGTCATATGTGTGTAGAACCTGCAGAAGGTCCTGCACACATAGAATTAGTGGTCATATGTGTGTAGAACCTGTAGAAGGTCCTGCACCTATAAAGTTATTGGTCATATGTGTGCTGAACCTGCAGAAGGTCCTGCACCTATAAAGTTATTGGTCATATGTGTGCTGAACCTGCAGAAGGTCCTGCACCTATAAAGTTATTGGTCATATGTGTGCTGAACCTGCAGAAGGTCCTGCACCTATAAAGTTATTGGTCATATGTGTGCAGAACCTGTGGAAGGTCCTGCACCCAGAGTTATTGGTCATATGTGTGCAGAACCTGCGGAAGGTCCTGCACTTATAAAATTGTTGGTCATATGTGTGCAGAACCTGCAGAAGGTCCTGAACCTATAAAGTTATTGGTCATATGTGTGTAGAACCTGCAGAAGGTCCTGCACACATAGTTATTGGTCATATGTGTGCAGAACCTGTGGAAGGTCCTGCACACATAGAATTATTGGTCATATGTGTGTAGAACCTGTGGAAGGTCCTGCACACATAGAATTATTGGTCATATGTGTGTAGAACCTGCAGAAGGTCCTGCACCTACAAAGTTATTGGTCATATGTGTGCAGATCCAGCATGGATAAGGCAGTGGGAGCTGCTATGTAAGTGCATGTTCTGAGGTCTATATTAGAGGTTCTATTATGAGCCACCACTTCTTCTATTCATTGTTGAGCTCTTCCCCTCAAGCTCTGGTCACAAGGTGGTGACATCCTTATGGGTCCTTCTTCAGTACTATATCTTCTCAACCATAGAACTCCTTAGAGAAGGATAGAGCTGATCACACAATATTTTGCAAGGAAGACTGTGACCCCTATGGTCAAACCACCCCTGGACAGTAGCATCCTCAAGGGTCAACTAATGCAATAAAATAACAGATCGTGATTATCATGGTGCTTTGATCTACACCAATCATCCATAACTAAAACCACCAACTGGTGCAGGAATTAACATTGCTCGTCTTGTGACAATGGCACCTGTTGAGGGGTGGGATGTAGACCCACTCTAGACCCCACAATACAATATATTCCAGCAAACTCTTTGGATATTTTCCTGGTATTATATTCTAAATTTATATGACTTCTACAGCTGATCCTTCCTTCCCGGGACCGCTCATTACCCTTCATTAGGGCTTGGACTCCATGTTGTCTTCCCCATCTCCCCGCTATAGCTTTATTGCTCCCAGCAACTTGTCTAATTTTCCTACAGTTCTGCCATTGATGGTAAATGGCTGTAAACAGTCGGCCCTCTGTAATGTCACGTTTCGTATAAATCAAACATTCCTTGTCATGTTGATAGCTGGCGTTTGTCTAATGTATTTTATATTACGTATCCTTAACCCCGCGGCTCTATTTCATATGGGCTATTATGTTCTTATGGTGGAAAGTACATTATCAGTAATTATAGCACATGCTAACATTATACGATCAATCCGGGACCCTCTCCATTGAAAGAAAACCAAATAAAAGTTGGGTAATCATATGAAGGCTACAATATATAGCTAGCATTGTCACATGATGCAGACATTATATATATAGTCTATGTTTATAGCCCATTGGAATACTAGTAGTACACAACATCATGTAAGCTCCTGCAATGTCCACCGAAACTCTCAGGCCAGGATGATAAATTCATAAAAAGATCCTTAAAATCATTTAGTTACAGATGTATACATCTTATTTTGTCTTACTTGTACAGTATGTAGAGCTGTATACATTTATGAGATCCTGTATTGCTCTAGCTGTCCTACTGGGGCCTCACCTTAGGGGTTAATGGAAGTCTAGATGACGATATTTTGGAGACCTGTCACTTACGGAGCTGAAGTTAGTCTAAAGCTACAGAATGGAACACAGAAACTAAAAAGGAAGGCTTCCATTTAAACTAGACCCCATAGGACCTATGTAGTTATGTCAGCAATTAGTGGGCTTAAATCTGCTGATGGTATTATTTTAATGATTACATCCTTGGTGGTCTGGGGCAGTGAAGGACTTAACTGGTTGTATATGGAAATAAATAGTTACAGTAAATGGTAACATCTTTGGTAGTCTATAATTCAAAAGGGGTGAATAATAACATCCCTGGTGGTCTAGGACAGTGAAAGATATAATCCCTAATTGTATATGGCAATGAATAGATACAGTAAATGGTAAGATCTCTGGTTGTCTATAATTCAAAAGGGGTGAATAATAACATCCCTGGTGGTCTAAGACAGTGAAGGACTTTATAACATCCCTGGTGGTCTAGGACAGTGAAGGACTTTATAACATCCCTGGTGGTCTAAGACAGTGAAGGACTTTATAACATCCCTGGTGGTCTAAGACAGTGAAGGACTTTATAACATCCCTGGTGGTCTAGGACAGTGAAGGACTTTATAACATCCCTGGTGGTCTAAGACAGTGAAGGACTTTATAACATCCCTGGTGGTCTAGGACAGTGAAGGACTTTATAACATCCCTGGTGGTCTAGGACAGTGAAGGGCTTAATAACATCCCTGGTGGTCTAGGACAGTGAAGGATATAATCCCTGATTGTATATGGCAATGAATAGTTACAGTAAATGGTAAGATCTCTGGTTGTCTATAATTCAAAAGGGGTGAATAATAACATCCCTGGTGGTCTAAGACAGTGAAGGACTTTATAACAGCCCTGGTGGTCTAGGACAGTGAAGGGCTTAATAACATCCCTGATGGTCTAGGACAGTGAAGGACTTAATAACATCCCTGGTGGTCTAGGACAGTGAAGGATATAATTCCTGATTGTATATGGCAATGAATAGTTACAGTAAATGGTAACATCTCTGGTTGTCTATAATTCAAAAGGGGTGAATAATAACATCCCTGGTGGTCTAAGACAGTGAAGGACTTAATAAAATCCCTGGTGGTCTAGGACAGTGAAGGATGTAATCCCTGATTGTATATGGCAATGAATAGTTACAGTAAATGGTAACATCTCTGGTTGTCTAGAATTTAAACGGGTGAATGATAACATCCCTGGTGGTCTAGGACAGTGAAGGACTTTATAACATCCCTGGTGGTCTAGGTCAGTGAAGGACTTAATTCCTGCTTGTTTATGGCAGTGAACAGATACAGTAAATGGTAACATCTCTGGTTGTCTAGAATTTAAAGGGGTGAATGATAACATTCCTGGAGTTTTCTTCTTCATGTTATGACATAATCAAATAAACCCCGATTCACTCATGTGGTTATTAGAGATGAGCGAATAATGAAATATTCGATATTCGATTCGAGTAGACCCTCAATAATCGACTATTCGATCAAATATCAAATCCCATTATAGTCTATGGGGGAAAAACTGCTAGTTCTAGTCCTAACAAGGGCTTTTGTGAAAATTATTTGCAAGAAAATTGTATATACTGATGGTGTGTATATATATACTGATGGTGTATATACACTCTTCAAGCAGTTTAGCTCTTATAAGAGCTGTTGGAGTAAGAGTCCTGCCTAACTGAAGCTAATTCCTAGTTAACCCTGGCAGAACGTCTCTCCCTATCTAAATCCAAGTCGCATCTGAACCGGATCTCACACCCACTATTCTTATAAAGTGGAGGTCACCTGATTTAGCCCGCCAATGGCTTTTTCATCATTTTTTTCGATGCCTACGTTGTCCTAGTTCCTGTCCCACCTCCCCTGCATAGTTATTGGTGTAAAAAAAGCGCAGGAAAGGTGGGAGGGGAATCACATTTTCACTGTGAATACCTTAGTATTCGATCGAACGGTATTCGCTTATCTCTAGTGTCTATCTATTGTATACCTATATGGGTTGGAGAAATCTCCCATTGAGCACCACGTGATAAGGCAAGTACTGTACCATTGTTGATACAAGATGTTGAGCCAGGGTGGTGAATAAGTAAATGATAATATCCCTAATGTTCTACAATGCAAAGGGGTTAATAATATCCCTGGTGGTCTTGAATGTAAAGGGGCTAATGATAAATTACCTGATTATCTAGAATGAAAAGGGGTTAATGATATCATCCCTGGTGGTCTAGAGCAGTAAAGGGATTAACAACAACACCTATGATGATCTAGGACAGTGTAGGTAATACAGGGCAGTAAATGATGACATCCCTGATAGTCTAGGTTAGTAAAAGGGATTACCAATAACATCCCTGGTGGTCTGGAGTAAAGAAAGATAGAGATCATGGTTATATAGGACAGTAAAAGGGTTAATGATTATATCGAGTAGTAGAAAAAATATTCCAGTCCGCACTCCTGAGATTTACTTAAAAACTAACCTTTAATTGTCCATATAAAAATGGGTAAATCCAATATAAAAAATTATATGTGGCAGTGATAAACACAAAAAGTGCATTTAAAAACCCATGAACTGGCTGACGCGTTTCTGGGTATGCTATACCCCTTAGTCATAGCCTATGTCAGTCAGGCTATGACTAAGGGGTATAGCATACCCAGAAACGCGTCAGCCAGTTCATGGGTTTTTAAATGCACTTTTTGTGTTTATCACTGCCACATATAATTTTTTATATTGGATTTACCCATTTTTATATGGACAATTAAAGGTTAGTTTTTAAGTAAATCTCAGGAGTGCGGACTGGAATATTATTTCTACTACTCGACCTTTCGTCTTTCCCTGGAGTCCGGGATCATTCAGCCGTGCACCCTGAAGATTGGTGAGCCTATGTTTTAAACTTTTTCTTTTTGCTTCACACGTTTAATGATTATATCCCTGGAGGTTTAAGGTGGTGCAGTGAAAGATTTATTTACCTACCTGTACTACATACTATGCTGCTCCTTTGCTCGATAGGTTATATATGTCATATAGCTTTATGTTATGGGCTGTATATGTACAGTGTACTAATCACATAACAGCGTAGAGGATCATGTTAAGGGCGATAAAGCAACTGCGTGATCTTTAAGAAGCTATGCAGAGAGCAAGCAGAGGAGGGGCAAGAAAAGACGGATTACAAGAGACCCTCCGATCTATACCCTCCGATCTCCTATACAACTGACCAGGCTATACAGAGTATATGTCCGATCCTACAGAGCAAGCTCAGTGACGTAGACGTGTTTTTTTTACCACTCCAGGGTCCTTCTGAATTCTAAAACCCTTCATTTGTAGCTTCAAAAGATATTGATGCCATTCAAGAGTTAAAGAGGCAAAAATAATTTCCGAAACAATCCTTTACGTTCCGCCGGCACCTAATGAGGCTGTAATTGTCACCTACGTCCACATTTAGCAGATTTCAGACTATTTAGCAGACTTTATAATCCGCCACTTCATAAATTTCTAAAGCTTAAATCAATGTGCACCGTCAGGCCTTCTGGCGAGGTTTCCTACGGCCGCCCTCGTATGCATGTTTTATGGGGCTGCTACCTCCAGCCTACCCTGCAAGGCTTGCCCTAATGAATCTGTCATGGCTTCTATTGATTGACATGCCAGCCTAAGTGAGACGTGATTCCGATTGACTTCCTAATTACTGCTACTGTGATGTCTCACCAACTGGTAAGGCCAGAGGTTAATAGTTCTGATGTTCAGCCATTGCTGCCTCTAGAAGCTCCAGTTAAATGCACTCCTTCCAAGTCAATATCTGAATCAAGATCTCAAGGCTATTGCAAAAAAAGAGATCAATTAAAGCCTTTTCTCTAGTCGTCGGGTGTGTCTGACAAGGGTTTGATGAGAAGACGATTAACTCCGTCGCTGCCGCAGGGGCATTAACTGCATTGCTAAGCAATAAACAGTAAGATCGTCCAACGTGACCCCATGGACCATAGACCAGGTAGACTTCACACTCAATTTGCCGTTCCAGACCTCCTATTACTTGGTTGACCATGGGATCCCTATCGATTACAGATGGGCAATCCCTATTGTATGCTCCGTAACTCCATGCAATGCAGTATTCTGTTATCTGGTGGGCGCACTATGGCAGCATTCATCTTCAGCTTCCTGGTTCATGAAGACAGTTGGCAACAAAGTAGCCAATATTATTTGGAAGTATCCAAAAACAAGTTATGTAACATTAATGTATGGGTTAGGTTAATTAGTGCCACATACCTGGGTGTAGACATAGCCAGCACATGTGGCCCACATCATTGTGGTCAACCTGCTGACCCCTCCCATATTCTCTGCACCTGGTGGACTTTTTCTTGGATGGTGCTGGGACCTCCTTTCTGCAGTCTATAGTACAGCTTATCGTTCCAATCCCTGCTACTGTTGCAATGGTGTCTGTTGAACCTAGGAACATAACAAACTGCACATGGATGCCATCTATAAGCTGCCCGATCTACTTTCTATAGATGACTTGGTCATGTGCATGGGGCCTGACTTATATTGATTCCCCCATGCTTTCCCCCAAAAATTGCAAAAGTAAGATTTATCATACAAAGAAGAGATCAAAGAATAAAAATATGCATAAATATATGACTGGGCAAAAATATCATATGTGTGATAACAAGTCATTAGAAGGAATGGTGTCATATGGACAGTAGTGCCAGTATTGCTGGACTGTGGGCTTTCTCCTGGCCTGTATACTTTCTATGGAATACATATATTTGCTATAACAGACATGTCAGGAGATGTGACAGCTCCTCTCTAAATCCAGTGACCCTCCAATGGCCTCTGCCCTGTCTGTAGACATTCATCTGCCTTTTCTTTTCCATCTGTCCCCAACCACCATTGCTGCTAAAACATCACCACACCCTCATTCCTCAGCCTCTAGTAATGCAAATAAATTCACCCCCCAGACAAAAACCCCAAAATAAATACAGACCCCCAACCAGTAAATAAATTCAACTTGTAGTGAATAATAGAAGGATCCGCAACACTTGTCCGGTAAATTTAAAATTCCATGATTTTATTCATAACTTTTTCTTTAAAAAATTCATGACAAACACTCCATAAAGGTAAAAAAAACACACAAAGGATAGTGGGACAGGACAATATAAAAACCGCTGTCAGTAACGCATAACTTGTCTGTATTTGCAGGTAAAGTCCTATTTAAAAAAATTGCCACCGGGCCCCCTGATGTCCCAGGCCCTGAAGCAGCCGCTACCACTGCTACCCCAGTATTTACACCCCTTGGTCTTAGGAGCTTCAGGGTAGACTCTTAAATAAAATCAGAGTCCAGACCCCCTAAATGCAGACACATATACTTAAACAGAAGCTCACATTCGCTTCCTCATTCCTTCTCTCCCCTCTGGCTTTGGAACCTGCACAAGTATGGTCATGTGCCTAGGTCCTTCTGCAGATCCTGCAGATCATTACATAATACAGTTTTGTAGGCAGCCATGGGCCTTTAGGAGCCTCAAGACACTTATGGTCTCCCAATTTGCCCATATTATTTTTCACCACGGAAAATATGTTAAGGATGTCTATAAGAACCTTCCTTTTGTAGCAGACAGTGGGTTAGTGATACACCATATCACCTAACCAGTTTGACATTGGGCCACTCCCAAGGGGGGGCAAACTCTACATTATACGTTTGGCCTATTAAAAATTTTGCACTAGGCCAATGAATACATTGCTGATAAGATGCAGTAACAGAAAACACAGGTAAAATCCTTAGCTATTACATCTTTTGACTCAATGTAAAAGCCACCTATCCTGAAAACCATATAAGCTGACCTAAAGAGTTCCTCCATATTCCAGCCAAGCTTAACCTCTTGCACCAGTTCCCCATTCCTTAGAGATTGTAGACTTGACTGGCAGCTCTCATTACCAAACGTATATTGGAATCAATTGTCTATTGTGATTGTTACAAGATTGTGATATGGTGGGATCTAAACAAATACCGTCAATGATCTGGATGTTACAAAGAGTATTATTAGATTGGCCATATACCGACCGTAGTCACATCTGAAATTTCAACATGTCTCCCCAAAGAGATAAAAATGGTATTGGTGACAGTAGCACTAAGAACAACGTAAGTGTCCAAAAACCATGTACAATATTATACAGCAAGGAACAGCCGTAAAGTGAGTACTTATATTCTTTTTCTTTTAAACATTGTCTTGGGCCACTGAGGAGCATTATACTGTGTGGGGCCACTAAGGGAGGTTTATACTGAGTGCGGCACAATGAGGGGGCAGTATACTGTTTGGGAGCCCTCAAAGGGGCATTGTAATGTGAGGGAACCACTCATAGGTTTTTATTTTGCGGGGGGATGCTGAGTGGCATTATGCTTTGCGGATAGCCACTGAAGGGGCGTTATGTTGTTTGGCGAGGCCTGTAAGAAACATTATGCTGTTTGGGGAGGCCTGTAAGAAACATTATGCTGTTTGGGGAGGCCTGTAAGAAACATTATGCTGTTTGGGGAGGCCTGTAAGAAACATTATGCTGTTTGAGTGCATAAAGGTTCGGTGGCTCAGGTTCCAGATTTTTTTGAGTCGGAAAGTTCAGTATTAACCACACCTTAATCTGGCTTAAAACATAGTGTAGAAGATAGAGATGAGCGAACAGTAAAATGTTCGAGATTCGATATTCGTTTCGAATAGCCGCTCAATATTCGACTATTCGATCGAATATCGAACTCCATTATAGTCTATGGGAGAAAATGCTTTGCTACAGGGGATCCTACCATTCGACTTAGAAGAGTCACCAAGTCCACTATGACACCCCAGGAAATGATGCCAACACCTCTGCAATGCAACCGGGACAGCAGGGGAAGCATGTCTGGGGGCATCAAGTACCTTTATTCTGTCGGGATCCCCTATCAGCTTGCGATAGGCCGGAGCTGACTTTTTCGCATAGGAATGCATTGACCAGCATTGATTGGCCAGTCTACGGGATTCGGCCAATCAACGCTGGTTCTGCCTGAGGAGGCGGAGTCTAAAATCGGTCCACAGCAGTTTACATTTCTGGTCCGATTTTAGACTCCACCTCTTCAGGCAGAACCAGCCATAGACTGGCCAATCAACGCTGGTCAATGCATTTCTATAGCGAGATATAGCAGAGCTGGCCGTGCGGTTAGCCCGGATACTCCGGACAGATGAAAGAGCTCTGCACTACACCCAACTATTACACTAAGGAATACATACCTCCCAACTTTTGAAGAACCAAAAGAGGGACAAAATGTGCGGCGCGCTACGCGCGCCGCGGCAAACTTAGCCCCGCCCACTTTTGTGTTGACTCCACCCACTCGTTAATTTTTCATGTGCCCGCACACAGTATAATCCTCCTACAGTCACCCGTAAATTATATGTCCCCCCTCTATCTCTCCCCCAGTTTCATATACACCCTTCATCTGCCCCCAGTTTCATGTCCCTCTTCCATCTCTGCCCCCAGATTCATGTCCCTCCATCTCTGCCCCCAGATTCATGTCCTCTCCATCTCTGCCCCCAGATTCATGTCCCTCCATCTCTGCCCCCAGATTCATGTCCCACATCTCTGCCCCCAGATTCATGTCCCCCATCTCTGCCCCCAGATTCATCTCCCCCATCTCTGCCCTCAGATTCATGTCCTCTCCATCTCTGCCCCCAGATTCATGTCCCCACATCTGTCCCCAGATTCATGTCCCCCATCTCTTCCCCCAGATTCATGTCCCTCCATCTCTGCCCCCAGTTTCATGTCCACTCCATCTCTGCCCCCAGATTCATGTCCCTCCATATCTGTCCCCAGATTCATGTCCCCACATCTCTGCCCCCAGATTCATGTCCCACATCTCTGCCCCCAGATTCCTGTCCCTCCATCTCTGCCCCCAGATTCATGTCCCCCAATCTCTGCCCCCAGATTCATGTCCCTCCATCTCTGCCCCCAGATTCATGTCCTCTCCATCTCTGCCCCCAGATTCATGTCCCCACATCTCTGCCCCCAGATTCATGTCCCCCATCTCTGCCCCCAGATTCATGTCCCTCCATCTCTGCCCCCAGTTTCATGTCCTCTCCATCTCTGCCCCCAGATTCATGTCCCCACATCTCTGCCCCCAGATTCATGTCCCACATCTCTGCCCCAGATTCATGTCCCTCCATCTCTGCCCCCAGATTCATGTCCCCCATCTCTGCCCCCAGTTTCATTTCCACTCCATCTCTGCCCCCAGATTCATGTCCCTCCATCTCTGCCCCCAGATCCATGTCCCCACATCTCTGCCCCCAGTTTCATGTCCACTCCATCTCTGCCCCCAGATTCATGTCCCTCCATCTCTGCCCCCAGATTCATGTCCCTCCATCTCTGCCCCCAGATTCCTGTCCCTCCATCTCTGCCCCCAGATTCATGTCCCCCATCTCTGCCCCCAGATTCATGTCCTCTCCATCTCTGCCCCCAGTGTCATGCCGTCCTCTCCATCTCTGCCCCCAGTGTCATGCTGTCCTCTCCTTCATCTGCCCCCAGATTCACGTTCCACCTCCACATTAAACTTACCTTCTCCTTGTACATCGCGTCTACAAGCCAGGAGCCGGCGGCAGCAGTGAAGCGAGGAGCTGACACATGTCAGCTCCTCGCTTCAGCCGCATGTGTCAGCGAGAGAGAGACGCAGCGGCGAAGTGAGCACGCGAGCAGCTTCAGCCGCATGTGTCAGGGAGAGAGGCGGCCAGCGGCAAAGCGAGGAGCTGACCTGTGTCAGCTCCTTCCTTCAGCTGCATATGTGTTCAACTCAGATCTGCGTCCTCTGGACGCAGATCTGAGTTGAAATCGGGACATACCTCCCTCCAACCGGGACCGCGGGACATGTCACCCAAATCGGGACTGTCCCGCGGAAATCGGCACGGTTGGGAGGTATGGGAATAGCCGAGCCGAGCGTGTCAGTAGTACTAAGGAATAGCCAGCTGAGTGTGTAGGAGATGTAGGAGAGCTGGCAGATATGCAGCAGACTAACATGCTCAGCTTGGCTATTCCTTAGTATTACTAACACGCTCAGATCGGCTATTACACTAAGGAATAGCCAAGCTGAGCATGTTACTAGTACTAAGGAATAGCCAAGCTGAGCTAGTCGTGTTAGTACAGGAGGAGTAGCTGGAGGGATGGTTGGGTGTAGTGCAGAGCTCTTTCACCTCCGGTGTCTGGAGTAGCCGGGCTAACCGCACGGGCTCTGCTATATCTTACTATAGAAATGCATTGACTAGTGTTGATTGGCCAGTGTACGGGCATTCGGCCAATCAATGCTGGTCAATGCATTCCTATGGGAAAAAGTCAACTTGCGCATATCGCAAGCTGACAGGGATCCGACAAAATAGAGCCCCAAAGAGCTGGGTGAGTGACATTCCCCCCTAAATAAAGGTTATCCTTAGCTAACCCTGCCTGTACATCTATCCCTGTCTCACATTCATATAGTTCATAGTCCCAAATTAGTCGAATGGTAAATCCACCATTCATCTAAATTGGAGGTTATCTGTTTCCGGCCGCCAATTCCTTTCTCCGATTTTTTTTCACTGCCTACGTTGTCGTATTTCCTGTCCCACCTACCCTGCGCAGTTATTGGTGCAAAAAACGCGCCAGGGAAGGTGGGAGGGGAATCAAATTTTTAGGTGGTTTGGCACCTGGTGTTCGATTGGAATCGAACACCTCGAACGGCCTGATATTCGATCGAATATCAATTCAATTGAACGCCATTTGCTCATCTCTAGTAGAAGACTGTCAGAGCTCCTAGGAACCTATCTATAAAACATAGTGTATGACACTGTCAGGGCTCCTAGGAACCTATCTATCAAATTTTAGCTGTAATGATTAGGTGGAGCCCCAGGAGAAATGTAAGAAATAAAAAAAAAAAAATTCATATTCACCTTCTGTTACCTCTTTTGGGCCTCCTTGTGACATCCGGTGCTATCTCCTGGCCTCTTTAGTGATGTCATGCACCTGGACTCACCACAGAGCCCCAATTGCATGATGTCATGATGCTCAGCAAGCCCATGTGACCGCTGGTGGCCCAATCATGGGACTCAGAAGTGACCCCATAACATCACCAGGAGAGCTGGATGCTGCGAGTAGGCCCAAAAGAGGTGAGAGAAGGTGAGTATAAATGTTTTTTAGACCTCCCCTGGACTTCGCTGTATTATAGTCTGTGAGCTGAAGAGATTTATCTCCCATTAATGTTAATTCTACATGCTTAGCTCTAAGGATTTGTTCGCACATCGTTTACGTAAGGATCTGCTGGCAAAAGTTCTGATATTGGCATTTGGATTTCTACAGCAGATGGGCAGTTTGCTACTGATCCACATAAGGATCGATCCTATTGTCATTGCGACATCAGTTCAGACAATTTTTGGCTATTCTGTATGGAATTTGTAGATATTAGTGGTTGCTTTCTTCTTCTCATGAAGTCACATCATGTCCGATTACCAACAAACATGATGTCACTTCCTGAGAAGAACCATATTTTCGGAGTCCTACACAACTTCTTTATTAATTGTGACATGTCTGTTTTTAGAATAATAGTATTCAATGGGAAGAGCGGCCACCATGTATTCTACAGTGCAGACCCAGAACTAATGTCCGAGATCAGAATTCACTCAGATCGCGGGCATTGAAAGCCAAAACTTCACCTCCAAAGGATAAAAATGGCTGGTCCCCACTGTCCTCGTATTTTTATCGTTGCAGGACAGTTCCTGTGTGGTGAGATTTCTGGAGCCATCCTGTTCCTTTGACAATTGGGAACCTGTTGAAGGCTTCCAGGCTTGTTATTGCACTATAGGTATTGAGGCGGGTCATTGACCCGCCTCAATAGCTATGTAGCAAATATTAAATACACTGCAGTACAGTTGTATTGCAGTCTATGGGACCTGCATTCAGAAGGTTAGCAGGTTCAAGTCCCCTAGGCATAAAAAAAAAAAAAAATGAAAAAATTTAAATATTTCAAAAGTCAATGGAAAAGAAAAAAATTCGGATCACTCCCCTTTCCCTATATTTGAAAGAAAGATAGATAAACACAAACATATTATACATTCCCATGTCTGAAAACACTTGATCTACAAACATATAAAAATATTTTTTGGCTAACACCATAGCAGGAAAAAAAATTGAAATATTGCTGTTTTTTCACCGTTTTGCTCCCCATAAAAATAAAGTGATCAAGACATCAAACATTCCACAAAATGGAATGGCCCCACAAAAAACCCCCAAAAAACATGCCCTAAGCATCCTCATACATGGAAATATATAAAGGTTAGGGGTGTCAGAATATGGTGTCTCCAAGAAAAAAAATTTCTTTGCAAAGATTTGGATCTTTTTAAGGGGTTAAAAGGTAGAACGAACAATATGCTTTTGTTGTCCCCAGAATTGTGCCGACCCATAGATTACAGGTGACATGAGATGACTGAACAGTGAAATTTTCGATATTCGTTTCGAGTAGCCCCGCAATATTCGACTACTCGAATCGAATATCGAATCCTATTATAGTCTATGGGGGAAAAATGCTTGTTTCAGGGGTAGGCAACATTCGATCAAATTGAACTTACCAAATCCACGAGTGAGGGTCGGGCTGGATCCTCCGAGAAGTCTTCTCCTTGCAGCGTCCCCGCGGCGTCTTGCGGCTCTGAATTCACTCTGCCAGGCATCGGGCCTGGGCAGAGTCGACTGCGCATGTCCGCACTACAAGAAAATGGCCGCTTACAGTCAAAGTGGGCATTTTCTTGTAGCGCGGGCATGCGCAGTCGGCTCTGCCCAGGCCCAATGCCTGGCAGAGTGAATTCAGAGCCGGAAGACGCCGCGGGCACGCTGCACGGAGAAGACTTCTAAAGGTAGGAGAAGAACCAGCGTTGATTGGCCGACTGTATAGCATTTGGCCAATCAATGCTAGTTCTGCATCGAACTTTTCCATTTGAATAGCGAGTGGTACTCGATCGAGTACGAGTATTTCGAATACCGCAATATTCGATCGAATACCTACTCGATCGAATACTACTCGCTCATCTCTAGTGACATGTCATTTTGGCTGCAAAGTGAACGCCGTGAAAACAAAGCTCGTAAGAATGTCGCACAAACGCAGGTTTTCTCCAATTCCACCCCGTTCTGAATTTTTATTCCAGCTTCCCAGCACGTTCTATGGAATATTAAATGGTCCCATTACAAAAAAAAAAATTGCAAAATCTGCAACCAAAAAATCTGCAACGTAGAACTTCAGCCCTGGAAATCTGAATTTATCTTTAGAGGTAAACGAAAAAAGAAAATCCAAGTAACTACAAAGTTCCCCAAAATGCGTCTATTACCTCCAACCATCCCCTTAATTGTAACTCTATTTAATATGAAGGATAAACCATCCGCGGCTGTGATTTATCGGGTTACGGGCGCTCTGTTCCTAGCGGGATCGTTGTCATTCATAGCACTTGTGTCTTGACACTGAAATAACAGACCCCTGCCCTATAATTGTTAAACTCAGCTGGTTTTAAAAACCCATCATTCTGTTTGTCATGAGCCGCCTCTACACGCCGGCCCTTGTCCTTGGCTGTATAGGCAGAAAGTTGTCAAAGGCCCCTTTTTGGCCTCTGAAAAAAAAAAAATCAATTTCAATCAACATGGAGTGTAATATTATCAAATGTCAACCAGCGCGGTCGTGGGCTCTGAAAATTATCCTTGACAGCTTCTTGTCGACTTAATTAAGTGCTACCAAAAAAAGGCAAAATATCTCAAATTGCAGTTCTCGTTCTCCGTTCTTCACAGGCCGTATTGACAGCTTGGAGAAAAAGATTACCTCTGGGGTTTTATTGATAGGTCTTTGCCTGATATTGGAATGATTGCTCGGCAGATAAATCACATTTAGATTTCTTAGTAATTGAAGAGGATTGATTGAATTGTTAGGACAGTCCCGGAGGGAGTTCTTCACCCTCCCGCGTCGTGCAGAGGTTACCACCGGAGAAAGGACCTCTTCTGACAAGACTGATAAAGCTTTAATTGTTGGCATGATGGGGGCGCCGGATCGGGGGGTCTTGGTGGTCATGAAGACAATGAAGTGCTGATTGATAAGGGAAGGGACAGCTACAGGATAATCCATATGTTTAAGACAGATGGAGTAGAGGTGAATTTGTTATAGTTGAATTTTTGGGGGGCATGATGGGCTACGGGAAATCGGTGGTCCACATTTATCAATGTAGTTTAATGGAGAGTAAAAAGTTGAAATTGAAAATGGAAATTGAAATTTTAAAGTTGAAATTTATGAGCTAACCACGGGATAGGTTGTAGGTGTCTGATCCAAAGATGGGACCATGTTGATCAAAAAATTGGGAATACTGTGCCCCTGGTTTAAATAGAGTGTCAATCAAGTTTATTCACCATCTATGGGGTTATTGAAGAACAGTATTGTGCTTCAATAGGCTGAGGGCCTTTGGAGTCCAGGGGGCACTTTTTTGGGGGCCTTTTTCAACTCTGTGGTGGCATCAGCCATCTTCTTCAGGGGGAGTAGCATACCAGCCAGGGATAGAAATAGACTTGATAGGCTGGTAAGAAGGGCCAGCTCTGTCTTGGGGAGCCCCCTGGACCCAGTACAGGTGGTGGATGACAGAAGAATACTGTCCATGGTGAGCTCCATGCGGGAGAACAAATCCCACCCCATGTATGAGACCGTGACAGCACTGGGCAGTACTGTCAGTGACCGACTGCTTCACCCCAAGTGTGAGAAGGAGCTCTATCGGAGATCCTTCCTCCCAACCACGGTCAGGCTGTATAATCAACATCAGACCAAGCGAAGATCACTCCGCACAGAGAACTAAATGATCCTGAAGTCTTCTTTTCTTTTTAGTTGCTATGACTCCTAGGATATACTCCATCTGCTATGAGCTTGTATGTGTTCTTTATTGTAAGATAATACTGTATTATCCATGCTCCTGTGACACACTGAATTTCCCCATGGTGGGACTATTATTGGATTATTTTATCTTATTTGGGCTATGTTTGTCATTCCCATAGAGAGTGGCACGTGCAAGTTCTCCGCTCTTTTCCCACATGGGACTTGGGGACCCCTTTTCTTCAGTGGATGTCCCTGCAGTAAGATTCCCACCACTTAGACTCTTATCACGTAAACTTGGGATAATATCCTTGGAATATCAAATTTGCACCATTTTTGGTGAGTTTTTTACTCATTCATACAATTTTAGAAATTAAGATGAAAATGGACATGGGTTACCAAGAGCTGTCACATTTTTATTCTGGAGTGAAAATGGTGAAAATTTTTGGCTCAGTTCCACATCTTCTCATCTGCTCTATAACGGTTTCGGGCCTTATCCACACAAAAAAGTGTACCATCCAAGGAGGGGCCAATGCACTCCGATGACACTGTGATTGGCATCCAAGTGCATTCTGTAATGTATTCACCTCTATCGGGGCTTCTGGAACGTTCCACTCCAATGACAAAGAGCAGGATAGGACCTGCTCTATATTCATCGAAATGAAACAGACCATTGGACACCCCCTTGGGTAAGGATCAGAAGACACACACTTGTTTGTCTGCATGGGTCCTCTCCTATAGAAAGCCCCAGGATCATGCAGGACATACATAGAGAAGTACTGACTTATACTGATGGGATAAAAGCTGCTAACTCTCACTATATTTAGTGGTGAAGGTGGAGCAGGGAAACATCATATAAAGTGGAGAAATAAGCATTTTACTGATACGATATAGAATAAGGTTTATTGCAATCACTTCAACTACTTAGTTATGGGAATTTTGTTGAAAAGTTACTGACCATAGAAGCCACCACCACATAGATCTATGGCTCCAGGGGAGTAACCGTCCCTGTCCCTGGTGTTCCGGTGTTCCCAGCCACTGTCGAAGTCCTGCAGTGCCCAGGGGCTTTTCTAGCAGAAGTCCACAATGCTTGTGTCCTAAGCAAAGGAACTGGGTCGTTACATTGATATCCCATGTCCTTCCTGATTGGCCTCAGTGTTCATCTTTGGTGGGGACTTCCACCAGAAAAGCTCCAGGGCGCCGCAGGACCGGACAGGGGCCTGGGACAGGTAAGTATGTTTTTTTTTTTTCACTTTCCCCGGCCTCCTGCCACAGAACTAACATATCCTGGACAAGAGCTTTAAGGTGTGATTAAAGATGAGTAAGTCATGTATTTCATATATTAAAGGAATGAGTCTCAAAAGGGGGAAACTTTATATGCTAATGAAATACAATGGATATGATTTTTAAGTGTTTTCCTTAATAATATTGTATAGATAAGTGGACTATGTATGTACTATGTGCTTTTGTAGTGAACAGAATCCCTTAAAGGGTGTGTCACCAGAATCAGCATATCACCCCAGCCCTGCAGATAGATAGGTTACTGTCACCAGAACCAGCATATCACCCCAGCCCTGCAGATAGATAGGTTAGTGTAAACAGACCCAGCAGATCACCCCAGCTCTACAGATAGATAGGTTAGTGCCACCAGAACCAGCATATCACCCCAGCCCTGCAGATAGATAGGTTACTGTCACCAGAACCAGCATATCACCCCAGCTCTACAGATAGATAGGTTAGTGTCACCAGAACCAGTATATCACCCCAGTCCTGCAGATAGATAGGTTACTGTCACCAGAACCAGCATATCACCCCAGCCCTGCAGATAGATAGGTTACTGTCACCAGAACCAGCATATCACCCCAGCTCTACAGATAGATAGGTTAGGGTCACCAGAACCAGCATATCACCCCAGCCCTGCAGATAGATAGGTTACTGTCACCAGAACCAGCATATCACCCCAGCTCTACAGATAGATAGGTTAGTGTCACCAGAACCAGCATATCACCCCAGCCCTGCAGATAGATAGGTTAGTGTCACCAGAACCAGCATATCACCCCAGCCCCGCAGATAGATAGGTTAGGGTCACTTGAATCAAACAGTGTTTCCCCAACAGTGTTTCTGTTGCCTCTTTTGACAATATGCAATTGAGCTCTTTGGAACATTGAGGGTGTTTCCACTGCTCCAAAGAGGTAAGCAGTCACGCCCTCAATGCTCCATCCAAAGTGTTAATGTGCACCCTTTAATTCTATCTGTCGGGCTGGGTTCTGATGACATACTCCCTACATTATAGTTGAAGAATAACCTTGGTTCTAGCTTCTGGCAGACACGTTTTTCTATTACACCAAACAAATGTAGCAGAGTTGAAATTGTTACCTGAATGATATTCTTCTTTACGTTCCTATAATTCTGTAGGTTACCTCCTAAGGGTTAACACCTCAGATAACACAGTACATTAAAATTTTTGGTTCTGTCAATTGACAAACTCTTCTCTCCTACATCTGTATTTATAAGTTGCTTTCTGAGGGCAGTCTTGTTTCTCTTTTGTCTGACTCAATAAACCTTCCATCATCTATTGGCAAAGCCTCCTAAATGGTGATTTACTTACTTTACATTTGGAAAGAAAGGCAAGTATTGACAACGCAAAGACAAGTTCAGATGAGAAGAGGCGGGAGCTGACTGGGCCCATTTACTGAGGGGTGTTTAAGTAGTATTATGTATCGACACTGCACGTCTGACTTACTTATTGATGTTCCTTTAAGATTTTAGTCACTGCAGACGGGTCTAATTAAACACTTGTGTTGGTTAAGAGAACAGGATAGGGATCAATCAATCTGCATCTACGTCCTAGGGGCAGGGGCTATTCCCAGTGTCAGGGGGGCGCCTGCTATGTGTAAAGCCATGCGTTCTGAAGCTAACAGACTAACGGGGCTTATATGATCATGAGGAACAAAGTGCAGTATATACAAACCTCCCAACTTTCAAAGTGTTGAATTTAGTTCCACCCACTTCTACTTTGACTCCCTCCATTACCATCCATTTCTTTCTGCCCTCACACAATATAATGCCCCATGCAGTCACCCTAATGGCCTCCTGGTGCCGCTACAGTTTAGTGTTCCCTTCCCACTGCAACCAGTTTAATTTCCACTTTTACTTGCCCCAGTTTAATGTCCCCTTTCATCTGCTCCCACAGAATTATGTCCCCCTTTCATCTGCCCTCAGTATAATGACCCCCTTCATCTGCCCCAAATGAATGTCCTCTTTCATCTTCCCCCACAGTATAAGGGTCCTTTCACACGGAGGAAAATGGCACTTTATTTGGTGCTGAATTTTACACGCTAGAAAAAAAAGCCTGGATGCCGCTAGCTTTTTTTCCACTAGATTTTCCGCTAGTGGAAAAAAAAGCTAGCGGAACCCATTGAAATCAATGGGAGGCTTTTTTTTCAGCGTGGAAAATTCAGCCCCAAATAAAGTGCCATTTTCCTCTGTGTGAATGGACCCTAATATTCCCCTTTTATCTGCCCTAGTATACTGTCCACTTTCATCTGCCCCAATTTAATGCCCCCCTTTCATCTGCCCCCACAGTATAATGTCCCTCTTTCATCTGCCCCAGTATAATATCCCCCTTTCATCTGCTCCCAGTATAATGTCCCCCTTTCATCTGCTCCCAGTATAATGTCCCCCTTTCATCTGCCCCAGTATAATATCCCCCTTTCATCTGCTCCCAGTATAATATCCCCCTTTCATCTGCTTCCAGTATAATGTCCCCCTTTCATCTGCTCCCAGTATAATGTCCCCCTTTCATCTGCTCCAAGTATAACGTCCCCCTTTCATCTGCCCCCACAGTATAATGTCCCCCTTTCATCTGCCCCCACAGTATAATGTCCCCCTTTCATCTGCCCCCACAGTATAATGTCCCCCTTTCATCTGCCCCCACAGTTTAATGTCACGTGGTAGCAGAAGGAAGAGGCAGGAGTGTAGTCAGGAGCGCCGGGTAATACACAGGAGGGTTACAGAGTACCCAAATCAGGATCCAGACAAGGGAGGTCAGAAGAAAACCAAAGATCATGCCCAGGAGGTCAGGAAGATGCCAAATCAGGAGATCACGAAAGAGAGGTCTGTAAAGCAAGCCGGGTCATACACCGGCAGAGTGATCAGGGATAGCAGGGACAGGAGACAGGCAGGGAGAAGTAGCTAGGGAGCTGATGCCGCGATAAACAAATAACCAGCGGCAGGCTAGGGCCAGAATGAGGCTTATATAGCCTCCGGCCCGAAGCTGACCTCCCTGATCCCGGAAGGATTGGTCCCGGCACTAGGGGGAAACTGAAACCTCCGCAGACTGAAGTGCAGGCCTACCCCACACCGGGACCAGCTGCGTGCGCCATGCCAGTGCTGGACACAGAGTGGGCCGGAAGCCTCCGTGCAGCATAGCAGAGGCCTCAGTCCATCCTGGCAGATATACCTCCCGCCAACCAGGACAGGACCCGGAGTTCAAAACTGTCCCACTGAAAACAATCCTTTTTAGGGAAGAAATAAAAGTTATGGGTTTGGAAAGTAAAGAAGCAATTGCGTTTCTTTTGGAGATGCAGGAGATGTAGGTAGCAGTCGTGGTCTGGCTTGGGGTCTGGATAAATACGGGTGGTCTGATTTTAGGTCTGAGCTTATTTAGGGGTATAGTCTGGGGTCTGAATAAATTGAGGTGTTTAATTTGGGGTCTGAATTTGCGCTGCCATATAGGGTGGAGATAGCGTACAACAGCTGCCATTTGGCACAACTCAAGAGGATTGGCATCATGGTGAGCTGTCAATGGCCTTCACAAGGGTGTTTTCGGTCTTGTGTCAGGGCCCTAAGCCTGTAGGTACGGTATATGTATCTATAAGGAAACATATAAATAATACAGTTATCTCTGCTGCATCTGTATCACTATTCTCTTATGTAGTGTGCAGCGGTATTATAGTATTTTCTAGGTCAGGATTCAACTTTACAGGGTATACAGTATATTTTTTCTTGACATTGCAAAGGTTTGCAAGTAACCTAGTGTGTGCCGAGCCAAAACCTGCTTCAGAGCCACCGACTCCATCCTCAGGAATACAGGCTGAACTCCTATAATGGCTACCGCCATTCTGTGCATCCAAATGGATTACAGTATACTGAGCGTTCTCTTGGCAAGTAGGACGCTTTGTGATTGCAAGTGCTGAATACATTAAGTTAATGACGTTGCACACATGCTCTTATGGCTCTAACAGTTCATTACTCTGCTGCGCGTGTAGAGATCTGCATACGGCTATGGGACGTTATAAAGAGTTGTGGCCTGTGATAGAAGCCGTACTTCTCCTTAGAGACGCTTCTTACTCTGTAACTTAACTTAATGGAGGATTAACCAAGTCTAAATTAACAGTTTGTTTATAGCTGAGTGGTAAATAGCCAGAAGTTCTGGCTTCATGCAACGTGAGAGCGTCACGCACACCATTGTGTATTTGCTCTATAAATACAGATGTAGCAGAGTTCACTTTGTTGCATTTCTTGTTTTTTGGGTTCCCTGTGATAGATTATTGTCTATCGGGCGTTAGGAATGGAGCTAGAGTTTGGAGGTGTAGGTAGGAATGGAGGAAGACAAGCATGGACTACTGGTTGTAGTGAACACGTTGAAGTCCAATTGCCCAATCTTTCTTAATAAAGATGGACAAACCTCTGAAGAGTCATTTCAGGCCAAACTTAATCTTATAGAATCGGGAGTGAAATTAAATTGGGGGTGTCTTCAGACTCTAGAGTATAATAGGTGGAGGTCCCTGAGAGGTGCAAAAAATAACAAACTCATATAATCAACTTCAATCATTTCTTCTAGGCCTTCTCCCGGTGTCCAGTACTCTCTCTGGGTTCTCCTCTGGCCTCTTCCGGACTCTCGGGTGATACAAGGAAAGACCAAATGGCAGATTTGTGGTAGCAAATCTGAACAAGAAGGACCTGATAGGACTCCTGGGTGATGTCATGGATCCAGGGTACCACAGCAGTCACGTTAGGCACTTTGATGTCAGTGTTCCCCATGTGGCCAATCACAGGCTTCAGCGGTGACCGCATGGAGCATGGTGTCAACCAGGAGGCCAGAAGAGGACCCAAAGAGAGAGTGCGAGATGTTCTGGGTTCTCCTCTGGCCTCTTCCAGACGCCTGGTTGATACAAGGAAAGACCAAATGGCAGATTTGTGGTAGCAAATCTGAACAAGAAGGACCCGCGCTCGCCAGATAGGACTCCTGGGTGATGTCATGGATCCAGGGTACCACAGCAGTCACGTTAGGCACTTTGATGTCCAGATGCTCAGTGTTCCCCATGTGGCCCAATCACAGGTTTCAGCGCATGGAGCATGGTGTCAACCAGGAGGCCAGAAGAGGACCCAAAGAGAGAGAGTGCAAGATGTTGCAAGGAGGCCCGGTAAAGGTGAGGGGAGATGAGAATAAGTGCTTGTTAATCTTTTAAACCTACCCTAGGCTTCCACTTATTATATTCTGGAGATGACCTCAGAATATAATAATTTCACTTACGGTTCACGGTTGACAAACCCCTAAGGTTTCGGGTTCAGGTCGAACCCAAAACTTTTGGAAAATTCTGGTCAAATCTGATTCAATCCAAACTGGTCTGCTCATCTCTACTTCTTACCCGTATCTGCCATTGGGGAAGAGTCAGAATATCCCCATAAGCATTAGATGGTCATTAAACCCAATATCAACATTTATTTAAGGCTCTGTTCACATCACATATAAGCTGACACGGTTATAGGTGCAGAATGTTGGACATCCCATCGAGGAATGGATGCATAATCAATATAATGCAGCATTTTGGGCAGACATGTCCTTCATCATGGGAAATATGTGTCCCATTCTCATGACTGGGACATAGGTCATAATAGCCTTCAATTTTGGGTTTCTTCTGGTGGACCATTATTGTGTTTGAGGCTGGGCTCATCCTTTGCTACTCTGATGGGCCAATCCATCAGTGACCTGGAACCCAAAGCGAGTAGTGGAGAGTAGAAACAAGCTCGAAAAGTGTCAGACGTTCCCATTGATCGGTGGCCTCAGCCAACGGGATGCAGCGACGTCTCCGGTCCTTTGGTGAGGCCAATCAGTGGTCATGTGTGGCATGGACTTCTGCTGGAAGAAAACAACGTAGCAGCATGGCCAGACCACACTAGGAGACACCGGAGCACCAGGGACAGGCAAGTTGTTTTTTTTTTCACGCTCATATATATATAAAAAAAGGACAACCCCTTTAACGTTTTGGAATAATAGAGATGCACTAGAATAAGACTATCCGATCCTCAATGACTTCTAGAATCTCTGGTACAAAACATCACCCTGGGGTTCCAATATTTATCTGCCAAGTATTGACTATATGGTATAAGGACAGAACCCCGAATTCTCGTCTCCATCTGCTGGAACTTCTATAATGAATTTGACTATTGAACCTGATGTACAGAAATGCTGCATAGTCCAGAACCGGTAAGAAGTGCGCAGACTTGTCATGAGCCTCCCCGCTTATATATATATTAACCCCCCGGAATGATTTAATGAAAAGATCAGCTCTGAATCAACCGGCCAACAGGAAGGGTCATTTATCACCATGGCAGGAGACTTCCAGACACAAAAATGAAGTGGCTCTGCGATTTATGCCCTAGGCTATTTATATGACATGTGTTTATTGGATGACAAGGGACTGGCTGTAATAAGACGGCACATCCTATAGTATCTCTATATACCCTATAGACAGGTATCGGAGGGTATCTTTCTTAATTCTGTGACATTTTATAGGGATTATCATTTTTATATTTGGCCTATGATTGGGGTTCAATGCATCTCTATAGCGGATGGAACGGCTAGAAAATATACACAAAGTGGATTGCAAAAGTATTCAACCCCCTCGCTGACTGTAGCAAATCATCTCGCTCCTTGGACTGTAATCGACGTATTAACCACTTCAGGACCGGGAGAGTTTTTCCGATTCATGACACATTTTGGGGGTTTATTGGTTCGTGTATATTATTATACACCGCTTTCTACGCTATTCAGCATAGTGCATGTGACATCAAGGAAGGAGCGGAGGCAACCGTGGACAAGATTGGGTATCGGTAGTCAGTTCCTTAGCACTGAGAGTATTTTTTGGTCAAACCTTGTGAGATTCATCTTGCGAGCTTTGCTCAGCGGTTTCTTTCGGTCCAAAAAAGTCAAAAATGGAAGTGGTATTATTATACTCTGGAGTCTCTATAGACAGTAAAGTATAATAAGTGGAGGAAATGAGTAAAAATAACAGTATTATGCATTGCTCATGGGCTTTGGCAGGAGTTTTAGGGGGTTTGGAATGACATCAGAGACTGCTCAGACATCACCACAGGCCTGTTGTTAGTTATATCTACCTCCTCTGGGCCTCCGTTCATTATATTCTGGGGTCTGACGACCCAAAATTTTTGGAATATTCTCCAAGATAACCGTAGGGAAGACTATGGGACATTATACTGTGTGGAGGGACCACTATTGGACATAATACTGTGTGGAGCGGCCACTATGGGACATTATACTGTGTGCAGGGGCCATTATGGGGCATAATACTGTGTGCAGGGGCCATTATGCGGCATAATACTGTGTGCAGGGGCCATTATGCGGCATAATACTGTGTGCAGGGGCCACTATGGGACATAATACTGTGTGCAGGGGCCACTATGGGGTATAATACTGTGTGCAGGGGCCATTATGGGGCATAATACTGTGTGCAGGGGCCACTATGGGACATTATACTGTGTGCAGGGGCCATTATGGGGCATAATACTGTGTGCAGGGGCCACTATGGGACATAATACTGTGTGCAGGGGCCACTATGGGACATAATACTGTGTGCAGGGGCCACTATGGGGTATAATACTGTGTGCAGGGGCCACTATGGGACATAATACTGTGTGCAGGGGCCACTATGGGACATAATACTGTGTGGAGGGTCACTATGGGACATAATATTGTGTGCAGGGGCCACTATGGGACATTATACTGTGTGGAGGAGCCACTATGGGACATTATACTGTGTGGAGGGGCCACTATGGGGGATAATACTGTGTGCAGGGGCCACTATGGGGGATAATACTGTGTGGAGGGGCCACTATGAGACATTATATTGTGTGCAGGAGCCACTATGGGACATTATACTGTGTGGAGGGGCCACTATGGGACATTATACTGTGTGGAGGGGCCACTATGGGACATTATACTGTGTGCACTATAGGACATTATTCTTGAAGGGGTTGTCCAGGAATTGGACATACTCTGGAGGGGCCAGGGGAATGTGGTAGCCTAAAGTCACTAATAGTTACTATATGGGAGTCTGTAAAGGGGCACTTACTGCATGGGGGCCAATAAACGGGCAGTATACTGTGTGGGGCACAATAAAGGGCTATTTACTGTGTGGAGGAAAGTATAGAAAGTGGCAGCACTGTGTGGGGACCAGTGAGGCAATATACAATGTGAGGGATAAGTGGGGGCTTTATAGCATGTTGGGGGCCAATAAAGAGACCATTATACCATTTGGGGGCCAGAAAATGGGGTGTTGTACTGTTTTGGTAATACTGTATGGGGGCAAGGAAAGGGGGCACTATACATTGTGGTGGCCAAGGATTCCCAGTCAAAAGTTTGCTAGTTACACCCCTGGCTCGGAATTTGCCAATCTTGTAGCTTGTCTATGATAAGCTTTACTGCATGACGCCACACTGCCCCCTTAAATATTATGCAATGTGGTTATATAAGGGTGTGAATATATTTGCAGTCCTATAGACGCCATCACAATTATTCCCCGGCTTTATTGCATGCGGTATTCTTTGCTTTAGCTCGGACTAACCATTCCTCTTCGTTTCACACGCCGCCATGTAAGGCCAGTCTTAAGGCCCGTTCTCGCAGCGCTTTTTAACCCATTGATTTCAATGTGTAGCGTGCGTAAGACGGCACCCATTGAAGTCAATGGGATTCTGTTTTGAAGCGTGTTTACGTGTCAGAATGAGCGCCGCGTTACTTCGTGAGAACGGGCCCTTACATTGCATTGTGTCTGCGTCATATGTATTGTGGATGCCCCTACCTAATATGGTGTACCGCCCTCTAGAGTGCATATGACCATACCATACAGTGTCATGTAAGATATTTCCCAAATAACATTACTCTATGTTGCGAAATAACACTTCGTAATTAGATATGGGCGAACCTCTTTGGCATGAGTCGGGTTTAATCCGAATATCTCAAATTGTTCAGTTTTTAACAAAACCAAACAACTGGGGATTCATCTGGGGATGCCGCCGCGATAATTATTATACGCTTGAGTCCCTTCAGACCCCAGAGTATAATAGGTGGAGGCCCAGGGGAGATGTAAAAAATAATAAAAGCACCCATACTCACCTTCCCTCACCTCTTTAGGGCCTCCTCGTTGTGTCCTGCCCTCTCCTGGTGACATCATGCACCTAGGGTCACCCCTGAGGCCTGTGATTGGGTCACCAGCAGTCATGATATCATAATGCACGATGAATCCACGTGACATCTGAGGCCCAATCACAGCCCTCAGTAGCCACCCTGGAACATGGCGTCAACAAAGAGCGTTGAATGTTGCGAGGAGACCCTAAAGAGGTGAGGCAAGGTGAGTATGGATGTTTTTTTATTTTTTACACTTCCCCTGGGCCACCACCTATTATACTTTGGCGTCTGAAGAGTTTTATCTGATTGTACGACCTGAAATAAATCAGGGAGTGGAGCCGCCCGAACCCGAAACGAATCTTGGGAGGTTCGCACCTCTCTATTCATACTATTGAAGTATGGACGCCATCCAGCTCAAGCAAGTTTTGCACCCGGTTTCCATTTGGGGATTCCAACCCCCATAGAAATCCAGCAGACCCCATTATAGTCTTTGGGGCTCGCGAGTTTCTGCAGGTGCCACTTTTTAAGCAGATTTGGTTTCCATATTTGGGGTCTCCAAACAGAGCCAAAGAACGGAAACCCGGGCGCAGGTGTGAACTTAGAGTAAGTTAACTACCAGACCCCCTAAATTCAGCAGATTCTAAGCCAGATTGCAAAATATTAGTCCAATTGAGTCCAAATTGGGGCAAAATTGAGTCCAAATTGGGGCAAGTTTATAAAATTGGCACAAAGTGCATTATAGACAATGGATCTTCTTATAAAACTGCAGATATACAGTAAATATTGAAAATCTTGTGAGCCAAGAACATATTACGACCCTCTATGGCACGGACGGCGCTAAATATTTTATAAGATTGGCGCAAACATAGCAACTGAACAACGCCCGAAGATGTGCACAAATAGGACTTTTGTGTGTCCTTCTATAATCTCCATCTATCGTTATAGGGGTCTGGGAAATATATAAATAAATGTGTGATGAACACCAGGCCCCTGGGCTGACAGCGCTACTCATGTAAGTGAATTACAGAGCTGAGCAGCCTAATGGCACAAGATGGCGGCCACTGATGACCTCTCCAGTCTGTGACATCTCCTGCTGTTTGATAGACGAGGCAGCGGTGGAAGCTTACACATGTGGTCTCCATGGGGGCATTGCATCGTCCCGTTGTTTTAGACATGCTGTACCTGAAGCAAGCCGTCAATGTATAAAGTTAATAACCTATATCGTCTCCTCAACACATTAAACACAAGCGAACTGCGCTATGACATCATGTGACCCGCCGACCTAATGAAAGAGACCGAGATAGATGTAGGAATGCGTGCACTGTGCAAGAATCCAAAACTTGTCACCTACGTCCATTTGCAGTCGTGATCTTTGACAATACACAGGAATGCGGAGCGGAGGGGGGGGCACGGAGCCCACCCTAATAGTCTATATGAAATACAAGTCGTTAAAATACTACATATTAGTAGCTTGCAATTTTTGAGGTTCTGACAAGGACCGAGGATGAACACTATAGCATTATTTTACAAGGGAGATGACAAATTCAGTCCAAGTGTATGGATCACCATTGTTGGATTCTGCCATCTGCAGTGATACCCAGCTTTCCTAAAAGTAAAGCAAATATCCTTTGCCCATCTTAAAGAGGACCTGTCACCAGGCATGTACATACCTACCAGCTTTCATAGGGCAGAAAGATGGACATCATGTGCGGAGGTCTGGGAATTTAGCCCCAAAGGCTATTCAGGCATATGTGGGGCTCATAGGGCTGATGATAGAGCCCCTTTAATGCCCTCTTCCAGTTGCCACCAGTTTAATGTCCCCTCCATCTACCCCAGTTTAGTGTCCCCCTTCATCTGCCCCAATTTATAGCCCCACCAGCTTCCCCCACAGCATAATGTCCCCCTGCAGCTACCACTACATTTTAATGTCCACCTCCAGTTGCCCCCATAGTTGTAAGTGGCCATTTTCTCGTGGCCTGTGGCCTCTGCCCAAGGCCCGAGGCCTAGAAGTTACAAGCCATCGCCGGAAGAAGAGGCTGAAGATGACGCTGCTGAAGAAGAGGAGGCGGCACTGGAGAAAGTTCTCTTGCAGAATTGGGGCCACCCCCAGTGCTGTCTGAGCGCTGGGGCCCGCCCCCAGTGCTGTGAAAGAACTCATTTACATACTGACAACAACTGGGATTGTAGGCGAACGGCGGTGCAGAGAAGACGACGAAAGGTAGGAGACGAATAGCCTTTCTTAAGGCTATTCCGACGTGGTACCTACAAAAAATTGTGTCTGACCTTTAAGGTCTCTCTCCAGCTTCCCCCATAATTTATTGTCCCCCTTTCATCTACCCCCACAGTTTAATGTCCCCCTCATTGATGAGTTGAAACCAGGACATACCTCCCACAGACCGGGACAGGACCCGGATTCATGGACTGTTCGACTAAATCTGGGATAGTTGGGAGGTATGCATAGGCAATGCATTTGGGGATTGTATCCATAGGGTCCCAGTGTCATTTTGGTATACATTGGGAAATCACGCATTGGCAAACCAGTATGGTTGACTAAGGCAACCCACAAAAAATACCCCCATACTGGTGGTCACACGTGCTCAGTAGCTCGGTCCCATCTTCTAGATCCTCTTGAACATGGGCACCGGAGTCATTTCTATTATTAGGCAGCAAGCCAACAGAACGCGGAGAATCCTTCCCACCAACACCGCTATTAAAATTGGACAAGTCTATGTAGGCTGGCCGCGTTTCAACAACTCAAAATCCCGCAGATTGCAGACGTGACAACGGCGCCTTAATACGGCATGCAACTTTTTTATGGACAAAAAGGAAAACTTCCGAGAGCAGGACGCCTTCCGTGGAGACGGTGGCGCCTTGTTATGGTGCCGATTTCACCAGGTGTACCCTCTCCTCCATTATCAGCCCGGTATACACTCGTAACACATGTAATTCTCCCATTCCGCCCTCACCCATTACGTTTTATTATGATTAGATTCCATAATTATTGCAGATGAATCTTCTGCGGTTTCCTTTGTGTAATTTCCTCCTTGATAGAAGCGCGACCTCCGGAGATTCAGAAGTATTATTTATGGGAGCACAATATTATTTTGCGGTGTTCTTACAACTTACTTGTAATTAAGGTTTATTAGATTGTAAGATGATGAACAATTAAAGAACAAGCTGTACTTAGGTTTTCCAGGTGTGATGCTCACCGAAATTGATTTCCAAATGTGTCTCCGAATAATTCCTTATTATCTTTTTAATTTCATTCACAGCTTTGCATTACTAAAAAAAAAAATTGGAGAAGATGAGAAAATTCACATTTTACTAACTATTTTGAGATGTCTCAGGGCAGGAGAATTTTCTTGGTATTTTTTTTCCACCGTGCACAAAGGAAAAGCAACAAAAAAATTGGTGTTCCAATTTAGTAAACACCAAGATGGACAAGCCGTAAGAATAGACAAATTTCCAAACTGTGACAAGTGGGAGGGGCATAAAAGACAAGATTGATTGTGATGTTTTTTTAGACACTTGAAACCTCAAAAAATTGGATCAAGTGGTGGAGGAGGATGGTGCGATGTCTACTAGATCAATGGCCGGTTATCTCCACTTGTCCGAGATTCAAAGGGACAAAATCCTCGACCTGAGAGAAGCTTCGTGTGCACAGCGAGATGGCAATGGAGGCTGCAATGGAGGTCAAGCCTCTACAGCAAAGGAACCTGCCATTGTCTTAGACTCAATGATAGCCCGAGCAATGGAGCATCATGCCACTACTTCTACTAGGATTAGGGTAGGGTATAGTGTGGCATAATGTATAGTACCCAGATATCTTTAATTTTATTTCAGGTACACTAAGAGCTCAGAATTACATTAATTTCATTGTGGAACCAGAGGTACGACCATTTCTCCAAAGTGTCCCATGTTGCTTATGTTACATTGAGCATCCTGTGTAGCCTAACCTTACTATCATGCACTACAACATCTCCAGACTTGTCTCCATCATGCAAATCTGCAACATCATTGGATAGCAATTGCAAAGGAAGCCGCCAGCATTAGATCTTGTATTATACCTCAGAGCTGCGCTCACTATTCTGCTGGTACAGTCACTGTGTACATACATTACATTACTTATCCTGTACTGATCCTGAGTTACATCCTGTATTATACTCCAGAGCTGCGCTCACTATTCTGCTGATGCAGTCACTGTGTACATACATTACATTACTTATCCTGTACTGATCCTGAGTTACATCCTGTATTATACTCCAGAGCTGCGCTCGCTATTCTGCTGATGCAGTCACTGTGTACATACATTACATTACTTATCCTGTACTGATCCTGAGTTACATCCTGTATTATACTCCAGAGCTGCGCTCGCTATTCTGCTGGTGCAGTCACTGTGTACATACATTACATTACTTATCCTGTACTGATCCTGAGTTACATCCTGTATTATACTCCAGAGCTGCGCTCACTATTCTGCTGGTACAGTCACTGTATACATACATTACATTACTTATCCTGTACTGATCCTGAGTTACATCCTGTATTATACTCCAGAGCTGCGCTCGCTATTCTGCTGGTACAGTCACTGTGTACATACATTACATTACTTATCCTGTACTGATCCTGAGTTACATCCTGTATTATACTCCAGAGCTGCGCTCGCTATTCTGCTGGTACAGTCACTGTGTACATACATTACATTACTTATCCTGTACTGATCCTGAGTTACATCCTGTATTATACTCCAGAGCTGCGCTCGCTATTCTGCTGGTACAGTCACTGTGTACATACATTACATTACTTATCCTGTACTGATCCTGAGTTACATCCTGTATTATACTCCAGAGCTGCGCTCGCTATTCTGCTGGTACAGTCACTGTGTACATACATTACATTACTTATCCTGTACTGATCCTGAGTTACATCCTGTATTATACTCCAGAGCTGCGCTCACTATTCTGCTGGTGCAGTCACTGTGTACATACATTACATTACTTATCCTGTACTGATCCTGAGTTACATCCTGTATTATAGTGTTGGCCAAAAGTATTGGCCCCCCTGCAATTCTGTCAGATAATACTCAGTTTCTTCCAGATAATGATCACAAGCACAAACTCTTTGGTAATATCTTCATTTATTTTGCTTGCAATGAAAAAACACAAAAGAGAATTAAAAAAAGTCAAATCATTGATCATTTTACACAAAACTCCAAAAATGGGCCGGATAGAAGTATTGGCGCCCTCAGCCTAATACTTGGTAGCACAACCTTTAGACACAATAACTGCGCACAACCGCTTCCGGTAACCAGCAATGAGTTTCTTACAAGGCTCTGCTGGAATCTTAGACCATTCTTCTTTTGGCAAACTGCTCCAGGTCCCCCCTGAGATGTGAAGGGGGCCTTCTCCAAACTGCCACCAAGAGATCTCTCCTCCCCCACAGGTGTTCTATGGGATTCAGGGCTGGACTCATTGCTGCCACTTTACAAGTCTCCAGGGCTTTCTCTCACCACCATTTTCTAGTGCTGACCTGAAGTGTGTTTTGGGTCATTGTCCTGCTGGAAGACCCCTGACCTCTGAGGGAGACCCAGCTTTCTCACACTGGGCCCTACATTATGCTGCACAATGTGTTGGTCGTCTTCAGACTTCATAATGCCATGCACACGGTCAAGCAGTCCAGTGCCAGAGGCAGCAAAGCAACCCCAAAACATCAGGGAACCTCCGCCATGTCTGACTGTAGGGGGCGTCTTCTTTTCTTTGAAGGCCTCTTTTTTTTCCTGTAATCTCTATGTTGATGCCTTTTCCTACTTTTGTCTCATCTGACCAGAGAACAATCTTCCAAAACGGTTTTGGCTTTCTCAGGTAAGTTTTGGCAAACTCCAGCCTGGCTTTTTTTATGTCTCTGGGTAAGAAGTGGGGTCTTCCTGGGTCTCCTACCATACAGTCCCTTCTCATTCAGACGCTGACAGATAGTACGGGGTGACACTGTTGTATCCTCGGACTGCAGGGCGGCTTGAACTTGTTTGGATGTTAGTCGAGGTTCTTTATCCACCATCCGCACAATCTTGCGTTGAAATCTCTCGTCAATTTTTCTTTTCCATCCACATCTAGGGAGGTTAGCCACAGTGCCATGAGCTTTAAACTTCTTGATGACACTGTGCATGGTAGACACGGGAACATTCAGGTCTTTGGAGATGGACTTGTAGCCTTGAGATTGCTCATGCTTCCTCACAATTTTGCTTCTCAAGTCCTCAGACAGTTCTTTGGTCTTCTTTCTTTTCTCCATGCTCAATGTGGTACACACAAGGACACAGGACAGAGGTTGAGTCAACTTTAATCCATTTCAACTGGATGCAAGTGTGATTTTGTTATTGCCACCACCTGTTAGGTGCCTCAGGTAAGTAACAGGTACTGTTAATTACACAAATTAGAGAAGCATCACATGGTTTTTCAAACAGTGCCAATACTTTTGTCCACCCCTTTTTTATGTTTGTTGTGGAATTATATCCAATTTGGCTTTTTGACAATTCTTTTTGTGGTTTTCCATTGAAGACAAATTAAATGAAGATAATAATACCAAAGAATTTGTGCTTGCAATCATTTTCTGGAAGAAAATGAGTATTAATTGCAGGGGTATTACCCCAGAGCTGCGCTCATTCTAAGCCATTTAACTGACATAAATGAAGAAATCTTTTATGTTTTTACTATAGACATATATATGGAGGGTCCGCAGTCACTTTCTGCATAGATAAACCTGATAGATGTAATTGCAGATTCCGCAGATGCTTTCAAGTAAATCTTTACCTTATTATACTGTACATTTATTTTACGGTGACCTTTTCCTGTGCCGGCTCATCAGCGGTGCACATTAGCAGCAATGCTCTTTAATAGCCTCGCATATTATGCATGTGTTGAATAAAGCGACATTAACTCTGCTGCCAGCTACACAATACGGAATTTTAAAAAGTTACCATGAAGTTTGCAGCAATATGTCTACATTGATTATATGTATGGAGCGAGGGATGGGGGAGGGAGTGTAATAAAACTGCAGGAAGAATAAAGTTAGCAGAACAATCTCTAGATTTCTCTGAAATTTCTGAATTGCTATTTAGTGGATGTCAAAATACAATAAACCATACTGTAACTCCCAAAATACCCTAAAGTTATTAGAACATAACACTACTGGGAGTAGTATTATAGTAGTTATATTCCTGTACATAGGAGGTAGTATTATAGTAGTTATATTCTTGTACATAGGAGTAGTATTATAGTAGTTATATTCTTGTACATAGGAGTAGTATTATAGTAGTTATATTCTTGTATATAGGAGAAGTATTATAGTAGTTATATTCTTGTACATAGGAGTAGTATTATAGTAGTTATATTCTTGTACATAGGAGCAGTATTATAGTAGTTATATTCTTGTATATAGGAGCAGTATTATAGTAGTTATATTCTTGTACACAACAGCAGTATTATAGTAGTTATATTATTGTACATAGGAGTAGTATTATAGTAGTTATATTCTTGTACATAGGAAGTAGTATTATAGTAGTTATATTCTTGTACACAACAGCAGTATTATAGTAGTTATATTCTTGTACATAGGAGTAGTATTATAGTAGTTATATTCTTGTACATAGGAGGTAGTATTATAGTAGTTATATTCTTGTACACAACAGCAGTATTATAGTAGTTATATTCTTGTACATAAGAGCAGTATTATAGTAGTTATATTCTTGTACATAGGAGCAGTATTATAGTAGTTATATTCTTGTACATAGGAGCAGTATTATAGTAGTTATATTCTTGTACATAGGAGTAGTATTATAGTAGTTATATTCTTGTACATAAGAGCAGTATTATAGTAGTTATATTCTTGTACATAGGAGTAGTATTATAGTAGTTATATTCTTGTACATAGGAGGCAGTATTATAGTAGTTATATTCTTGTACATAGGAGCAGTATCGTAGTAGTTATATTCTTGTACATAGGAGCAGTATTATAATAGTTATATTCTTATACATAGGAGTAGTATTTTAGTAGTTATATTCTTGTACATAGGAGCAGTATTATAGTAGTTATATTCTTGTACATAGGAGCAGTATTATAGTAGATATATTCTTGTACATGGGGCAGTATTATAGTAGTTATATTCTTGTACATAGGAGCAGTATTATAGTAGTTATATTCTTGTACATAGGAGCAGTATTATAGTAGTTATATTCTTGTACATGGGGCAGTATTATAGTAGTTATATTCTTCTACATAGGAGCAGTATTATAGTAGCTATATTCCTGTACATGGGGCAGTATTATAGTAGTTATATTCTTCTACATAGGAGCAGTATTATAGTAATTATATTCTTGTACATAGGAGCAGTATTATAGTAGTTATATTCTTGTACATAGGAGTAGTAGTATAGTAGTTATATTCTTGTACATAGGAGCAGTATTATAGTAGTTATATTCTTGTACATAGGGGGCAGTATTATAGTAGTTATATTCTTGTACATAGGAGCAGTATTATAGTAGTTATATTCTTGTACATAGGAGTAGTATTATAGTAGTTATATTCTTGTACATAGGAGCAGTATTATAGTAGTTATATTCTTGTACATAGGGGGCAGTATTATAGTAGTTATATTCTTGTACATAGGAGTAGTATTATAGTAGTTATATTCTTGTACATAGGAGTAGTATTATAGTAGTTATATTCTTGTACATAGGAGATAGTATTATAGTAGTTATATTCTTGTACATAGGAGCAGTATTATAGTAGTTATATTCTTGTACATAGGAGCAGTATTATAGTAGTTATATTCTTGTACATAGGAGCAGTATTATAGCAGTTATATTCTTGTACATAGGGTAGTATTATAGTAGTTATATTCTTGTACATAGGAGCAGTATTATAGTAGTTATATTCTTGTACATAGGAGCAGTATTATAGTAGTTATATTCTTGTACATAGGAGCAGTATTATAGTAGTTATATTCTTGTACATAGGAGCACTATTATAGTAGTTATATTCTTGTACATAGGAGGTAGTATTATAGTAGTTATATTCTTGTACATAGGGCAGTATTATAGTAGTTATATTTGTGTACATTGGATCGGAATAATAAATTAGTGACTTTTTTCTAATCTATTTTCATTTTGGTATTGTAGATTTTTTCCATTCTATTTTCTGTACATGATTATGGCGGTTGTTGTTATGACTCTCTTTCAGAGTGTTCACATCACTTAGGGAGTGTTCACACTACCGTCGGTGTCCGACAGGTAGTGTCCGCTCCTAGTGTCCGCTCAAAATCTGGCACGGACATTAGGAGCGGACACTAACTGTGTCCGTGACACCTGTCATTCATTTCAATGAGCATCGGGTGCATTCTTTTGCACTCCGTGCCTGTCCTTCCCTGTCTACAAGTGAAGATGTCCGACTTCTCAAGCGGACAGAAGAATCCTGCATGCACACATTTAGCACCAAACTTGTGTCCCTAGTCCCTGATCCAAACCTCACCCACCACACTGTGCGAATGTGGGCATAGCGGAGCAGCGAGTGGGGTGTTCCGAGACAAGAAAGTCATTATAAATCACCCCAGTTTCCAACTAGCCTAGATTTCCATATTGGCACTTGGCGATTTTTCAAAAATCCCCGCCCATTTCTACGATACGCCAGTCTTAATAAATTTGCCCCCTACTCTTTAAATCCCCACCTTTACCCCTATCTTGTATCTATTTTAGATACCCCTACAGTGACCCCCAAATGGAATAATTGGGATTTGCATGAACACCCCAATCTCATTAGGACAAGGCGATCCATTTAAGTCAACCCCCGTCCTCGCCGCGCTCCTCCGCCGTCACATCGCTTCCCTTCTCTTTCCCATTGAGCTAAGGGTGTTTTGATTTAAATATTCAGACCAGCCCGTGGAGCATAAAATGATATTGGCAACCTGCTGACAAAATCCGACACAGCGAAATCGCCAGTCACGGTACGCTCTGCGCTTCTCGCCGGCTGTAAGTCAAAAACAAATAACACAGACGATCATTTGGAAATATCCCAATAATGTTAAGTGAGAACTGGAAGCAAAGAGGCTTGTCTACGGCGAGAATGACCCTCCGCAAAGTGGAAGGAAATGGAAGCGACGCAGCATTACATGATTTAAATGCCTTCGCCGATTGCCGGCTCGCTTTGTTTTGCCTAGAAACACAGGCCATTTTGCGGCGTACCGACAAAGTATTACCTGCCACGGGATTAGTGAACCTGCGGTGGGTTTTAAAGCTAAATCCCTATAGTGGTCAGCGAGCCTTCTGTTCAGTCTGGGATTTTATCACTTACTACATCCATTTTAGCACCATGTATCTTCTCCGGCGGAGAACACAACACTAATGGATTACAGTGCATTATCCTCCTGATTACTGCTTAAATATTTATCAGACTATTATACGTTTAGTGGCTTGGGAAACACAATCCAGCGCGGGAGCGGGACGAAGGGTTAATTACAGAAAGGATAAATATCCTTTCGTTTCCACCGAAAAAAGACCAATGACCGAATGGTGGATGGAAGAGATTAGATGGAAGCGTTACTTACATGAAATGTTACGTAAAGCGCTCGTGATCCAACTCTGATCCCTCCGAGACTCAAATGCATTAAATTCTGTCTAAACAACATTATTTGTGTAGTTAAATATGCTCCAGGGAAATCCTGATTACACCCGCTGATATAATGGAGCCTACCGGGGTGACCGGCCCGTCACAGATCATGAATGAAAGATGCATTAAGGGATGGGAAACTGCAACATTGTATATAGATGTCAGAACCTTGAAGAGGTTGTCCAACATTCTGAAATAGGGGCATTTGTCTTCCAAAATTGGCGCCATGCCTATCCATAGGTTGTGTCAGGTATTGCAATTCAGGATAGGTGCTGTCTCTTAACCTTGGTTCACATGTCAATTTGGTAGTTCGGGGAGTCTGCATGGGGACCCCCGAACGGACTACAAGCGGTGTGCAGTGGTACAAATAAACGTTTTATGGTATAGTCATTGTATGATCCCTGGTGGTCAGTGGCAAAAGCGGTGCCCTAATTTTAATGATTGCTGCTTTCTTTGCTGGCCAAGGGAATTTTCAACATCTGATCCCTAGCAGTGAGATGGAGACATGAGATGGATTACTGACACGAAATGCGAAAAAACGTTCTTCCCTGACTGCAAGAAAAATCAGTATCTAAGCTCAGTGGTTTCACCAACATCAGTCCATCTGCCGCGGGATTCGATGTAGCCTTCACCAAGGTGATCAGCATCCAGGCGGTGAGATAGTTAGTGGTATAATCCATATATGATCAGTGGTGTGATTGGTGTCTTGTTAGTCATTGTGTGGTCTCTGTATGTTTCCCGAGCTTGTACACTTCTCCTGATCAATTAGAACTACGACAACATAACTCAGGGGTCTTGTGCCCCTAACAGTAGTGTCTCATGAATCACAAGTGGTGAATGAAATAGTCACTGTATGGTCCCTGGTGATCAGTGGTACGATCAGTGTCTTATCGATCACTGATGCTGTAGGGTATAGCTATTGTATGGTCCCTGGTTATAAGTGATATCATCTGTGCCTGTTGATCACCAATGGTGAGTTTTAAAGGTAATTTATGATCTCTGGTGTCCAGTGGTATGATCTGTGTCCAATGGTATAGTCATTTTATGGTCCCTGGTGATTAGTGGAATGTTCAGTGTCTTATGAATCACTAATGGTGAATGGTATAGTCATTGTATGGTCTCTGGTGATCTTGGATATGATCAGCGTCTCTATCGATCACTAGTGGCAAATGGTATAGTCCCTGGTGGTTAGTGGTGTGTCCAGTATCATATTGATAACTAATGGTGAATGGTATAGTTATTGTATGGTCCCTGGTGATCAGTGGTATGATTGTGTTTCATTGATCACCAGTGTTGAATGGTATAGCCATTGTATGGTCCCTGGTAGTAGTGGTGAATGGTATACTCATTTTATGGTCTCTCATTGGTGATCAGTGGTATGATCAGTATCTTCTTGTTGTCAATTACTATCTGATATCTAGTGGTCAATATATGAGATATAAGCGACAACAGGGGTTAAGTCAGAGTTTGATAAATGCAATGTCTCTATGACAAGCTGATCCCTGACTTCAAGTAGTAAATGATCCCATGTGGTCCAGTGGTTTCACCAGCATCACTAAGGGGTATAGCCATCATTTCATCCCTGATGGTTAGTGGTATAATGGCAATGTAATCTATAGGTGACAGTGGTACAGTTAGCTTCTGTACAGCGGTATAATGCATGTCCTATTGTTGGCCGTCCCAGAAAAAGGAAAGTCCATTTAGTCCTTATAATCCTGCTCTCTTTTGTGACGCACTGCGGGTCCCTGAGCGGGGACTCTCTGTATGATGTCGTAGGCCCTATAAGTATCATCAGCAAATAGGATGTATACTGTATGTACTGTATATGTCTGTAGACTATCAGGAAGGTGACGCCACTGCATATATGTTTCAGTTGTGTTACTATGTATATTCTATGTAACACCTTACTACATAGTGTCTTATTTTGCATTACATGACATGATCTGTATCATTCTCAGGGTCTTGTATACTTTGTTGCACTCTCCATTGCCATGAGACTTGTCAGGTCTGCAGACGTTGCAGTGATCTAATACTCCAGGGTATTACGTGGCCCCCCGTCCCCCCAGGGATTGTGTAATGCACGCTTGCAGCGATGTGTGTTGTCTAATGCTCATAATCAAATGTCACTCTGTCCTGTCAGTAATTACATGATGCAATTTACTCCACAAAGGCGGCTCATTTGTTCACTTGTCACAGATAGACTGGCACGGCTCCAGCGGCAATCCGAGCACCGCACTCTGTACTTACTGCAGCCCGGGGCTTAGTGCCATGATACTTCTGGCTAACAATCAAATGTAACAATTAGACTGTAGAGTTCATTAACAAATAGTAATACATGAAGAGTCCAAGCTCGTACCTATATCTAATGCGCTGTACAGGGGAAGGGGCAAAAGTCAGGATCCACCCCATGTGCCCTCACCATTTGCATGCCTACTATATCATAGATCGTAAGCAGTTCCCTCGCTCCTATTGTGTGATATGTAAATTTATCGTAATGTTCTGATGTATATTGTCTGTCCACGCCCCCTCTGATATGTACAGCGCTACGGAATATGTTGACGCCATAGAAATAAAGTTCTGATTTATTATAGTATATCAGTGGTGCTCAATTGGTCCAAATTCAGAGTAGTATCACAAGCTGTCCAGACTCCAAAAGCCGGATGTCGTAGATTAACGCCATAACGCCATACTCTTACGTCACATTCAGCACAGTAATAGAATGGCGCTGTATTACCACTGGAACTAGCCACTGGAGTCAGAAGATACTACAACTCCAGCAGATGAACCCCACGGATGTCTCCTGGATACCGGGGACAAGATCTTGAGGTCTGAGGGGATGGCACGGCAGACATGAAGCTGAGCAACGGTCTCCTGGTTGCCGTTCCCACTATGTAATATAGTACATTGTACTAGGGCATCTGAGATACCGGGATCAAGTCCCCAAGTGGGACAGGAAAAGGCTGCGTTCACATGGAGTAACGCGCCGCTCATTCTGACACATAAACACGTGTCAGAGTGAGCGCAGTAAAACAGAATCCCATTGACTTCAATGGGTTCGGTCTTACGCACGCTACATATTGAAAGTAATAGATAAAAAAGCCTCCCATTGAGTTCAATGGGTAGTGCCCGTAAGACCGAACCCATTGAAGTCAATGGGATTCTGTTTTACTGTACTCACTCTGACACGTGTTTATGTGTCAGAATGAGCGGCACCGTACTCCACTTGAACGCAGCCAAAAAGTTTTAAAAAAAGAAATTTAAGTGTTACTAAGGAATAAACAACAAAAAGTTCCAAAAATCTAGCTTTATATTAAAAAAAAGTAACCAAAAATAAACGTTAGGTATCCCCATGTGGGTCTGAGACCCCACTATCCAAAAATAGCAATATGTATTCCGTATGGTGAACTCTGTTAAAAAAAAATATACCGCAATGTGAAAAACAACGTATTTTGGTCACCTTGCTTTCCCTTTGCCTTACAGTTTGACTAAGTTCACATCTGCGTTGGAGGCTCTTCTGAAGACTCCTCTGCAGAAACCACCAAAAATCGTCAACTTAACAATCTCCCCATATCCCATAAGGGTTACTAATATGTGAGACACATGGGGGTACTAATGAAGGACCTTAATTATGAAGATACCTAATTATTACCTCCATATGTCCTACATATCAGTAACCGAGGCACACAGGAGGTTAATGTGAGAGACATGATGGGGTTAACTGCTATTACTATGATCCCCATGGAGTTACTAAGCTGCAATGCACATGACCATGTCCCAAATATCAGTAACTCTTATGTCATACCTCCCAACTTTCGAAGAGCTGAAAGATGGAAAGTGTGTGGCTCCACCCATTTTATGTTGACTCCGCCCATCCTCATAAATTTTTTTATGTGCCCCCACAAAGTATAATCCTCCTACAGTCACCCGTAAATTATATGTCCCCCCTCCATCTCTGCCCCAATTTCATGTCCCCCCCTCCATCTCTGCTCCCAGTTTCATGTCCCCCCATCTCTGCCACTTGTTTCATGTCCCCCCATCTCTGCCACTTGTTTCATGTCCCCCCATCTCTGCCCCCAAATTCATGTCCATGAATCCTGGCCACTGACTTATCTGCAGGGTAGATGCTAAATCCTAGTGGGCTGAAGGACCTCTGATGATGTCATGACCATGTGATCAGACTCTGGTGTGGGCGGAGCAACATGGATCTCAACAACCTTATCTGCAGATGTTACATACCAGTGGCTACAGGACCTTTGAAAACATCACAGTCATGTGACCTAATGACAAGCCAATCACAGAGCAGCAACACTAAAGGACCTCCCTCTTCATTTAATTTATGCAGGTCCTTCCAGTTTTCTGTGCTCTATGGACCCTGACTCGTGTATAAGCCGAGGGGAGCTTTCTCAGCATGTGAAATGTGCTGAAAAAGTCGGCTTATTATACTTCCATAGTATGTGTCAGTCTTTACTGTAGTCCTAGAATTATATTCATAGAAACTCAGAATGAACAGTGTTATAGATTCCTCCCAGACATAGAATTGGGTGAAACCGCAAACTACAATAAATTTAAAGGAGTTTCTCCCTGAATTTACCTTAACTATATTTACGTTAATTAAAAGTTAAACTACTTTGCTAATATAAATTACTTAAAATTTTGCAGTTTTAAGATTTTCTCTAACCATCTTAGTCTATTGTTTTGATCGGTTGCTAATGGATATGACCATGAATGCTGAAACTTTCTACACTCTGAATCCCAGCCATGATGTCCTTATTGTGGTCGGATTATCTTCTCATACATGTAGTATCCTCCTGATAACCAGCCATGATGTCCTTATTGTGGTCAGGTTATCTTCTCATACATGTAGTGTCCTCCTGATAACCAGCCATGATGTCCTTATTGTGGTCAGGTTATCTTCTCATACATGTAGTGTCCTCCTGATAACCAGCCATGATGTCCTTATTGTGGTCGGATTATCTTCTCATACATGTAGTGTCCTCCTGATAACCAGCCATGATGTCCTTATTGTGGTCAGGTTATCTTCTCATACATGTAGTGTCCTCCTGATAACCAGCCATGATGTCCTTATTGTGTCTGGGTTATCTTCTCATACATGTAGTGTCCTCCTGATAACCAGCCATGATGTCCTTATTGTGGTCAGGTTATCTTCTCATACATGTAGTGTCCTCCTGATAACCAGCCAAGATGTCCTTATTGTGGTCGGGTTATCTTCTCATACATGTAGTGTCCTCCTGATAACCAGCCATGATGTCCTTATTGTGGCCGGGTTATCTTCTCATACATGTAGTGACCCCTGATAACCAGCCATGATGTCCTTATTGTGGTCAGGTTATCTTCTCACACATGCAGTGTCCTCCTGATAACCAGCCATGATGTTCTTATTGTGGTTGGGTTATCTTCTCATACATGTAGTGTCCTCCTGATAACCAACCATGATGTCCTCCTTATTGTGGTCGGGTTATCTTCTCATACATGTAGTGTCCTCCTGATAACCAGCCATGATGTCCTTATTGTGGTCAGGTTTTCTTCTCACACATGTAGTGTCCCTGCCTTATAATAGGTCCACAATAAGGACATCATGGCCGGGTTTTCCACAAGTGCCAGACCATGGAAAGTTCCTTCATTCATGGTCATGTGAAGTCAGGGACATCACACAAGTAGGCCCAAAGCCTGCCCATAGAGGTAAGTAACACAGATTTTTATGTTCCCTACCTCTCCCGGGCCTCAGGTTATTATACTGCTGCCAGGATCGGTAAGTAAATAGGACCTGTTACTCCAGCCAGTAACAGCCTATTAAAAAAAAAACAAAAAAAAACGCAGTGGTAGTGGCTGTTGCCGGGCCCCCTAATGTCCCGGGCCATGTGGCAGCTGCTACTACTGCTACCCCGGTAGTTACACCCCTGGTGTAAATGTTTTATGTTAGTGTAAGGTGCATAAATTAAAATTTTTTATAAAAAAAAATAGTTCAAAACCTAGTTGTAATAGTTTATACTACATAATATGTAATCAATAAAAATGTTGAAATTAAAAATCTGTATTAAAATACTGTAGCGCTCTCAAAATGGCAAATGTCCCACATATTTTCCGCGAGCGAAGCCGTGGGTATTCTACTAGTGATTAGATAAAGCAAAACGTGATGATCACGGTGAAGAAAGTTCTGCACAAATGTTGAAATTTTTTTTTAAAAATTGCATTTTTTTTTTTCTAAATACAGCAATACCAGGCAATGCAGAAGAGTTTCTACAGAGAGCCCACAACCTGCACCCAACAATCCTCCCCCTCCCCATTATAAATATTCCCATTTACAAATAATATGATCTGTATCAATTACTCATCCGATGCGAATGCTCAGCTTCATATGAGCACGATGCAAAATTTACGAATTTATTAAGACCGGTAACATCCGAAAAGTAAATTGAATAACCAAAAAGTACGCAATAAAAGATAATAAGCTCATTATAGTACAAGGATAAATGACTGTTCTTATAGGAGCAAGGGAGAAAGTGAGCAAATAAACTGCAGCATCAAATACATCGCCAGAAAGACGAACTGTAGGAGGCTGAAAGATCAGGATGAAATCTTCAGGTAATGACCTTTTGTCATTTCAGGAGTACGGGAAAGCTGAGTCGTATCATAGAAGTCTTATGGATTGTCACCTGAGGCCAGAATCCTCTTCTGGAAAGCTGAATTCTAGCGAAGTGTTTCGCAATTATGAGATTGTTCCAAAAAAAAATCATATATATATATATATATATATATAGTATCAAATTTCAGAAAAATTCATAATTAAAAAAAAAAAAATTAAGACATAGCTCCAATTGGATCTCATGTCCCCCCAAAAGGGTCTAGATCAGGGGTGCTCACACTTTTTCAGCATGTGAGCTACTTTATAAACTGACCAAGGCAAAAGATCTACTACCGACTTCTTATGGGTGGGGCTGGGGCGGGCCTGTGGGCGGGTCCGATGTGGGGCGTGTCTGTGGGCAGGGCCGGGCATGTGGGCGGGGTCGGGCGGAGCTTGATAGCAGGAGACAACGGCGTTCTGTGGCCGCCCAGGGATCCCCGGTGTCTGCTTGTTCATAGCGCAGGCTGAGAGTTATCTCTGGACACTGGTAGGCTAGGGCTGCTGCAGCCCCGCCAGCCATTGTCTGTAGATGACTCTCAGCCTGCACTGTGAACAAGCAGCACCCCGGCTCCCTCCATCCCTAAGAGCGGGGAGCGCGCCATCCCCACGGAGCTGCTGCTGCCCGGCCTGCAAGTGTCCGGAGTGCTTGTTCACAGCGCAGGCTGAGAGTCGACTCTCAGCCTGTACTGTGAACAAACAGACACCGGGGATCCCTGGCTGCATCCCGCGATCGACCCATACGTCCATTGCGATCGACTGGTAGATCGCGTTCGATGTATTGGGCACCCTTGGTCTAGATGAATCAGGCCGATACGTAAATTGGCGTGGTTTTCAGACGTCTGTGCTTAGGCTAGTATTCCTCTGCACAGGCGCAGTCACGGCCACACATACTAACAACCACGGCGCATGCGTCACCCGATTCTTTTTTTATTTCATTTAAGTGCTCATCACATGGCCATGGAAGAATCTGATAGTTTTGGATGAATTGTTCAATATGGTGGTTATTCCCAATCATTAAAAATAGGTCATTGACTTACCTTTAGACGTGGTCCAAGATGTTATTCTTGGTCACTCGAACTAGGCCATAGACTAGTCATAGTCCTAGTCTAGGTCATAGATTGAGGTCCACTGACCGAGAGTAACCTCGTGATCTAAACCAGCCAATGACAGCCGTAAACTGATGACTCTCAGTCATTGAAAGGGGGTCTAAGTGGGTCACTGGGATTTTTGGAAGCCTGGTGTCATACCTCATGTCCAAGAAAATGTCCAATAAACGTCTTTTCAGAGAAATTTGGTCCAACTCAAATCTGACTGATGATTCGAGCTAATGCGACCTATAGAATTTTGGGAAATTATATCATCTCACTTAAGATGAAGGGTACCGAGAATGCTAAAAAAAAAAAAAAAAAGAAAAGATCAGAAATAATTGATTAAGGATTTGGTCTTGTCATGTGGCTGCCATAAATGATGACCCAGATACTTTCAGGTGCCAAATTGTTGCTGTGGATGAACCTTGGGTCACTTTGATCCTGAAACCAATAGGCAAAGCATGAGGGTGACGGGTGTCATGACCGATGTAAAGACAAAGCATGGGGGTGTCGGGTGTGATGACCGATCTAAGGACAAAGCATGGGGGTGCCGGGTGTGATCGCCTATCTAAGGACAAAGAATGGGGGTGTCGGGTGTGATGACCTATCTATGGACAAAGCATGGGGGTGTCGGGTGTCATGCCCAATCTAAGGACAAAGCATGAGGGTGACGGGTGTCATGACCAATGTAAGGACAAAGCATAGGGGTGTCGGGTGTGATGACCTATCTAAAGACAAAGCATGGGGGTGTCGGGTGTGATGACCTATCTAAAGACAAAGCATGGGGGTGTCGGGTGTCATGCCCAATCTAAGGACAAAGCATGAGGGTGACGGGTGTCATGACCAATGTAAGGACAAAGCATAGGGGTGTCGGGTGTGATGACCTATCTAAAGACAAAGCATGGGGGTGTCGGGTGTGATGACCTATCTAAAGACAAAGCATGGGGGTGACGGGTGTGATGACCTATCTAAGGACAAAGCATAGGGGTGTCGGGTGTGATGACCTATCTAAAGACAAAGCATGGGGGTGTCGGGTGTGATGACCTATCTAAGGACAAAGCATGGGGGTGACGGGTGTGATGACCTATCTAAGGACAAAGCATGGGGGTGATGATGACTTATCTAAGGACAAAGCATGGGGGTGTCGGGTGTGATGACCTATCTAAGGACAAAGCATGGGGGTGCTGGGTGTGATGACCTATCTAAGGACAAAGCATAGGGTGTCGGGTGTGATGACCTATCTAAGGACAAAGCATGGGGGTGCCGGGTGTGATCGCCTATCTAAGGACAAAGAATGGGGGTGTCGGGTGTGATGACCTATCTATGGACAAAGCATGGGGGTGTCGGGTGTGATGACCGATCTAAGGACAAAGCATGGGGGTGTCGGGTGTAATGACCTATCTAAGGACAAAGCATGGGGGTGTCGGGTGTGATGACCGATCTAAGGACAAAGCATGGGGGTGACAGGTGTGATCGCCTATCTAAGGACAAAGAATGGGGGTGTCGGGTGTGATGACCTATCTATAGACAAAGCATGGGGGTGTCGGGTGTGATGACCGATCTAAGGACAAAGCATGGGGGTGACGGGTGTCAAGACCGATGTAAGAACAAAGCATGGGGTGACGGGTGTCATGCCCAATGTAAGGACAAAGCATGGGGGTGACGGGTGTCATGACCAATGTAAGGACAAAGCATGGGGGTGCCGGGTGTGATGACCTATCTAAGGACAAAGCATGGGGGTGATGACTTATCTAAGGACAAAGCATGGGGGTGTCGGGTGTGATGACCTATCTAAGGACAAAGTATGGGGGTGTCGGGTGTGATGACCTATCTAAGGACAAAGCATGGGGGTGATGGGTGTCATGACCGATGTAAAGACAAAGCATAGGGGTGTCGGGTGTGATGACCGATCTAAGGACAAAGCATGGGGGTGTCGGGTGTAATGACCTATCTAAGGACAAAGCATGGGGGTGTCGGGTGTGATGACCTATCTAAGGACAAAGCATGGGGGTGACGGGTGTCATGCCCAATCTAAGGACAAAGCATGGGGGTGACGGGTGTCATGACCAATGTAAGGACAAAGCATAGGGGTGTCGGGTGTGATGACGTATCTAAAGACAAAGCATGGGGGTGACAGGTGTGATGACCTATCTAAGGACAAAGCATGGGGGTGACGGGTGTGATGACCTATCTAAGGACAAAGCATAGGGGTGTCGGGTGTGATGACGTATCTAAAGACAAAGCATGGGGGTGACAGGTGTGATGACCTATCTAAGGACAAAGCATGGGGGTGACGGGTGTGATGACCTATCTAAGGACAAAGCATGGGGGTGACAGGTGTGATGACTTATCTAAGGACAAAGCATGGGGGTGTCGGGTGTGATCGCCCATCTAAGGACAAATCTTGAGGGTACCGGTTGTGATGACCTATCTAAAGACAAAGCATGGGGGTGTCGGGTATCAAATTATTTAACCATGGAGAACACCATAAAAAAAAGCTAAAAATGTTCTTTTTTTGTTTTCCACCCACTTCTGAACTATGGAAAAAAAAATTATAAAAAATAAATAAAAATAAAATGTAATTAAAAAAATGGTACCAATGAAAATATGAATTCATTCCACAAAAAGACAAACTCTTACACAATTCCTTCAATGGGAGAAAAAAGTTAAGACTCTTAGAGTAGGTTCACACGGCAGAATTTGGTTCTGAATTTAAGTTGCATTTCGTATGAAAACCAACTCGAAACTCCACCTTCATTGTTCTCACATTGGTAAGTTGATAGAAAATTTTGGAAAAAAGTTATGGATTTTGGAACTTGGTGTTGGGTAAAAGTCTCTGCAGATACAAAGGTGCCAAATAAATAATTTCAGTATTTATAAGGGCCTGCGAGCTGCAGAGATGGGTCATTACGTTCCCTGTAGTATGGGGGGGGCGTACCCATCAGGACGCCAGTAGACGGTATATTACGGCAATGAGTGAGTAACACCGCCACACTCACAGCAATTTGTAAGAATGAATCCACATCTCTAGAACAGCTCAGCTGTTCGCCACCAGTAGCCCGGCCTCGGGGGTCTCATTAGCTGCTAATTATCGTCATGTATTAACCATTAAACATATTTAGGAGGAAATTGGGGCTTTTTTTTTTCTCCTGAGCACTGTTAAATCAAAGTGTAAGTTGGTAAAACCACCAGCCCTGGAGATTTGTGTGTACGACATGGCGAGAAGCCCACCTACATCATGTTTACAGCGCTGTTACAACATATATACAATTACTTGGCTCTGTAACCGGTATGTACGCTATAAATCTTGGATGTCCATGGAGAGGAGACGTGGGAGGAATGCTAATGAAGTCTACAACATTGCTGTAACTACAGGAGATACAGGAATAGCTGGGTACTAAGGTGGGGGCCAAAGACCGCCTTGAAGAAGACACCTAGTGTCAAGTGATAATTGAGACTAGATTAAGTTTGCATTTAAGGTGCAGGGCCATCAAGGTGTCTTAATCCTAAAATACAGGTGGTCTTCAGTTCTTCTTCATGTCTGTGATGCCATTGATGGAAATCAGAAAGGAGATCAAAGAACCAGCCCTAGTTTCATCATGGGGACTTGTGCCCCCCCCAGGTTCAGGGCCACTGCAACCCTTATAGTTATACAAGGGGTAATCTTATAATTCTGCTATGACTTCCCATATTCGTATCCCCCAGTCTATATGTGTAATAGTTGTGGTCACTGTTGTTGCCCATGCTGCACAGTGGATGTACCCATGAGGGTCCCTGATCCTTACATGTATGAGAAGATACAAAGTCCAAGGGACCTATTGGTCTTGTCTATCACCTTTACTTTTGGTGGTGGGCCACATAGCAGATACTATACATGCAATCCTGATTAATACAGTCATGTACAGGGGGCACTGCTGCAATCCATATTCATGTAATACTTGTATATATAGTTTTTATGTAGGCATCACTATCAGATCGGTGTGGAAAAGTCCTCAGCATCAGACAAGGGCTATGATCTCCTCACTGATAGCAAGCACAGTGCCATACATTTATTAGCGGCTGTATCTGGTTTTGTAGCTCAGCCCCATTCACTTGAGTGGGACTGAGCTGCCAACAGATCATGTGACCTATGAACATGATGGCAATGGACTGGATCTAAATGTTGCTGCTACTTCAAATAACTGATCGGTAGGGGTGTCAGATGTGGGTATCCCTCCAATCTGATATTGATGACCTATCCTAACTATAGTCCATCAATATTTACGTATTAGAAAAACCACTTTAACAACCTCCAACACACGTCTTTCACCCAGAGGGGTTGTCTAGGAATTTTTTCTTTTAATGTAGATTGTGAGCCCCACATAGAGCTCACAATGTACATTTTTCCCTATCAGTATGTCTTTGGAATATGGGATGGAAATCCATGCAAACACGGGGAGAACATACAAACTCCTTGCAGATGGTTTTATGCCCTTGGCGGGATTTGAACACCAGGACTCCAGCGCTGCAAGGCTACAGTGCTAACCACTGAGCCACCGTGTGGCCCCTGTCTAGGAATTTTTGCCTATTCTTAGGATATACTGAAAATATCTGATCGATGGGGGCCAACATCTGCCCTCTGCATGGATCAACTATTTGGGGGGAAGGTGCACAGTTTTCATACTATACAGTGCACAGACCCCCAAACAGATAACTTTGTGCCCTCTATAGTGGGTGGGCAGCAGTACTGTAGGTCAGGTCCTATAAACTGTATTAGGAGCTGAGTTGCCATAAATCTGCCGAGCGGTCCAGAGAGATATATTTGGGTGTCATCGGCATAGCAATGGTACTGAAAGCCATGAGATTCTATGAGTTGGCCCAGGCCAAGGGTGGAGAACAGGAGGGGTCCTAGGATGGAGCCTTGGGGGACACCTACAGAGAGAGGGCGAGGCGGTGGACCCTGAATGTGCGGTTGGTGAGGTATGAGGAGATCCAGGAAAAGGGCAGGTCTGAGATACCAAGGGATGATATGTCACCCTGGTGCTGACTCAGATAATGAATCCACACTGAGCTCAGTACATGCGGACTAGAGGACACTCTCTGGACTCCGGGGCCCCATTCTCAAGTCCACAGGAGAATCTTCAGTACCGGCACCCAGACACTATATAGGGCCTGCAGCCAATTGTTTCGTATAGAACAGGGGCTGGACACCCCCCCAATCAGATATCTATGGTACATCCTAATCAGTCTATAAATCAAAAATTCTTGGGCAACCCTTTTAATTGACACATCCACTGGTTGACGAACCCCTGCAAAATAATCCAAAAACGAAACCTTCATCTAATAATTGATCATTAGACCATTATTTATTGGTCCAAATGAACGACGGCATCATTTATTCATTCTTAATGCAACGTAGCCCTTGACTGTTTAAAGGGTTAATGCATTGCTTTCAGCGTTAAATGAATACCTTCCCACAAATACATAACTAACCGCTCCCTCCAAGCCCTGTAAGCGCGCACACCCCCATAGCGAGATGGTGTTTAAATCTGTCAGGGAGGTTGGATATTGCCTTCTTAAGTGGACTCAACTGTATTACAAGCTTGTGTGGTAATACTGACCTGAATGTATCTCCATTTTATGTACTTAAATATTCATAAGGAGCTTTGCAACATTAATATCTTAGATGGCTTACAAGAACACTTAAATAATGTGTCCTGCTCCCTCTCACCGACGAAAAAAGAGTCCCAGCCGTTTCCAATTTGTGTAATGCATTGGGCCATTTTAATAATTGTTCAGGGATTTAAACCAGTGGTTGGGCTGGTGGACGGCCGGCGCGGGGTGTAATTATTATGGCAGCCGCTCTCATCTTGTGTTAATCCGGCTTGTTTCAGAAGCAGAAAGTAAAAGATTAGTTAAGGAGAACATCCGGAAGAGCAGGCGCTGGGTCGAAAGATGGGCTCCTATTGGCGTTGGTGCACAAGGGTTGCCCTAGTGGGGTACTTGGGTACTGGGCCGAGACATCCAAGTCAGTTGTGTTTCTGGGTTGTCGCTGTATTTGCTACGAATAAAGCGTTTCATAAAAAAAAATCCAAAAAGTTTCCAACATTCATATCACCATGACCAAAAAGTAACTGACCACTTACACAATCTTAAGGGGGTTGTTTCATCATTGTTAAGAAGCTTGTCCAGGCTAAACAATATTTTATCAGGGGAGGTCAAAAAAATTTAAAAAAACATACTCATCGATAACCCGGTGTCCTCCCAGTCCGATCCAGTCGGCTGCCTTCTTGCTGATGAATTTCTCGACGGCTATGATGTTCCTCAAGGGCGTTGATTGACCTCAATGGTCATGTGACTGCTGAAGCCAATCAGTGGCCTTAGGAAGGGAACCGGGGATGTCCCCGAATCCATCTTGATTGGCTACAGCAGTCACGTGCAACAGGTACTTCCACCAGAAGACAACGGAACTGCACCAGAGCACCGGGGATAGGTGAGTATTAGAGATGAGCGAACACTAAAATGTTTTGGGTTTGAAATCCGATTCGAACAGCCGCACACTGTTCGACTGTTCGAATGGGTTTCGAACCCCATTATAGTCTATGGGGGAAATGCTCGTTTCAGGGGTATGCAACATTCGATAAAATTCTACTTACCAAGTCCATGAGTGAAGGTTGGGCTGGATTCTTCTCCCTGCGCAGCGTCCCCGCGTCCTCTTCCGGCCTTGAATTTCACTCTGCTAGGCATTGGGCCTGGGCAGAGCCGACTGCGCATGCCCGCGCTACAAGCAGACATGCGCAGTCAGCTCTGCCCAGGCCCGATGCCTGGCAGAGTGAATTCAGAGCCGGAAGAGGACGCGGGACGCTGCGCAGGGAGAAGACTTCTAAAGGTAGGAGAAGAACCAGCGTTGATTGGCCGACTGTATAGCATTCTGCCAATCAATGCTGGTTCTGCATCGAATCTTAACTTCGAACAGCTAGTAGTATTCGATCGAGTACGAGTATTTAGAATACCATAGTATTCGATCGAACACCTACTCGATCGAGTACTACTCGCTCATCTCTAGTGAGTATGTTTTTTTTTATTATTTTTCACCTCCCCCTGCCCAATCAATAGAAAACATTTTAGGTTGGACAACCCTTTTAAGTCTTTTTAGACCAGCTCTTGAGACAATAGGCAATTTTACAACCAAAAAACATAGTGGACAACAGTTTTGAATTTTTGGAAACAATTCCGGTGAATTTGGTTATGTCCAAGCCTGCAAATGGTCAAGGCTTACAAAAATAGTCGGGGTATACAGGAGGGGTATAGTATTACTTGGTGTATTGTTAGCAGCTATCCAATGTATTGCCTAGAAGGGGGGATCCCTATGGTGCCTATATGCCCTGCTATGGTTAGGGGTTGTCCATAATGGACAACCCTTTTAAGCAGACATTGAGTCTTCTATTTGATGATCCTTCAGTCCACTGTTTTGGCAAAACTGCTCACATTCAGACATATTGGCACATTTTCCTGCATGAACTGCCCATTTCAGGTCCTGCCACGTCACCCAGAATGGGCCTATGTATGGGGCCTTAGAATACAACACAATGTGAATGAGGCCTTAGGGTTGAGCCTGAAGACTAAATATTCTGCATTTGCTGAATCTGCCGTGTCGGAAGGGCCTGCAGCTTCTTCTCTCACTACCAGAAGTTATAAAGCCTAAGTGATAGACAAGCAGTGTCCATGTCCCTTCACGGAGTAGCATGCATGTCTAATGAACATGCTGCTTTACATCGCTAAACACTAATTACACAGCTGGTTAAGTCCGTAATGGACAGAAATATTGTTTCTCATTTCCTCTTTGTAACGTCCATGTTCTTCTCAGAAATTAATGAGGTTCAAAAAGCAAATTTGCAATCCTGTATTTTTATGTAGTCGGTATGACATCTACAGATCCTGCTGTACTCAAAGCATTATAGGCTCCGAAATATCTTCAAAGGTCAGAAATCATGGGGGGTGATGGGTATAATAGACAAAGTTGTCTTATGAGGGTCCAAGTGGACATATATTACACCTTGTGGCTTACACTGACTTGAGGCTCTTCTCAAGTTTGGATGGAGCACTGCCCAGTGTCCTTGCTCCATCTTTTGTCTGAGGGCCCACCAAGTAGATTTCTGGCTGACGACTAATCTATAAATAAGGACTATCGAAGAGTCAATGATCATGTGACTGGTTCCATCTCTTTCCATCTGTTGGGTGCCGCTCCACTGTTTCCGGGGCAGTTGTAATGTCTTCTCTAGTCCCTACTCTTCCTTAGCAATCAATGCTGTTAGTTTTCGCACTTGATATGCTACTTAGATTCTCTACTGTCAGGTGGGTTGTCACAGGCAGCAGTTGACAATGTGGAATTGCCCACTTGACAGTAGAGAGCATAATTGTTTTGAAACTGACAAAAATGATTGCTCAGGATTGGCGGGGGCTAGAGAAAAAATTCCAGCTTCACCGCTGGGGACATTCCACAAAACTGTCTCCAAATCAGTCACTTGTAAGGCAATTTTACATAATGGTGTGATGGAAGATTTGGTAAAGTCTGTTATGGAAAAAAAAAACATGAAAATTGGTACGGGTCCATACTACTACCATACATATAATCAGTGGAAGATAACTAGAACCTAGCTAAAACATAGCGTATAACACTGTCAGGGCGCCTAGGAACCTATCTATAAAACATAGTGTATAACACTGTCAGGGCTCCTAGGAACCTATCTATAAAACATAGTGTATGACACTGTCAGGGCTCCTAGGAACCTATCTATAAAACATAGTGTATAACACTGTCAGGACTCCTAGGAACCTATCTATAAAACATAGTGTAGAACACTGTCAGGACTCCTAGGAACCTATCTATAAAATATAGTGTATGACACTGTCAGGGCTCCTAGGAACCTATCTATAAAAAACATAGTGTATGACACTGTCAGGGCTCCTAGGAACCTATCTATAAAAAACATAGTGTATGACACTGTCAGGGCTACTAGGAACCTATCTATAAAACATAGTGTATAACACTGTCAGGACTCCTAGGAACCTATCTATAAAACATAGTAAGATGTGACAACAATACGGACCAAATCCGGATGCAAATTCATCCACTATTCAGAAAGAACTGCGCTTCTCCTTATAAATTCAAATATCGGCTTATTTACAAACACACACACTACGCGTTTCTGGCACCAAACTCACCCTTCTTCAGGTGTAATGGTTCTTAACCACTGGGCTGAAATTACTACACTATGGTCAGGGCTCCTAGGAACCTATCTATAAAACATAGTGTATAACACTGTCAGGGCTCCTAGGAACCTATCTATAATACATAGTGTATAACACTGTCAGGGCTCCTAGGAACCTATCTATAATACATAGTGTATAACACTGTCAGGGCTCCTAAGTACCTATCTATAATACATAGTGTATAACACTGTCAGGGCTCCTAGGAACCTATCTATAATACATAGTGTATAACACTGTCAGGGCTCCTAGGAACCTATCTATAATACATAGTGTATAACACTGTCAGGGCTCCTAGGAACCTCTCCTAGGAACCTATCTCTGTGGACAGATCAATCTGACACTTTATTACAAAAAATCTGCTCTATTGCAAAAAAAAAAACAAACTTAGATTGTCTAAAAAGTGTTAACTGTCCAGTGTCTATGGAACTCAGCACAGTGCAGAAATTCTCCCTCTCCGCACGCCTATGATTTCCCTGACTATTTGCCTGTAATTAACTAAATCTAACTAAACTTTGCTCCCCTTGTCCTCCTCCTATTATTCTTTAGTTCTTTTGCACTGTTCCTGTTGTTTTCTGGTAGAAAATGGAGCTGTTGCTTTGGATCACGCAATGACGATGTTGGCACAAATGTCTCCCAAAATGGCTCTGTCTTCCTCAGCTATATTCTTATATTATGTCTGTGACATCACCCTCCACCCTCCATCACTCATTATTGGCTGAGAGTCTGTCAGGTGATAGTCACTTGCAGTCAAAGTCATGGACACGTGTTTGCTCTCTATTTCATTGTGCGATGTAACGGTGGTGATTTCAGTTTGACCAGGAAGAATCTCAAAGTAACAATTTGGAATATAGTTGTGGAATCCGGCTTGAAACTGTTGAAATGTTTGTTCCATCGCTAGTAGAGATGAGCGAACAGTGTTCTATCGAACTCATGTTCGATCGGATATTAGGCTGTTCGGCATGTTCGAATCGAATCGAACACCGCGTGGTAAAGTGCGCCATTACTCGATTCCCCTCCCACCTTCCCTGGCGCCTTTTTTGCTCCAATAACAGCGCAGGGTAGGTGGGACAGGAACTACGACACCGGTGACGTTGAGAAAAGTAGGCAAAACCCATTGGCTGCCGAAAACATGTGACCTCTAATTTAAAAGAACAGCGCCGCCCAGGTTCGCGTCATTCTGAGCTTGCAATTCACCGAGGACGGAGGTTTCCGTCCAGCTAGCTAGGGCTTAGATTCTGGGTAGGCAGGGACAGGCTAGGATAGGAAGGAGAAGACAACCAACAGCTCTTGTAAGAGCTAAATTCCAGGGAGAAGCTTGTCAGTGTAACGTGGCACTGACGGGCTCAATCGCCGCAACCCAGCTTTCCCAGGATCCTGAATGGAATACACTGTCAGTGTATTCCCGTATACCCGATGTATACCCCGATACCCGTTCCAACGGTGTGCCCCCCCACCTTCACCCCAGAAATACCCTGCAAGTCCCCTAGCAATAGAATTGGGGCTATATACACCCACAATTTTTACTACTGGTATACAGTGCCATTGTCTGACTGGGAATTCAAAGAATATATTGGGAATACAAATACCCTCATTTCTTGCTACTGCCATATAGTGCCAGTGTCTGACTGGGAATTCAAAGAATATATTGGGGTTACGTGCACCCACAATTTTTACTACTGGTATACAGTGCCATTGTCTGACTGGGAATTCAAAGAATATATTGGGGTTACAAATACCCTCATTTCTTGCTACTGCCATATAGTGCCAGTGTCTGACTGGGAATTCAAAGAATATATTGGGGTTACGTGCACCCACAATTTTTACTACTGGTATACAGTGCCATTGTCTGACTGGGAATTCAAAGAATATATTGGGAATACAAATACCCTCATTTCTTGCTACTGCCATATAGTGCCAGTTTCTGACTGGTAATTCAAAGAATATATTGGGGTTACGTGCACCCACAATTTTTACTACTGGTATACAGTGCCATTGTCTGACTGGGAATTCAAAGAGTATATTGGGAATACAAATACCCTCATTTCTTGCTACTGCCATATAGTGCCAGTGTCTGACTGGGAATTCAAAGAATATATTGGGGTTACGTGCACCCACAATTTTTACTACTGGTATACAGTGCCATTGTCTGACTGGGAATTCAAAGAATATATTGGGGTTATAAATACCCTCATTTCTTGCTACTGCCATATAGTGCCAGTTTCTGACTGGTAATTCAAAGAATATATTGGGGTTACGTGCACCCACAATTTTTACTACTGGTATACAGTGCCATTGTCTGACTGGGAATTCAAAGAATATATTGGGAATACAAATACCCTCATTTCTTGCTACTGCCATATAGTGCCAGTGTCTGACTGGGAATTCAAAGAATATATTGGGGTTACGTGCACCCACAATTTTTACTACTGGTATACAGTGCCATTGTCTGACTGGGAATTCAAAGAATATATTGGGAATACAAATACCCTCATTTCTTGCTACTGCCATATAGTGCCAGTTTCTGACTGGTAATTCAAAGAATATATTGGGGTTACGTGCACCCACAATTTTTACTACTGGTATACAGTGCCATTGTCTGACTGGGAATTCAAAGAGTATATTGGGAATACAAATACCCTCATTTCTTGCTACTGCCATATAGTGCCAGTGTCTGACTGGGAATTCAAAGAATATATTGGGGTTACGTGCACCCACAATTTTTACTACTGGTATACAGTGCCATTGTCTGACTGGGAATTCAAAGAATATATTGGGAATACAAATACCCTCATTTCTTGCTACTGCCATATAGTGCCATTGTCTGACTGGGAATTCAAAGAATATATTGGGGTTACAAATACCCTCATTTCTTGCTACTGGTATATAGTGCCATTGTCTGACTGGGAATTCAAAGAATATATTGGGGTTACAAATACCCTCATTTCTTGCTACTGCCATATAGTGCCAGTTTCTGACTGGTAATTCAAAAAATATATTGGGGTTACGTGCACCCACAATTTTTACTACTGGTATACAGTGCCATTGTCTGACTGGGAATTCAAAGAATATATTGGGGTTATAAATACCCTCATTTCTTGCTACTGCCATATAGTGCCAGTTTCTGACTGGTAATTCAAAGAATATATTGTGGTTACGTGCACCCACAATTTTTACTACTGGTATACAGTGCCATTGTCTGACTGGGAATTCAAAGAATATATTGGGAATACAAATACCCTCATTTCTTGCTACTGCCATATAGTGCCAGTGTCTGACTGGGAATTCAAAGAATATATTGGGAATACAAATACCCTCATTTCTTGCTACTGCCATATAGTGCCAGTTTCTGACTGGTAATTCAAAGAATATATTGGGGTTACGTGCACCCACAATTTTTACTACTGGTATACAGTGCCAATTTCTAACTAGGAATTCAAAATGCGCAAGGCTCCCGGAAAGGGACGTGGACGAGGCCGTGGGCGAGGTCGGGGGAATGGTTCTGGGGAGCAAGGTAGCAGTGAAGCCACAGGGCGTCCCGTGCCTACTCCTGTGGGGCAGCAAGCATTGCGCCACTCCACAGTGCCAGGGTTGCTTGCCACATTAACTAAACTGCAGGGTACAAACCTTAGTAGGCCCGAGAACCAGGAACAGGTCTTGCAATGGCTGTCAGAGAACGCTTACAGCACATTGTCCAGCAGCCAGTCAGACTCTGCCTCCTCTCCTCCTATTACCCAACAGTCTTGTCTTCCTTCCTCCCAAAATTCCGAAGCTTTACAGAACAATAACCCAAACTGTCCCTGCTCCCCAGAGCTGTTCTCCGCTCCTTTCATTGTCCCTCAACCTGCCTCTCCACGTCACGATTCCACGAACCTAACAGAGGAGCATCTGTGTCCAGATGCTCAAACACTAGAGTCTCCTCCATCTCCGTTCGATTTGGTGGTGGATGACCAGCAACCCACCCTCATCGACGATGATGTGACGCAGTTGCCGTCAGGGCATCCAGTTGACCGGCGCATTGTGCGGGAGGAGGAGATGAGACAGGAGTTGGAAGAGGAAGTGGTGGATGATGAGGACACTGACCCGACCTGGACAGGGGGGATGTCAAGCGGGGAAAGTAGTGTGGATGTTGAGGCAGGTGCAGCACCAAAAAGGGTAGCTAGAGGCAGAGGCAGAGGTCAGCAGCTTAGGCGAAGCCAGGCCACACCCGGAATCTCCCAAGATGTTCCAGTTCGTACCCAGCCCCGAAAAACTCCCACCTCGAGGGCACGTTTCTCGAAGGTGTGGAGTTCTTTCAAGGAATGCGCCGAGGACAGATATAGTGTTGTCTGCACAATTTGCCTCTCGAAATTGATTAGGGGCTCTGAGAAGAGCAACCTGTCCACCACTTCAATGCGCCGTCATTTGGAATCCAAGCACTGGAATCAGTGGTAGGCAGCAACGGCAGGACAAAGGCCGCCTGCCGTTCACGCCACTGCCACTGCCTCTGCCACTGCCTCTGCCTCTGCCACTGCCACTGCTGACTGTGCTGGCGATGCACTCCAGAGGACGAGCCAGGACACCACTTCATCTGCCTCCGCCACTTTGTTGACTTCTACCTCATCCTCCCCTGGTCCTGTCTTATCTCCTTCTCCTGCACCATCAAAGGCACCATCAGGCGTTTCTTTACAACAACCCACCATCTCTCAGACATTGGAGCGGCGGCAGAAATACACTGCTAACCACCCACACGCGCAAGCCTTGAACGCCAACATCGCTAAACTGCTGGCCCAGGAGATGTTGGCGTTCCGGCTTGTTGAAACTCCCGCCTTCCTGGACCTGATGGCAACTGCGGCACCTCGCTATGCCGTCCCTAGCCGTCACTACTTCTCCCGGTGTGCCGTCCCCGCCTTGCACCAGCACGTGTCACTCAACATCAGGCGGGCCCTTAGTTCCGCGCTTTGCACAAAGGTCCACTTGACCACCGACGCGTGGACAAGTGCATGCGGACAGGGACGCTACATTTCACTGACGGCACACTGGGTGAATGTAGTTGAGGCTGGGACTGCTTCCCAAACTGGCCCGGTGTACCTCGTCTCCCCGCCTAACATTCCTGGCAGGGACACGAGAAGAACACCCCCCTCCTCCTCCTCCTCTACCGCCTCCTCCTCCGCCACCGCCTCCTCCTCCGCCACCGCCTCCTCCTCCGCTGTTAGATTGACCCCAGCTACGAGTTGGAAACGTTGCAGCACTGGCGTTGGTAGACGTCAGCAGGCTGTGCTGAAGCTGATCAGCTTGGGGGACAGACAGCACACTGCCTCCGAGGTGAGGGATGCCCTCCTCGATGAGACGGCAATATGGTTTGAGCCGCTGCACCTGGGCCCAGGCATGGTCGTTTGTGATAACGGCCGGAACCTGGTAGCAGCTCTGGAGCTTGCCGGACTCCAACATGTTCCATGCCTGGCCCACGTCTTCAACCTAGTGGTGCAACGTTTCCTAAAGAGCTACCCCAATGTTCCAGAGCTACTGGTGAAAGTGCGGCGCATGTGCGCCCACTTTCGCAAGTCGACAGTAGCCGCTGCTAGCTTAAAATCTCTCCAGCAACGCCTGCATGTGCCACAACACCGGCTTTTGTGCGACGTCCCCACACGCTGGAACTCAACGTTTCAGATGTTGAATAGAGTGGTTGAGCAGCAGAGACCTTTGATGGAATACCAGCTACAAAACCCTAGGGTGCCACAAAGTCAGCTGCCTCAGTTTCACATCCATGAGTGGCCATGGATGAGAGACCTTTGTGACATCCTACGGGTCTTTGAGGAGTCCACAAGGAGGGTGAGCTCTGAGGATGCGATGGTGAGCCTTACAATCCCGCTCTTGTGTGTTCTGAGAGAATCCCTGATTGACATCAGGGATAACTCAGATCACACAGAGGAGTCAGGGATAGCATCCGATCCGTCACAGCTGGAGAGTAGGTCCACACATCTGTCCGCTTCACTGCGTTTAATGGAGGAGGAGGAGGAGGAGGAGGAGGAAGAAGAGTTGTCCGATGATGTGATGGTGATACAGGAGGCTTCCGGGCAACTTCGAATCGTCCCATTGTTGCAGCGCGGATGGGTAGACATGGAGGATGAGGAGGAAATGGAGATTGAACTTTCCGGTGGGGCCAGAGGAGTCATGCCAACTAACACTGTGGCAGACATGGCTGAGTTCATGTTGGGGTGCTTTACAACCGACAAGCGTATTGTCAAAATCATGGAGGACAACCAGTACTGGATCTTTGCTATCCTTGACCCCCGGTATAAAAACAACATCTCGTCTTTTATTCCGGTAGAGGGGAGGGCCAATCGCATCAATGCTTGCCACAGGCAATTGGTGCAGAATATGATGGAGATGTTTCCAGCATGTGACGTTGGCGGCAGGGAGGGCAGTTCCTCCAGTAGGCAACCAAGTTCTCACCGGTCCACACAAACGAGGGGCACACTGTCTAAGGTCTGGGACACCTTGATGGCACCCCCTCGCCAAAGTGCCGCCACGGAGGGTCCTAGTGTCACCAGGCGTGAGAAGTATAGGCGCATGTTGTGGGAATACCTTTCCGACCACAGCCCTGTCCTCTCCGACCCCTCTGCGCCCTACACGTATTGGGTGTCGAAGTTGGACCTGTGGCTTGAACTTGCCCTATATGCCTTGGAGGTGCTGTCCTGTCCTGCCGCCAGCGTCCTATCTGAGAGGGTGTTCAGTGCAGCCGGTGGCATCATCACTGACAAGCGCACCCGTCTGTCAGCTGAGAGTGCCGACCGGCTCACTTTGATAAAAATGAACCACCACTGGATAGAGCCTTCATTTTTGTGCCCACCTGTGTAAAGCACCCCAACATGAAACTCCATGTCTGTACTCAACCTCTCCAATTCCTCCGCATCCTCATACTCATCCACCATAAGCGTTGCACAATTCTGCTAATACTAGGCTCCCTCCAACATGATTTCCCCCAACTCTGCTGGTTAGAGGCTCCCTCCACCCTGATTTCCACCAACTCTGCTGGTTAGAGGCTCCCTCCACCCTGCTTTCCCACAACTCTGCTGGTTAGAGGCTCCCTCCACCATGAATTTGCCCAAACTGGGCTGGTTAGAGGCTCCCTCCACCATGAATTGGTCCAAACTGGGTTTTTTAGAGGCTCCCTCCACCATGAATTGGTCCAAACTGGGGTTTTTAGAGGCTCCCTCCACCATGAATTGGTCCAAACTGGGCTGTTTAGCGGCTCCCTCCACCATTAATTGGTCCAAACTGGGCTGGTTAGAGGCTCCCTCCACCATGAATTTGCCCAAACTGGGCTGGTTAGAGGCTCCCTCCACCATGAATTGGTCCAAACTGGGGTTTTTAGAGGCTCCCTCCACCATGAATTGGTCCAAACTTGGCTGTTTAGAGGCTCCCTCCACCATTAATTGGTCCAAACTGGGCTGATTAGAGGCTCCCTCCACCATGAATTGGTCCAAACTGGGTTTTTTAGAGGCTCCCTCCACCATGAATTTGCCCAAACTGGGCTGTTTAGAGGCTCCCTCCACCATGAATTGGTCCAAACTGGGCTGGTTAGAGGCTCCCTCCACCATGAATTTCCCAAAACTTGGCTGTTTAGAGGCTCCCTCCACCATTAATTGGTCCAAACTGGGCTGGTTAGAGGCTCCCTCCACCATGAATTTGCCCAAACTGGGCTGTTTAGAGGCTCCCTCCACCATGAATTGGTCCAAACTGGGTTTTTTAGAGGCTCCCTCCACCATGAATTGGTCCAAACTGGGCTGTTTAGAGGCTCCCTCCACCATGAATTTGCCCAAACTGGGCTGTTTAGAGGCTCCCTCCACCATTAATTGGTCCAAACTGGGCTGGTTAGAGGCTCCCTCCACCATGAATTTGCCCAAACTGGGCTGTTTAGAGGCTCCCTCCACCATTAATTGGTCCAAACTGGGCTGGTTAGAGGCTCCCTCCACCATGAATTTCCCAAAACTTGGCTGTTTAGAGGCTCCCTCCACCATTAATTGGTCCAAACTGGGCTGGTTAGAGGCTCCCTCCACCATGAATTTGCCCAAACTGGGCTGTTTAGAGGCTCCCTCCACCATGAATTGGTCCAAACTGGGTTTTTTAGAGGCTCCCTCCACCATGAATTGGTCCAAACTGGGCTGTTTAGAGGCTCCCTCCACCATGAATTTGCCCAAACTGGGCTGTTTAGCGGCTCCCTCCACCATTAATTGGTCCAAACTGGGCTGGTTAGAGGCTCCCTCCACCATGAATTTGCCCAAACTGGGCTGTTTAGAGGCTCCCTCCACCATGAATTTGCCCAAACTGGGCTGGTTAGAGGCTCCCTCCACCATGAATTGGTCCAAACTGGGTTTTTTAGAGGCTCCCTCCACCATGAATTTGCCCAAACTGGGCTGTTTAGAGGCTCCCTCCACCATGAATTGGTCCAAACTGGGCTGTTTAGAGGCTCCCTCCACCATTAATTGGTCCAAACTGGGTTGGTTAGAGGCTCCCTCCACCATGAATTTCCCAAAACGTGGCTGTTTAGAGGCTCCCTCCACCATTAATTGGTCCAAACTGGGCTGGTTAGAGGCTCCCTCCACCATGAATTTGCCCAAACTGGGCTGTTTAGAGGCTCCCTCCACCATGAATTGGTCCAAACTGGGTTTTTTAGAGGCTCCCTCCACCATGAATTGGTCCAAACTGGGCTGTTTAGAGGCTCCCTCCACCATGAATTTGCCCAAACTGGGCTGTTTAGCGGCTCCCTCCACCATTAATTGGTCCAAACTGGGCTGGTTAGAGGCTCCCTCCACCATGAATTTGCCCAAACTGGGCTGTTTAGAGGCTCCCTCCACCATGAATTTGCCCAAACTGGGCTGGTTAAAGGCTCCCTCCACCATGAATTGGTCCAAACTGGGGTTTTTAGAGGCTCCCTCCACCATGAATTGGTCCAAACTTGGCTGTTTAGAGGCTCCCTCCACCATGAATTGGTCCAAACTGGGGTGGTTAGAGGCTCCCTCCACCATTAATTGGTCCAAACTGGGCTGGTTAGAGGCTCCCTCCACCATTAATTGGTCCAAACTGGGCTGGTTAGAGGCTCCCTCCACCATGAATTGGTCCAAACTGGGGTTTTTAGAGGCTCCCTCCACCATGAATTGGTCCAAACTTGGCTGTTTAGAGGCTCCCTCCACCATTAATTGGTCCAAACTGGGCTGGTTAGAGGCTCCCTCCACCATGAATTGGTCCAAACTGGGTTTTTTAGAGGCTCCCTCCACCATGAATTGGTCCAAACTGGGGTTTTTAGAGGCTCCCTCCACCATGAATTGGTCCAAACTGGGCTGTTTAGCGGCTCCCTCCACCATTAATTGGTCCAAACTGGGCTGGTTAGAGGCTCCCTCCACCATGAATTTGCCCAAACTGGGCTGTTTAGAGGCTCCCTCCACCATGAATTGGTCCAAACTGGGTTTTTTAGAGGCTCCCTCCACCATGAATTGGTCCAAACTGGGCTGTTTAGAGGCTCCCTCCACCATGAATTTGCCCAAACTGGGCTGTTTAGCGGCTCCCTCCACCATTAATTGGTCCAAACTGGGCTGGTTAGAGGCTCCCTCCACCATGAATTTGCCCAAACTGGGCTGTTTAGAGGCTCCCTCCACCATGAATTTGCCCAAACTGGGCTGGTTAGAGGCTCCCTCCACCATGAATTGGTCCAAACTGGGGTTTTTAGAGGCTCCCTCCACCATGAATTGGTCCAAACTTGGCTGTTTAGAGGCTCCCTCCACCATGAATTGGTCCAAACTGGGGTGGTTAGAGGCTCCCTCCACCATTAATTGGTCCAAACTGGGCTGGTTAGAGGCTCCCTCCACCATTAATTGGTCCAAACTGGGCTGGTTAGAGGCTCCCTCCACCATGAATTGGTCCAAACTGGGCTGGTTAGAGGCTCCCTCCACCATGAATTGGTCCAAACTGGGGTTTTTAGAGGCTCCCTCCACCATGAATTGGTCCAAACTTGGCTGTTTAGAGGCTCCCTCCACCATTAATTGGTCCAAACTGGGCTGGTTAGAGGCTCCCTCCACCATGAATTGGTCCAAACTGGGTTTTTTAGAGGCTCCCTCCACCATGAATTGGTCCAAACTGGGGTTTTTAGAGGCTCCCTCCACCATGAATTGGTCCAAACTTGGCTGTTTAGCGGCTCCCTCCACCATTAATTGGTCCAAACTGGGCTGGTTAGAGGCTCCCTCCACCATGAATTTGCCCAAACTGGGCTGTTTAGAGGCTCCCTCCACCATGAATTTGCCCAAACTGGGCTGGTTAGAGGCTCCCTCCACCATGAATTGGTCCAAACTGGGGTTTTTAGAGGCTCCCTCCACCATGAATTGGTCCAAACTTGGCTGTTTAGAGGCTCCCTCCACCATTAATTGGTCCAAACTGGGCTGGTTAGAGGCTCCCTCCACCATGAATTGGTCCAAACTGGGTTTTTTAGAGGCTCCCTCCACCATGAATTTGCCCAAACTGGGCTGTTTAGAGGCTCCCTCCACCATGAATTGGTCCAAACTGGGCTGGTTAGAGGCTCCCTCCACCATGAATTTCCCAAAACTTGGCTGTTTAGAGGCTCCCTCCACCATTAATTGGTCCAAACTGGGCTGGTTAGAGGCTCCCTCCACCATGAATTTGCCCAAACTGGGCTGGTTAGAGGCTCCCTCCACCATGAATTGGTCCAAACTGGGGTTTTTAGAGGCTCCCTCCACCATGAATTGGTCCAAACTTGGCTGTTTAGAGGCTCCCTCCACCATGAATTGGTCCAAACTGGGGTGGTTAGAGGCTCCCTCCACCATTAATTGGTCCAAACTGGGCTGGTTAGAGGCTCCCTCCACCATTAATTGGTCCAAACTGGGCTGGTTAGAGGCTCCCTCCACCATGAATTGGTCCAAACTGGGTTTTTTAGAGGCTCCCTCCACCATGAATTGGTCCAAACTGGGGTTTTTAGAGGCTCCCTCCACCATGAATTGGTCCAAACTGGGCTGTTTAGCGGCTCCCTCCACCATTAATTGGTCCAAACTGGGCTGGTTAGAGGCTCCCTCCACCATGAATTTGCCCAAACTGGGCTGTTTAGAGGCTCCCTCCACCATGAATTGGTCCAAACTGGGTTTTTTAGAGGCTCCCTCCACCATGAATTGGTCCAAACTGGGCTGTTTAGAGGCTCCCTCCACCATGAATTTGCCCAAACTGGGCTGTTTAGCGGCTCCCTCCACCATTAATTGGTCCAAACTGGGCTGGTTAGAGGCTCCCTCCACCATGAATTTGCCCAAACTGGGCTGTTTAGAGGCTCCCTCCACCATGAATTTGCCCAAACTGGGCTGGTTAGAGGCTCCCTCCACCATGAATTGGTCCAAACTGGGGTTTTTAGAGGCTCCCTCCACCATGAATTGGTCCAAACTTGGCTGTTTAGAGGCTCCCTCCACCATGAATTGGTCCAAACTGGGGTTTTTAGAGGCTCCCTCCACCATTAATTGGTCCAAACTGGGCTGGTTAGAGGCTCCCTCCACCATTAATTGGTCCAAACTGGGCTGGTTAGAGGCTCCCTCCACCATGAATTGGTCCAAACTGGGCTGGTTAGAGGCTCCCTCCACCATGAATTGGTCCAAACTGGGGTTTTTAGAGGCTCCCTCCACCATGAATTGGTCCAAACTTGGCTGTTTAGAGGCTCCCTCCACCATTAATTGGTCCAAACTGGGCTGGTTAGAGGCTCCCTCCACCATGAATTGGTCCAAACTGGGTTTTTTAGAGGCTCCCTCCACCATGAATTGGTCCAAACTGGGGTTTTTAGAGGCTCCCTCCACCATGAATTGGTCCAAACTTGGCTGTTTAGCGGCTCCCTCCACCATTAATTGGTCCAAACTGGGCTGGTTAGAGGCTCCCTCCACCATGAATTTGCCCAAACTGGGCTGTTTAGAGGCTCCCTCCACCATGAATTTGCCCAAACTGGGCTGGTTAGAGGCTCCCTCCACCATGAATTGGTCCAAACTGGGGTTTTTAGAGGCTCCCTCCACCATGAATTGGTCCAAACTTGGCTGTTTAGAGGCTCCCTCCACCATTAATTGGTCCAAACTGGGCTGGTTAGAGGCTCCCTCCACCATGAATTGGTCCAAACTGGGTTTTTTAGAGGCTCCCTCCACCATGAATTTGCCCAAACTGGGCTGTTTAGAGGCTCCCTCCACCATGAATTGGTCCAAACTGGGCTGGTTAGAGGCTCCCTCCACCATGAATTTCCCAAAACTTGGCTGTTTAGAGGCTCCCTCCACCATTAATTGGTCCAAACTGGGCTGGTTAGAGGCTCCCTCCACCATGAATTTGCCCAAACTGGGCTGTTTAGAGGCTCCCTCCACCATGAATTGGTCCAAACTGGGTTTTTTAGAGGCTCCCTCCACCATGAATTGGTCCAAACTGGGCTGTTTAGAGGCTCCCTCCACCATGAATTTGCCCAAACTGGGCTGTTTAGCGGCTCCCTCCACCATTAATTGGTCCAAACTGGGCTGGTTAGAGGCTCCCTCCACCATGAATTTGCCCAAACTGGGCTGTTTAGAGGCTCCCTCCACCATGAATTTGCCCAAACTGGGCTGGTTAGAGGCTCCCTCCACCATGAATTGGTCCAAACTGGGGTTTTTAGAGGCTCCCTCCACCATGAATTGGTCCAAACTTGGCTGTTTAGAGGCTCCCTCCACCATGAATTGGTCCAAACTGGGGTGGTTAGAGGCTCCCTCCACCATTAATTGGTCCAAACTGGGCTGGTTAGAGGCTCCCTCCACCATTAATTGGTCCAAACTGGGCTGGTTAGAGGCTCCCTCCACCATTAATTGGTCCAAACTGGGCTGGTTAGAGGCTCCCTCCACCATTAATTGGTCCAAACTGGGCTGGTTAGAGGCTCCCTCCACCATGAATTTGCCCAAACTGGGCTGGTTAGAGGCTCCCTCCACCATGAATTGGTCCAAACTGGGTTTTTTAGAGGCTCCCTCCACCATGAATTCGCCCAAACTGGGCTGGTTAGAGGCTCCCTCCACCATGAATTTGCCCAAACTGGGCTGGTTAGAGGCTCCCTCCACCATGAATTGGTCCAAACTGGGTTTTTTAGAGGCTCCCTCCACCATGAATTTGCCCAAACTGGGGTGTTTAGAGGCTCCCTCCACCATGAATTTGCCCAAACTCTGCTGGTTAGAGGCTCAATCCACCCTGATTTTCAAAACAAATGTTGGTGCCAACCTCAACTTACTACAAGGGCCAAATTCACTGCTGGTGACAAGCTCTCCTCACTGCAAGTGCCAAATACACATGTTTCAAGGTGTTTTCCTACTGTCAGAGAGGTGGTATTGAGTGTGTAAAGTGTGTAGTTGTTAGGCTGTGATGTTGGGGTAATAGAGGGTCTTTGGTGTGTTAGATGCCCCCAGACATGCTTCCCCTGCTGTCCCAGTGTCATTCCAGAGGTGTTGGCATCATTTCCTGGGTTGTCATAGTGGACTTGGTGACCCTCCAGACACGGATTTGGGTTTCCCCCTTAACGAGTATCTGTTCCCCATAGACTATAATGGGGTTCGAAACCCATTCGAACACACGAACATTGAGCGGCTGTTCGAATCGAATTTCGAACCTCGAACATTTTAGTGTTCGCTCATCTCTAATCGCTAGTCCATACCAGATTATAAAACACTTGATTTAGGTTTAGGCAATGTGCAGAATCTATCTTGTTTATCTTAATCTCTTAATCCATGTCAATTGAAGGGGAAAATTCACCTAAAAACTCATGACACATCAGATTTGCATCTTGCGTTCTTTTACACTGTAGTCATAGGACATGGACCTATTCGCTTCATTATGTTTACACCAACTAGCCAAAGGATAACAATGATTTGAGCTTTTCCTCCATATCTCACCATCCACATATGCTTTCAGTTGAAGTCCTGGTGGAACACTATGCACGAAGGAACTGGTTTTGTAGGATACTCACTTATAGCTCAGCATTGAGACCACCATTGATCTTGGTCAATTATCCAATTATCCTTTGGCTTTGAAGCAACCCCATATCATCAAACTTTCTCCACCAACCCTGATAGTCCCTTCAATTTCTCGATTCATTAGCCCCCTGTTCCCTTGTTTCTTCCGGACTCATTTGCACCCAGTCTATTGACTTTTGTCTCATCCCTCCAAACCACCCATTTCCAATCTGCTATTTTTTGCAAACTCGAGACAACACTTCTTAAGATGATATTGAAGTTGAGGCTGCTTCGCCTTATTTTAGGCCACCATTCCATACTTGTGTGATGAGCCAATTTGTTGAGTCCAATATTTGGCCTGGACGTCACCTCTTGGCTTTAGAATGGATGGACGGACTTCATCTCATATTCTTCCAACTGTGGAAGAATATGACTCACATGATGCAGTTTGGCAATTTTCTTGGCCAAGAGACCGCTGTGGATGAGTTGGTTGAGGCTGTTTCTCATTTCTTGGGAAATCTTCTTCATGACTGATCCTCAATTTCAACCACTGACTTTGCTCGGGAATCCTCCTAATAACACCCTGAGCTATAGGGAATGTGAGGACAGGATGTCGTTTGTAATAAACAAAAAGAAAAAGATTTTTCCACCATCAGGAGCAAAACAGTAACAATGCAGTTACAGGACAAGAATCTGCATAACTAATCATATGCTAAATAGTTGAAAGTTACATTTATCTATGGTTGTCTGTAAAATGAAGGTAGTCTTACCTCTGAAGCTGTAGTCCATGGTGAGATATGGAGCCTGAAAGTCAAAAGTTCTAAACATTGTTACCCTTTTGCTCTTCGGTATATATGGCCTGTATTGTAAATGTAGGGATGTGATTTTTTTCATTTGTCCATGAAACCATTGGACTCACAGATGACATCTTCTCTGATTACAGACATTCTCATTTCTTTGCTTCTCAATCTGGCCCAGTCCACCATGATGACTTCTCCTGACAGATTCAGAGATTGCTCTTAGACATCATTGCACACTTGTTAGACCCCAATAAAAGAACCCCTAAGTAAATACAGACCCCCCAAATGAAACCCTAAATACAAGCCCACACCTAAATAAATTCCCAAACCACCTAAAAACAGAACCCAGGCCCCTGAACTCATTTATAACCCCAGATGCCTAAATCAGACTCTAAACAAGATCCTAAAATAAACATTCACCCCAATCCAAGACTTGGAATAAATACAAACCCCAAATAAACCCCTTTAGTAGATAGACTATGGGCCTCCTAAACTAAGTCCCCAAACAGAACCCTAAGTAAATATAGACTTCAAACTCAGAACCCTTAATAAATTCAGACACCAGATCCCCTAATCTAATACAGACCCCCAATACTCAGACAGCAGATCACTCTTTCCTTCTTTGGGATTACTTTCTGCTCTCTACTCTGACTTCAGGACCTGTACAAATACGGACATGTGACCATACCTGTGCAGGTCCATTGCAAAAAAACTGTTTTTGTTTGTATCCTGCAGTTTCTTTGATTATTTCAGACCAGGAGTGAACCTACCTTTTTTGCCACCCGAGGCGGACAACAGAAAGCCCCCCCCGGGAGGAGGGGGCTGAGTGGAGGGGGCCGGGCGGAGCGAAGGGGGCGGAGTGGAGGGGGCGTGGCGGAGCAGCGTTAGCAGGCAGAGAGCAGGCAGGGAGAGGACCTGCTCTCTGCCTGAGAGTGAAGGGAGGCTGCTGGAGCAGTGCTGCGTCCACAGGGCCTCCCCAATCCACCACTCGGTGACAGTGACGCTAAGCCAGTCCAGGACAGCTTGTCCTGGACTGGCTTAGGTAAGAAAAATGCTACCCTCCCCGGGGCCCTGGCATAGCGCCGCCTGAAGCGGTTGCTTCAGGTCACCTCATGGGAGGTGCGGTGCTGTTTCAGACCGTCATGATCCATGTGGGTAGCTTTAGCACTAGAGAGTTGCCCAAACCTCTCAAATGGATTTATTTATTTAGCCTACTTGTATAGCACCAACATATTCCGCAGCACTTTACAGACGTTGTCAATGGCTGTCCCATATAGGGCTCACAAGCTACATTCCCTATCAGTCTGTCTTTGAAGAGAGGGAGGAAACCCACGCAAACATGGAGAGAACATACTGTTCCATCTCCTTACAAATGTCTTTTGGTTGGATTTGAACCCAGGACTCCAGTATTACAATGTTAACCACTAAGTCACCTTTCTGCCCTGTTATGATCCACCAATTGACCTCACAACACTCTCTCTTAGTAGTCAATGAGTCATTTCAGTTTTGACTGGGGTTATTTCAACCTAAATAACTGATCTACAGCATACCTACCACCACATAATACCGTATAACACCGTAATAATACATATGTTGCACGTTTCATCCGCCACCTTACTCCAGTATTCTGATACCTTTGTCTCACGGAGTATATTGCTTTCATGTCGTCACTCTCTCTCTCTCGCTCTCTTACTTTTTAGATGTCTATTACCTTCCCAAACTTTTTTATAGTTTCATTATCTTCTGGGTCCTGTGCCACAGAAGAGCCATACATCACGTCAGTAAGATTGTGGCATTCATTACCTCCTAATGCTGTTTTCTTTTTAGATCATTAGACCAAATTGTGACCTGACCTGTGAACTGTGAAATTGATTGTTGCCTTTAATGGTCAACGGCCCATTTTCTAATCGATACCGGGAACTTTTTTTATTTATTTTTTTTGACTATATTTAAATTATACATAGGTATAATGCTTGTTAAATGTATCTACCACTTTGTTTCTGTAGTTATTCTACATCAATCTAAAATATGGATGTGGCTTTCATCATCCGAGGATGATGAAGGATGAACATAAATTCCTCGGCTTTCAAGAGTTTAGGAAACACTGAGTAATACATTAGTGGTTAGGGATAAGGTTAGATAAAGCTGATTGCTGTGAGGAACAGGGCTCCCCGGGAAAGAGCTGGTCTATTCTCCCATCCATTAGTCAACACCGAATGAATAGTTTTACAAGTAAGTAAATATTGCAGATGTGATTCATATGCTGGATGCTCGCTGCCCCCGAAGAAGCCTTGTAGGGGAAATGCAAGAGGGTGTAACTGAGATTTTAAAGGGGCTCTGTTAGCAAAATGATGCCGTATGAGCCCCACATACAAGGCTATTCAGGCACCGCTAATGGTATCTTAAAAGCCCCCCTGTTTTAAAATAAGATTGTAAAAACATATATGCAAATTATACTTACCGTGCATGGTGGGCGGTTCGTGCACAGGTGGATGTTATCTTCGGTCCCGCCTTCCTCGGGTGTCTTCTTCCAGCGACATTAGAGTTGATCGAGTAGGTGTTCGATCGAATACTACAGTATTCGAAATACTCATACTAGATCGAACACTACTAGCTGTTCGAAGTTTAAGGTTCGATGCAGAACCAGTGTTGATTGGCAGAATGCTATACATTCTGCCAATCAACGCTGGTTCTTCCCTTACCTTTAGAAGTCTTCTCCGTGCAGCGTCCCCGCGGCGTCTTCTGGCTGGAATTCACTCTGCCTAGGCATCCGGCCTAGGCAGAGCCGACTGCGCATGCGCGGGCATGCCCGCGCATACGCAGTCGGCTCTGCTCAGGCGTCGGGCCGGGCAGAACCGACCGCGCATGCACAGTCGGCTCTACCTAGGCCCCGATGCCTAGGAAGAGTGAATTCCAGCCGGAAGACACCGTGGGGGCGCTGCGCCGGGAGAAGACTTCAAGGAAAATCCAGCCCGACCGTCACTCGTGTACTTGTTAAGTATAATTTTATCGAATTTTGCGTACCCCTGAAACGAGCATTTCCCCCCATAAACTTTAATAGGGTTCGAAATCCGTTCGAACAGTCGAACAGTGTGCGGCTGTTCGAATCGGATTTCGAGCCTCGGACATTTTAGTGTTCGCTCATCTCTAAGCGACATCCTCCTTCCATGCCTTCTTCCTCTTTTCAACGGCGGGTTGTGTTTAATTCCTGCGCATGTGTGCGGCACCATTTTTGTCAATGGCAGTACACTCGCGTAGTTCTAAGGGGAACTGAGCCTACTGAGCATGCTCAGTAGGCTCAGTTCCCCTTAGAACTAAGACAAAAATGGCGCCGGAGCGTGCACAGTAGCGATACTGCACACGCGCGGGATTTAAACACAACCCGCCGGTGAAAAGAAGAAGAAGAAGGCGTGGAAGGAGGATGTCGCTGGAAGAAGACACCAGAGGAAGGTGAGAAAGAAGATGACGACCACCAGTGCACAAACCACCCATCCTTGCACGGTAAGTATAATTTGCATATATATTTTTACGGTCTTAGTTTAAAACGGGGGATGGGGGCTTTTAAAATACCATTAGCAGTGCCTGAATTGCTCATAGGGCATAATTTTACTGATAGAGCCCCTTTAATGCATTATATTTAAGATAAGATAATCCTTTAATAGTCTCACATTGGGGAAATTTACCAGGATATGTTTTTGGATTCAATAAAATTTCTACATCGTCCTCCGATAGGTCTACACTATTAAAATGGATTATATTAAAGGGAGTCTTCACCATCCAAATGTCCTCTAAACCATCTATACGTCGTCTTGGGGCTGGTTAGTGACTTTGTAACTTTTTGTGTCGAAGACCAATTCTTCTGTTAAGAAGATTGATTTTTAGTTTGTATTCAGTGCAACCGGGGCATGAAACCACCTTTGTTTTTTTGTTGTGGTTGCCCCCCCGTTAAGGTAAAGATTGGCAAGTGAGAATGTGCGATGGGTTGTTCTTCATGTTGTAGAGGTCACTATTCTAAAAGGGTTGTCTAAGGTTAAGTGATATTTGTACACCAAGCTAAACTCCATCCCCCCCCTTCCCCCCGCTTACTTTCTAAATTACTTACTTTACAAAAAATCTATATTTACCTAGTTTCACCCCGGCACATTTTTAGATTTTCCGGTGATGATCCATTTCCCCTTTTACGGAAAGAAAACATCACCAATACTAACCCACTCCCAACCCCTCATACTTACCTGTCTCCCTGACCAGTGTTTGGAAGATCACTTCCTTCTAGGAGTCGGCTCCTCCTCTTCTTGATGTCTGCCAGCGCCTGTGTAAGAGAGCCAGAGTGCCAGCTACACCTCATGCCAGCATTCCAGTTCTATTGTGCAGGCGCCGGCAGACATCAAGGAGGAGGAGCTAGCCCCAAAGAAAATGATCTCCCATGCTCAGAAAATCCAGACAGTAAGACAGGTAAGTTTTATGGGGTGGAAGGATGGGCTGTGCTAGTTAGTTAGTTAGTTAGTTCGTTGGGAAGGGCTAGTAGTGGACATGCTAGCTAGGGAAACAGGGACAGGTATGAGAGAGTGAGAGAGGGAGGAGAAGGAAGTCAGAGTCAACTCTGAGTATAACGCAATGTATCATGACAGTTGTAGGAAAACCGAACAGGAAGCAACACCTTGTAAACAAATGCAGAAGATGTCAGGTGCTCCCAGAGAAACCCAGAAATCACTCAAACACTGGTAAAGGTATTTGGTTGCACTTATTAACCTATTACTCTATTAACTGACCTTTTTTTTTTTTGCAAAATAATTTTTTTGCCCAGAAAACCCATTTAAGCTGGAAAAACACATTAGATTGTCGACAGCCAAAATGGCCGATTCATCTATTTCAGCCAATGAACAGTTGGAAATCCGACCTGTAGATGGATCAAATGGCCAATAGAAGACGTTGCACTGAAAATATGCGCCATATTCAACAAAACAACAAAGCCACAGCCTGAGCCATTGAGCGGTAGACAAAGCTTCTAAGCTGGAGGCGCTGATCCTAATAGTAAAGAGAGAAGCAAAAGTCTTAGACATATGAAAATAATAAACATGTTAAAATCTAGAAAAAAATATAAAAATATTTAAAAGAATGGATATAAAATTTTAAAATATTAGACTGATCTGGTAAAGCGATATCAGACTCCTTCAGCTTGTCCCATGATAATCCCCCGCCAGTAAACCCAGGGTTACACTAAAATCACTCTGCAGGGTGAGAGCTTTCTAAATGCTGTCATACTTTATGTAATTCTTTTTCGGGTTAGGTTATGAGCCTCATTACCACACTTATTAATAATTGATCGGATATTGATTTTTTGGAAAATATTCAGGCAAATATTCATTGTACAATTCTGAGAGATGGATACCGATTCAGCATTCTCGCAAAGCTAAAAGAGTCCCACCAAATGTTTCGAATGGAAATGAGAAAATTTGTCAAATTTGGTGTAAATTTTTGGAAAACAAAAAAGTACTAGAAGAAAGTGTGTTCTTTATATCAATAGCTCATAGTAGGTAAGTATTACATAACAATGGGATCAGCACTCAATTGTTGTAGGCCGAGAAGAATCAAATGTGCTCTGTTCTTCCCTTACAACTGTGTGTGTATTGGCAGCCATCTTGTATAGCTACGGCATGGCATTCCTAGGAATTTTTTCTGGTCTGGGCTCTAATTAGAATCTATCATTAGATGTTTATTATAGAGATACTTAAAAAGATATTTGTGATGTTTTTTAATTGTTGTTACTATCCCAAAAAGATGGAAGTTTTGTAGCTGTTAATTTAGTTTTTCTGTGACTTTGCTGTAGCAACTGGGACAGAATGAGCATCATTTAGTTATTATACTTTTCTGCGACTTTGCTATATACACTGGGACAGAATGAGTACCAACATCTCATTATTATATTGTGTCTAGGGTTGAGCAATCAGGATCAGAAAAGATCGGATCCCGATTGGCAATTGAGAAAATTTCCCAATCACGATCGGGTTCCGATCCCACCTAAAAAAGATGAGGAATGGAATTCCGATCCCGATCACTCAACTTACCTTCACAGAAGTGCTTCCGCTCCCCGTTCTTCTCGCTCCTTTTCTTTCTCCTTCACATGCCTTCAGAGCACCCTGCGCAACCCTGCCTACCTAGACTAGTGTTATAGATGCTGGGAGAAGGCGGGGCTTGTGGCTTAGGAGAGTGTGGGCGGGTACTGGGAGGGGAGATGTGAGTGATGCACTCACATCTCCCCGCCTACAATCTCCTAAGCCACAACAAGCTCTGCCTACTCCCATCATCTCCAACACTAGCCTAGGGAGGTGGGGGCGCGCACGGCGTTCTGAAGACATGTCAATGAGAGAGGACCGGAATGAGAAGAACGGGGAGCGGCAGCTGATCTGTGCAGGTAAGTGGACACCAGGGGGACTAAGTAGCCGGGGGATTTTTTTTTTAATCACTACACAGCGTTGAGATCAAAACTTTAAAGGGAGTCTACCATTTATGATGTTTTTTTCTACTGACCAGGTCGGAATAGCCTTAAGAAAGGCTATTTGTCTCCTACCTTTTGATGTGGTCTCCGCCGCGCCGGTCATCCGAAATACCGGTTTTTCCCGGTATGCTAATGAGTGTCCGGCAGCAATGAGGGCGGGCCCCAGCGCTAACACGCCGATGGAGGCGTCCCCATTGCTGCCGCAACTGCCATATCCAGCGCCGCCTTCTTCGTGATCTGTGTCCTCCCCTTCTGTGTCCTCTTCTTTGGTCGTCATGGATGACACATGCGCAGTCGGCTCTGGCTGCGAGACCATGTTACTGCGCATGCGTCATCCAAAGAAGAGGACACAGAAGGGGAGGACGCAGATCACGAAGAAGGCGGCGCTGGATATGGCAGTTCCGGCAGCAATGGGGACGCCTCCATCGGCGTGTTAGCGCTGGGGCCCGCCCTCATTGCTGCCGGACACTCATTAGCATACAGGGAAAAACCGGTATTTCGGATGACCAGCGCGGCGGAGACCACAACAAAGGTAGGAGACAAATAGCCTTTCTTAAGGCTATTCCGACGTGGTCAGTAGAAAAAAACATCTTTTAATAGTAGAATCCCTTTAAACAATTTTTGGACTCCACGCTTTGTAGTGACTAGGATCATTTTTAAAATCTGACCTTTGATAATTTAAAAAAATCCCATTGACTTTCGTTAGGATTGGAAATGGGATCGGGATCGGTTTCAGATGGAAAATGATCGGGAATCGGATTTTAAAAACGATCCTGAAATATCAAGATCGGCTCAACCCTAATTATGTCTACTAGCAGAAAAGAATCAAGAATTGTTCAGCTACTTGACTCCAACTTGGTGTGTATTGGCAACCACCTTGAATGACTTTGGCAACCATGGAACCTCTACGAATAACATTTGGCAGGGAATGTATTATCAGATGATTATTATAAAGATACTTAAAAAGATATTTATCATAATTTTTAATGTTTTTGAGTTACTATCCAAAAAGATGCAGATTTTGCAGTTTAACCGTAAGCTGAAAATTTCAGTTTTCTGCAACTTTGTTGTATAGACTGTGACAAGTCACCGCAGTCATCTCATTATTGTACTACTTCTGCAGTCTTTCTGTATAGCCTGGATAGAATACCTCTGATTATTATATTATGTCTACTAGTGGAGAAGAATCAAGAATGTTCTGCTCATTGCTTGCTGTATATTGCTTGTTGTAACTTGTTGTATATTGCCTGCTATTTTGCATGGCTATGACAATTGTGGCATTTCTATGAACCGCACATGTAGGGGGGATTTAAAGAGAATGTTTCACTAGATGTTTATTATTTTTTAAGGTTTTTTCTTCTTTTTTTTGTTAGTATCCATAGTTTCCAAGAGGCTAAAAGTTTCTATTGTTTGTGCAACTTTGCTGTATAGACTGGGACAGAATAAGCATATTATTCTTATCATTACAGAGAATGATGGTAGCTCTATTGTAATATTGCAGTCCTAGATAAGGCAGGATAGTAACATTATACACACAGGTATCGTATGCAGATCTCATGACTCTCCTTTGTATTAATTCTTGAAGTCCACATTAAAAAAAGACAATGTTTTTATCAGTTGACTCCTATCTTTTGTCTTGCCATAAAACACACATGTACTACCCACCGTGGAAGCTTTCAAAAACAAAAGCTAGATTGATACAACGTAACATTTTGGCAGACCCCCAAGTTTAATGATCGGAGGTCCAAGGGAGGTAAGGTAACATAAAAAACCATGTTACTTACACCTCTCCACGCTCCGGGCTGGTTCGGGTCTACTTCTAGACACTCCCTGACATCACATGACCCGGGACGCAGGTCCCGGTCATTTGACGTCCCAGGTCATGTGATGTCCCATATGTCATCGAAGAAGGCCAACACCACCGAGGATTGCAGAGGAGCCGGAGATAGGTAAGTAACAGTGTTTTTTCTGTTTGTATCCCCTGTCGATCTCCGATTATTATACTCTAGAGCAGGGGTAGGCAACCTTTTCTGTTCGGTGTGCCGATTTAAATTAAAAAATCAAAGATGAGGTCCTCGGAGTGCCTGGCAATAATTGTAAAGCCGAGGACACCTACACTAAAGTCATATAGCACAAACCGCAACATAGGGGTGCTGTCATACTGCGCTCCCAGCCACATGCACTTACCACTATTTGCCTGGATACACATGTTCTTTTCCTTTAGAAGCAATGTAAGTACATGTGTAACCCACAATTAGTGGTAATGTATGTGACTGGGAGCAGAGTGAGGTCATACCTGTAAAGAGCTGACACACAATGTACCTGTATGCTCCATCCAGTCCTTGGCCGTTACTAACTTCAGTTTTCTGTAAGGGAGCGTTCACACTACCGTCGGTGTCCGACAGCTAGTGTCCACTGCTAATGTCCGTTCAAAATCTTGTGCGGATATTAGTATCGGACACTAGCTGTGTCCGTGACATTTTGCATTGATTTAAATGGACACCGGGTGCGTTCTTTTACACTCCGTGCCTGTCCTTAACTGTCCGTTCTCAAAGATGTCCGACTTTTCAAGCGGCCAGCAAAACCCGACATGTAGGTTTTTCTGTCTGCTTGAAAAGTCGGACATCTTTGGGAACGGACAGTTAAGGACACCCACAAACAGTAAACGAATGCACCCGATGTCCATTTAAATCAATGCAAAATGTCACAGACACAGCTAGTGTCCTCGGCTAATGTCCACACAAGATTTTGAACAGACATTAGCAGCGGACACTAGCTGTCGGACACCGACGGTAGTGTGAACGCTCCCTAAGTGAAACGCAGATTTATTTCAGTCACTTTTAGTTCCTGGCGGTGCAGTAACAGCAAAACCCCAGCCAGGAATTAATGGGTGTCACACTTTCAACAAAGTGACCACACTGGTGCCCAGGAACTGAATTTGGCTATAATTGCATCTAGTTACAGTGTCACCACCCAATAGAATCACCCTAAGGCTGAGGCCCCACATTACAAAAATGCAGCTTTTTTTATTGCAGATTTAGCTGCGTTTTTTTTTCCGTCAAAGCCAAGAATGGCTAGAAAAGGAACGGGAAATATATAGGAAGCTTCTTATATGTCTCCCTCCTGCTCAATCTACTCCTGGCTTCGGCTAAAAAAAAACAGCAAAATCTGCAACGAAAAAAAGCTGTTTCTGCAACGTGGGGCTTTAGCCTAAGGCCCTCACGTTGTTGGAACACAGCTTTTTTTGTTACATATTTTGCTGTGTTTTTCTGAGCCTAAGCCAGGAGTGGATTGAGCAGAAGGGAGACGTATAAGAAGCTTCCTATATATTTCCCATTCCTTCTGTAGCCATTTTTAGCTTTGGTTGAAATAAACAGCATCAAAATCTGCAACAAAAATGCTGCATTTCTGCAACGTGGGGCCTCAGCCTTACGCCTCCTGCACACAAGTGGCATGGATGTGGTTTTCACTGACCTATATGTTAAAAATGAATTGACAGGGCTGCAAATGCAGACAGATATACGGGATGTATAGGACAGATATAGGGGATGTATAGACAGATATAGGGGATGTATAGGACAGATATAGGGGATGTATAGGACAGATATAGGAGATGTATAGGACAGATATAGAGGATGTATAGGACACATATAGGAGATGTATAGGACAGATATAGGGGATGTATAGGACACATATAGGGTACGTATAGGACAGATATAGGACCTGCTCCATAGTTTTCAGTTCTTCAATTTGGCCCAGATACACAGCCACAAAAAGAATGGCTGTATATATGGGTCAATTGAAATATATAGGTCTGTACTTTATCCACAGTTGTAGATAAAGAGTCTGGTCATGTGCATTGCAAGTTAAGTCAATGTGCCTCATATTAATAGCAGTTAACCCCATCATGTCCCTCACATTAACCCCCTGTGTGCTTTACATAATTGACACGGATATGTGAGACATATGGAGGTAATAAGTGAATATCATTATATAGGTCCTTCATTAGTACCCCCATATGTCTCACATATTAGTAACCCTTATGTGAGCAACACAGGGGTTAATATGAGGGACATGATGGGGTTAACTGCTATTAATGTGAGGCACATGGAGTTACTAAAACTAAAGTAATAACCCCAAATGCCTGACATTAATAAGAATAGTTAGTAACACACGTACCTGGTGTTGTTTTTGCTTTCACTTTGCTCCCCGGGTGCTTCCTCTCCTATTCAGGGCTGCAGACGGCAGGAGCTCCTCACGTGTAGCAGCAGGACCAGGGAGCCCTTATCCTGTGCAGTGAGAAGCTCACCTCTGATTGGTGGCAGGGAGAGAAGGGGGCGTGTCCTACACAGCAGCTCTACCAGAGCACTGAAGGGACGCTCTCTCTCTCTCAATTTAGAGTATGAAAGTTGCAGGCTGGCTGCCGTGCCAGCAAAATATGCCTTGCGTGCCAATCTTGGCACGCGTGCCAGGGGTTGCCGACCCCTGCTCTAGAGTATAGTAATTGTTCATGGGTGTTCACAGTGGGGCATAATAGTGTGTGCAGGGGCCACTATGGGACATAATACTGTGTGCAGGGGCCACTATGGGTTATAACACTGTGTGCAGGGGCCACTATGGGGCATAATACTGTGTGCAGGGGCCACTATGGGACATAATACTGTGTGCAGGGGCCACTATGGGTTATAACACTGTGTGCAGGGGCCACTATGGGGTATAATACTGTGTGCAGGGGTCACTATGGGGCATAATACTGTGTGCAGGGGCCACTATGGGACATAATACTGTGTGCAGGGGTCACTATGGGACATAATACTGTGTGCAGGGGTCACTATGGGGTATAATACTGTGTGCAGGGGTCACTATGGGCAGCGCCGCACCTCTCATGAGGCGACCTGAAGCGAGCGCTTCAGGCGGCGCTATGCCAGGGCCTCAGGGAGGGCGGCATTTTTGCTTCCCTAAGCCAGTCCAGGACAAGCTGTCCTGGACTGGCTTAGCACCGAGTGGTGGTTTGGGGAGGCCACTGGAGCAGCACTGCTCCAGCAGCCTCCCCTCACGCTCAGGCAGAGCGCAGGTCATCTCCATTTCTGCTCTCTGCCTGCGAATGGGGCTAAGCCCCTCCTCCTTTGCTCGGCCACGCCCTCTCTGCTCGGCCACGCCCCTCCTCCGGGGGGGGGGAGGCGGCTTTCTGTAGTTTGCCTCGGGCGGCGAAAGGGGAAGGTGCACCCCTGACTATGGGACATAATACTGTGTGCAGGGGTCACTATGGGACATAATACTGTGTGCAGGGACCACTATGGGACATAATACTGTGTGCAGGGACCACTATGGGGCATAATACTGTGTGCAGGGACCACTATGGGGCATAATACTGTGTGCAGGGGCCACTATGGGACATAATACTGTGTGCAGGGGCCACTATGGGACATAATACTGTGTGCAGGGACCACTATGGGACATAATACTGTGTGCAGGGGCCACTATGGGACATAATACTGTGTGCAGGGGCCACTATGGGGTACAATACTGTGTGCAGGGGCCACTATGGGACATTATACTGTGTGCAGGGGCCACTATGGGGGATAATACTGTGTGCAGGGGCCACTATGGGGCATAATACTGTGTGCAGGGACCACTATGGGGCATAATACTGTGTGCAGGGGCCACTATGGGACATAATACTGTGTGCAGGGGCCACTATGGGGCATAATACTGTGTGCAGGGGCCACTATGGGACATAATACTGTGTGTAGGGGCCACTATGGGGCATAATACTGTGTGCAGGGGTCACTATGGGGCATAATACTGTGTGCAGGGGCCACTATGGGGGATAATACTGTGTGCAGGGGCCACTATGGGGCATAATACTGTGTGCAGGGGTCACTATGGGGCATAATACTGTGTGTAGGGGCCACTATGGGGCATAATACTGTGTGCAGGGGTCACTATGGGGCATAATACTGTGTGCAGGGGCCACTATGGGGCATAATACTGTGTGCAGGGGTCACTATGGGGCATAATACTGTGTGCAGGGGCCACTATGGGGCATAATACTGTGTGTAGGGGTCACTATGGGGCATAATACTGTGTGCAGGGGCCACTATGGGGGATAATACTGTGTGCAGGGGCCACTATGGGGCATAATACTGTGTGAAGGGGCCACTATGGGACATAATACTGTGTGCAAGGGCCACTATGGGGCATAATACTGTGTGCAGGGGTCACTATGGGGGATAATACTGTGTGCAGGGGCCACTATGGGGCATAATACTGTGTGCAGGGGTCACTATGGGGCATAATACTGTGTGCAGGGGCCACTATGGGGCATAATACTGTGTGCAGGGGTCACTATGGGGCATAATACTGTGTGCAGGGGCCACTATGGGGGATAATACTGTGTGCAGGGGCCACTATGGGGATAATACTGTGTGCAGGGGCCACTATGGGGCATAATACTGTGTGCAGGGGCCACTATGGGGCATAATACTGTGTGCAGGGGCCACTATGGGGCATAATACTGTGTGCAGGGGCCACTATGGGGCATAATACTGTGTGCAGGGGCCACTATGGGGCATAATACTGTGTGCATTGCCACTGCTGCATCCATATGATCCAAATTTTAAAAACTACAGAACGTAGGCAAGGCCTGCTCGCCTCTGCGCCTGTTATTAGTTCATATTGTTTTTCTGGATTTTTTTTTCTTTTTATATTGTATTAAAAAATCCTTTAAGAAACATTGATTACACATAAAAAAAAATTACAGAAATATATCAAAAACATACAAAAATATTAGCAGAATAATTGAAATTGAATTAAAAAATTTTAAAAAAACATTAAAAAATATAAGAAAATAAATTTGCATATGAGAGTTTTAGCGAATTATATGATGGATTTAGTGATAAAAATTTACGTAAACTACAAGGGTGAATTGACATGTAAAGGAATTGTGCCGTCCATACATCTGAATAGGTTGCTTCTGCCATATGGATCAGATGAATTGGACGCTCATAGATATTTCTGCAATACTTCTGCCGCATATGAATTCGAATTTTTTAATTTTTTTTCAGGAGGTAACATGATATGAACATCATACGATTGTAACATAAAACAGATCGATAATTCGATATGGTTCATACCTCGGACTAAACCATAAGAGTCAAATCAGTAATAATATGTGAATATATTAATTAACCTATAGCAGGCAGATAAACAGAAACAGGTTGTTACATGGATAACTTACTCATTGATCTGTAGATATAACGTATGGAGAACAATAGCTTATCAATTATTAATCAATACATAATCACTATTTCCAGTGGTCTAGGAAGGCTTTTAATGGAATGACATTTGCAATATGTATTCACTCTGGATCTATAATTTTGCACTAATACAGCCTTTAAAAAACACCAAGCAGTATTGGAGGCTACTTAATGATTTACAGCACAGAGGACGTCTCATCCCCCAGACTTATATTACTCAGTCAGAGCATCAGTCATACAGAGAAGCTGGACAATAAATACAGGGGTACAGAAGTTAAGATGATAGGAACAGACATGATCCAGAGGATGTGGTATCTGCAGAGTATAAAGTCCAGAGTACATATCATAGCCTGCGGTCTACTTATTAATGGTTGAGGGAATTTGCTGCAGTAATTATACTAGAATACAGTAAATTCTAGCACAAGGGGGCAGTATTATAGTAGCTGGGTTCTTATACATAGGAGCAGTATTATAGTAGTTATATTCTTGTACATAGGAGCAGTATTATAGTAGTTATATTCTTGTACATAGGAGGCAGTATTATAGTAGTTATATTCTTGTACATAGGAGCAGTATTATATTAGTTATATTCTTGTACATAGAAGGTAGTATTATAGTAGTTATATTCTTGTACATAGAAGGTAGTATTATAGTTGTTATATTCTTGTACATAGGAGCAGTATTATAGTAGTTATATTCTTGTACATAGGAGCAGTATTATATTAGTTATATTCCTGTACATAGGAGCAGTATTATAGTAGTTATATTCTTGTACATAGGAGCAGTATTATATTAGTTATATTCTTGAACATAGGGGCAGTATTATAGTAGTTATTTTCTTGTACATAGGAGCAGTATTATAGTCTTTATATTCTTGTACACAGGGAGCAGTATTATAGTAGTTATATCCTTTTACATAGGAGCAGTATTATAGTAGTTATATTCTTGTACAAAGGACCAGTATTATAGTAGTTATATTCTTGTACATAAGAGGCAGTATTATAGTAGTTATATTCATTTAAATAGGAGCAGTATTATAGTAGTTATATTCTTGTACATAGGAGCAGTATTATAGTAGTTATATTCTTGTACATAGGAGCAGTATTATAGTAGTTATATTCTTGTACATAGGAGCAGTATTATATTAGTTATATTCTTGTACATAGAAGGTAGTATTATAGTAGTTATATTCTTGTACATAGAAGGTAGTATTATAGTTGTTATATTCTTGTACATAGGAGCAGTATTATAGTAGTTATATTCTTGTACATAGGAGCAGTATTAAAGTAGTTATATTCTTGTACATAGGAGCAGTATTATATTAGTTATATTCTTGAACATAGGTGCAGTATTATAGTAGTTATTTTCTTGTACATAGGAGCAGTATTATATTAGTTATATTCTTGTACATAGAAGGTAGTATTATAGTAGTTATATTCTTGTACATAGAAGGTAGTATTATAGTAGTTATATTCTTGTACATAGAAGGTAGTATTATAGTTGTTATATTCTTGTACATAGGAGCAGTATTATAGTAGTTATATTCTTGTACATAGGAGTAGTATTATAGTAGTTATATTCTTGTACATAGGAGTAGTATTATAGTAGTTATATTCTTGTACATAGGAGCAGTATTATATTAGTTATATTCCTGTACATAGGAGCAGTATTATAGTAGTTATATTCTTGTACATAGGAGCAGTATTATATTAGTTATATTCTTGAACATAGGGGCAGTATTATAGTAGTTATTTTCTTGTACATAGGAGCAGTATTATAGTAGTTATATTCTTGTACACAGGGAGCAGTATTATAGTAGTTATATCCTTTTACATAGGAGCAGTATTATAGTAGTTATATTCTTGTACATAGGAGCAGTATTATAGTAGTTATATTCTTGTACATAGGAGCAGTATTATGGTAGTTATATTCTTGTACATAGGAGCAGTATTATAGTAGTTATATTCTTGTACATAGGAGCAGTATTATAGTAGTTATATTCTTGTACATAGGAGCAGTATTATGGTAGTTATATTCTTGTACATAGGAGCAGTATTATTGTTGGTTTTTTCTTACATAGAAATAATATTATAGTCTTTATATTCTTATACATGGGGTCAAAGGACTACCTCTCCTTTAGATATTTGCCCCTAGAGGTAGTAACCTATTCACATTTTACATGGCATTTACTATATAAGATCTGAAATCTCCTGGAACCCTACCGCATATAGTGATTTAACTAATATGCAATTAAACATGATCTCAGCCTTTAAAAAAACTTTTAAACTCAATTGTTTATTTGGACTTTATTACCTCATATCAATATGCCAGTACAAATGTACATTATACAGTTATAGCAATGGATAGATAGTTCTGCCCAAGACTATTCTAAGTAGAGTATGCTCTGGATCCTACTTGCCCTGTGTTCACACTGTAGACCTGTTCTAGGTCCAAGATAGGTATATTTATTGCCCTGTGTTCACATAGTAGACTCGTTTTGGTAGTAGTGCAGTAGTGTAGGGTTCCACCTGTATAAGGTCGTCTTGTTAGGGCAGATGGTGCACTTTTTTGTATTTGTGAATTTTAACACAGTATCTTGAACCTTTTCACATTGTGATGTGCTGTCTGAATTTATTTGTATAGATAGATAACGATAGATAGGAGATAGATAGATAGAACATTAGATAGATAGATAGATAGATAGATAGATAGATAGATATGGATAGATAGATAGATAGATAGATAGATAGATAGATAGATAGGAGATAGATAGATAGATAGATAGATAGATAGATAGATAGATAGATAGATAGGAGATAGATAGGTAGATAGATAGATAGAACATTAGATAGATAGATAGATAGATAGATAGATAGATAGATAGATATGGATAGATAGATATGGATAGATAGATAGATAGATAGATAGATAGATAGATAGATAGATAATAGATGATAGATAGATAGATAGATAGATAGATAGATACCAGACAGATAGATAGATAGATAGATAGATAGATAGATAGATAGATACCAGACAGATAGATAGATAGATAGATAGATAGATAGATAGAACACATTTTTTGTTATTTCTACCAGTAAGAGACAACCATGAAGAAATCTGTGTCCTCTAATATTTTGTAAGTATATTCACTAAGAGATATTTATGGAACAAGGCCACCTCCAGTATGAGCACAGCTTGTACAGCAGACACTTTCCCTCAAGTAAGATAGATTTAGGTTGGGTAACCATGTTTCACCGGGGAAGTCATTCGGAAAAGAATGATAGAGAGCCCTTCCTGAGGTTTATCAAAGTCATTTCTGTGCTGGAGGACCATTTTTCAGAGGACAAAGGGCTGTTTACCTGCGGTCCACCTGTAAGGTACAAGTTCTAGCGCTGAACGCTACATTGCAATATCATATTTCACAGCCGGTTGAACCCAGAGCTAAAGGAAATGACAGATAAATAATTTTCCGTCTTTACAAAATATTTTGTACAAAACTCAACTTTGCTAACTACAAGGAAATTGAGCAATATCATTTTTACCCTTCAAGCCAATCACTTCTATTTAAGTGTAGATGTAGCGCTGGCGGCCATATTGTAACAGATGACACTACGGCCATGGTACGGTTTTTTCCATCATGCTTCCAGAGGATGAATTATTTCTGGACACGACTGATGGGAACCTAGAAAGTAGAGTGGAATAAACTATGGTCAGGCCATAGTCTTCATATACCACATCGCTAAAGGGGGTGTAGAGGTAGCAGAGGCATCCGAGACCCTCACTCACATAAGGAAGCTCAGTCTCTGTTGGGGGTTTCTGTCCCTCATTACGCTTGAAAAATGCAGAGAAAAGAGTCCTGCAAGCAGGAAACTGGGCGGAAGCCCAATGGACCCCATTATATGCATCTAATGGACCCCATTTCTAAGGGACCCCATTATATGCATCTAATGGACCCCATTTCTAATGGACGCCATTATATGCGTCTATGGGGTCCACGGGTTTCCACAGTTAACTGCTTTTTAGTTTTCCATTCTTCGAGTCCCCAAGATTCGGTAACCCAGTGTAAATGATACATAAGGTGTGAGACCCTATTACAGATCTTGTATACGGACCCACTAGCTTCACATTACATCTCTGTTCCAAAAGATCTGAGGCCCAGGTCACATCTGCGTTCGGTAGTCCGCTTGCTAACCCCCTGAACGGAAACCTATACACATTAAAAAGCAGTTACCTAAGAGAGCACGCAAGCAGCACTTTTCTCTTCGCATGTTTCAGGCAGAAACTACACGGACCCCATTATAGTCTATGGGGTCCATGTGGTTTCTTAGCTAACCGCTTTTTAATGTGTATAGGTTTTCCGTTCAGGGGGTCCATAAGTGAACTACCGAACGTGGTTGTGAACCAGGCCTAAAATGGTTGAAAAGGTGATCATAGTCCTTAATATTAGGGTAGGGGTTGCTGCTGATGTCCTCAAATGGATTTAAAGTGATTTCCCATGGAGCATTGCCTTGTAGACTCTCTATGCAGCGAATCAGGAAGTCAATGATGATACCAATTACAGAAATGGCCCCGCACTGGGTCACAGGTATTCACATCATCCACATTAAAGTAAATAAGGCTGAGCTGCAATACCAGACATGATCACTAGGATGAAGGGGGCACATTGCACCTAGACATGATCACTAGAATGAAGGGGGCACATTGCACCCAGACATGATCACTGGAATGAAGGGGGCACATTGCACGTAGACATGATCACTAGAATGAAGGGGGCACATTGCACGTAGACATGATCACTAGAATGAAGGGGGCACATTGCACCCAGACATGATCACTGGAATGAAGGGGGCACATTGCACGTAGACATGATCACTAGAATGAAGGGGGCACATTGCACCTAGACATGATCACTAGAATGAAGGGGGCACATTGCACCCAGACATGATCACTAGGATGAAGGGGTGCCATTGCACCCAGACATGATCACTAGAATGAAGGGGGCACATTGCACCCAGACATGATCACTAGAATGAAGGGGGCCCATTGCACCCAGACATGATCACTAGAATGAAGGGGGCACATTGCACCCAGACATGATCACTAGAATGAAGGGGGCACATTGCACCCAGACATGATCACTAGAATGAAGGGGGCACATTGCACCCAGACATGATCACTAGAATGAAGGGGGCACATTGCACCCAGACATGATCACTAGAATGAAGGGGGCACATTGCACCCAGACATGATCACTAGAATGAAGGGGGCACATTGCAATAATAATAAGCCATACAGAAAGTAGTACGTATACATACAGCTACATCCTACTATTATTGTCCCATAGACTATGTAAGAACACGTCTGGACGTGAATAATAAGTAGGTTACAGTCATAATGATTATGTAAGGAAATATTCATTTAGACTGCGTCAATATGGCCGCCGGTTATGGGATTCCGATAAGATTATTTTTTAATTATAACGCCAAGTGTTTCATAAAACAATAAAAATCGGTGAATAACCCAATGTAACCAGACTGACAAATGAAGCAATGAGGCAATCTGAGAGCCGAAATGTCACAATCGCTCCTGTTAGCATGTAACCCTCTCCAACATAATGTACAATTGATTGTGCATTAATTGATCAATAAGCTGCCACTCGCCAGACTCCTGCCCAGATGGATCTCCTAAATAGGATTTCCATACATGCGCATAATGAGACACACAGGGGGAAACGCGTCTCACTCTTCCCCCTATTAGCACTGACAAAATGATTAAAATAGAGGCGGACACTTCTTTACTCCTTCATCCTGATATACAGTGTGCTCCGTCCACACAGCGTATGCTTAGTAAATATAGTAGCATTGTATAGTAATTATATATATATATATATATATATATATATATATATATATATTCTCCTATCATTCCCCTCTGCAGCAATGTCCACAGAATGCATCTACTCAGTGGTGGATATTAAGAAATAAGGGCAACCTATGAAAGAAGAGTATGTGGACCTCAGGGGCGGAGTTATAGGAGGTACTAGTCCCTAGTCCCACTCAAGCTCTGGTGTGTAGGCCAAGTGTCTCAAAGCTGCATTGGGAGCCAAGTGTCTTAAAGCTGCATTGGGACCCAAGTGTCTCAAAGCTGCATTGGGACCCAAGTGTCTTAAAGCTGCATTGGAACCCAAGTGTCTTAAAGCTGCATTGGGACCCAAGTGTCTTAAAGCTGCATTGGAACCCAAGTGTCTTAAAGCTGCATTGGGACCCAAGTGTCTTAAAGCTGCATTGGGACCCAAGTGTCTTAAAGCTGCATTGGGACCCAAGTGGCTTAAAGCTGCATTGGGACCCAAGTGTCTTAAAGCTGCATTGGAACCCAAGTGTCTTAAAGCTGCATTGGGACCCAAGTGTCTTAAAGCTGCATTGGGACCCAAGTGTCTTAAAGCTGCATTGGGACCCAAGTGTCTTAAAGCTGCATTGGGACCCAAGTGTCTTAAAGCTGCATTGGGACCCAAGTGTCTTACAGCTGCATTGGGACCCAAGTGTCTCAAAGCTGCATTGGGACCCAAGTGTCTTAAAGCTGCATTGGAACCCAAGTGTCTTAAAGCTGCATTGGGACCCAAGTGTCTTAAAGCTGCATTGGAACCCAAGTGTCTTAAAGCTGCATTGGGACCCAAGTGTCTTAAAGCTGCATTGGGACCCAAGTGTCTTAAAGCTGCATTGGGACCCAAGTGTCTTAAAGCTGCATTGGAACCCAAGTGTCTTAAAGCTGCATTGGAACCCAAGTGTCTTAAAGCTGCATTGGGACCCAAGTGTCTTAAAGCTGCATTGGTACCCAAGTGTCTTAAAGCTGCATTGGGACCCAAGTGTCTTACAGCTACATTGGGACCCAAGTGTCTTAAAGCTGCATTGGGACCCAAGTGTCTTAAAGTTGCATTGGGACCCAAGTGTCTTAAAGTTGCATTGGGACCCAAGTGTCTTAAAGCTGCATTGGGACCCAAGTGTCTTAAAGCTGCATTGGAACCCAAGTGTCTTAAAGCTGCATTGGGACCCAAGTGTCTTAAAGCTGCATTGGGACCCAAGTGTCTTACAGCTGCATTGGGACCCAAGTGTCTCAAAGCTGCATTGGGACCCAAGTGTCTTAAAGCTGCATTGGAACCCAAGTGTCTTAAAGCTGCATTGGGACCCAAGTGTCTTAAAGCTGCATTGGAACCCAAGTGTCTTAAAGCTGCATTGGGACCCAAGTGTCTTAAAGCTGCATTGGGACCCAAGTGTCTTAAAGCTGCATTGGGACCCAAGTGTCTTAAAGCTGCATTGGAACCCAAGTGTCTTAAAGCTGCATTGGAACCCAAGTGTCTTAAAGCTGCATTGGGACCCAAGTGTCTTAAAGCTGCATTGGTACCCAAGTGTCTTAAAGCTGCATTGGGACCCAAGTGTCTTACAGCTACATTGGGACCCAAGTGTCTTAAAGCTGCATTGGGACCCAAGTGTCTTAAAGTTGCATTGGGACCCAAGTGTCTTAAAGTTGCATTGGGACCCAAGTGTCTTAAAGCTGCATTGGGACCCAAGTGTCTTAAAGCTGCATTGGAACCCAAGTGTCTTAAAGCTGCATTGGGACCCAAGTGTCTTAAAGCTGCATTGGGACCCAAGTGTCTTAAAGCTGCATTGGGACCCAAGTGTCTTAAAGCTGCATTGGGACCCAAGTGTCTTAAAGCTGCATTGGGACCCAAGTGTCTTAAAGCTGCATTGGGACCCAAGTGTCTTAAAGCTGCATTGGGACCCAAGTGTCTTAAAGCTGCATTGGGACCCAAGTGTCTTAAAGCTGCATTGGGACCCAAGTGTCTTAAAGCTGCATTGGGACCCAAGTGTCTTAAAGCTGCATTGGGACCCAAGTGTCTTACAGCTGCATTGGGACCCAAGTGTCTCAAAGCTGCATTGGGACCCAAGTGTCTTAAAGCTGCATTGGAACCCAAGTGTCTTAAAGCTGCATTGGGACCCAAGTGTCTTAAAGCTGCATTGGAACCCAAGTGTCTTAAAGCTGCATTGGGACCCAAGTGTCTTAAAGCTGCATTGGGACCCAAGTGTCTTAAAGCTGCATTGGAACCCAAGTGTCTTAAAGCTGCATTGGGACCCAAGTGTCTTAAAGCTGCATTGGGACCCAAGTGTCTTAAAGCTGCATTGGAACCCAAGTGTCTTAAAGCTGCATTGGGACCCAAGTGTCTTACAGCTGCATTGGGACCCAAGTGTCTTAAAGCTGCATTGGGACCCAAGTGTCTTAAAGCTGCATTGGGACCCAAGTGTCTTAAAGCTGCATTGGGACCCAAGTGTCTTAAAGCTGCATTGGGACCCAAGTGGCTTAAAGCTGCATTGGGACCCAAGTGTCTTAAAGCTGCATTGGAACCCAAGTGTCTTAAAGCTGCATTGGGACCCAAGTGTCTTAAAGCTGCATTGGAACCCAAGTGTCTTAAAGCTGCATTGGGACCCAAGTGTCTTAAAGCTGCATTGGGACCCAAGTGTCTTAAAGCTGCATTGGGACCCAAGTGTCTTACAGCTGCATTGGGACCCAAGTGTCTTAAAGCTGCATTGGGACCCAAGTGTCTTACAGCTGCATTGGGACCCAAGTGTCTCAAAGCTGCATTGGGACCCAAGTGTCTTAAAGCTGCATTGGAACCCAAGTGTCTTAAAGCTGCATTGGGACCCAAGTGTCTTAAAGCTGCATTGGAACCCAAGTGGCTTAAAGCTGCATTGGGACCCAAGTGTCTTAAAGCTGCATTGGGACCCAAGTGTCTTAAAGCTGCATTGGGACCCAAGTGTCTTAAAGCTGCATTGGGACCCAAGTGTCTTAAAGCTGCATTGGAACCCAAGTGTCTTAAAGCTGCATTGGAACCCAAGTGTCTTAAAGCTGCATTGGGACCCAAGTGTCTTAAAGCTGCATTGGTACCCAAGTGTCTTAAAGCTGCATTGGGACCCAAGTGTCTTACAGCTACATTGGGACCCAAGTGTCTTAAAGCTGCATTGGGACCCAAGTGTCTTAAAGTTGCATTGGGACCCAAGTGTCTTAAAGTTGCATTGGGACCCAAGTGTCTTAAAGCTGCATTGGGACCCAAGCGTCTTAAAGCTGCATTGGAACCCAAGTGTCTTAAAGCTGCATTGGGACCCAAGTGTCTTAAAGCTGCATTGGGACCCAAGTGTCTTAAAGCTGCATTGGGACCCAAGTGTCTTAAAGCTGCATTGGGACCCAAGTGTCTTACAGCTACATTGGGACCCAAGTGTCTTAAAGTTGCATTGGGACCCAAGTGTCTTAAAGTTGCATTGGGACCCAAGTGTCTTAAAGCTGCATTGGGAAGCAAGTGTCTTAAAGCTGCATTGGGAAGCAAGTGTCTTAAAGCTGCATTGGGACCCAAGTGTCTTAAAGCTGCATTGGGACCCAAGTGTCTTAAAGCTGCATTGGGACCCAAGTGTCTTAAAGCTGCATTGGGACCCAAGTGTCTTAAAGCTGCATTGGTACCCAAGTGTCTTAAAGCTGCATTGGGACCCAAGTGTCTTAAAGCTGCATTGGGACCCAAGTGTCTCAAAGCTGCATTGGGACCCAAGTGTCTTAAAGCTGCATTGGAATCCAAGTGTCTTAAAGCTGCATTGGGACCCAAGTGTCTTAAAGCTGCATTGGAACCCAAGTGTCTTAAAGCTGCATTGGGACCCAAGTGTCTTAAAGCTGCATTGGGACCCAAGTGTCTTAAAGCTGCATTGGGACCCAAGTGGCTTAAAGCTGCATTGGGACCCAAGTGTCTTAAAGCTGCATTGGAACCCAAGTGTCTTAAAGCTGCATTGGGACCCAAGTGTCTTAAAGCTGCATTGGGACCCAAGTGTCTTAAAGCTGCATTGGGACCCAAGTGTCTTAAAGCTGCATTGGGACCCAAGTGTCTTAAAGCTGCATTGGGACCCAAGTGTCTTACAGATGCATTGGGACCCAAGTGTCTCAAAGCTGCATTGGGACCCAAGTGTCTTAAAGCTGCATTGGAACCCAAGTGTCTTAAAGCTGCATTGGGACCCAAGTGTCTTAAAGCTGCATTGGAACCCAAGTGGCTTAAAGCTGCATTGGGACCCAAGTGTCTTAAAGCTGCATTGGGACCCAAGTGTCTTAAAGCTGCATTGGGACCCAAGTGTCTTAAAGCTGCATTGGGACCCAAGTGTCTTAAAGCTGCATTGGAACCCAAGTGTCTTAAAGCTGCATTGGAACCCAAGTGTCTTAAAGCTGCATTGGGACCCAAGTGTCTTAAAGCTGCATTGGTACCCAAGTGTCTTAAAGCTGCATTGGGACCCAAGTGTCTTACAGCTACATTGGGACCCAAGTGTCTTAAAGCTGCATTGGGACCCAAGTGTCTTAAAGTTGCATTGGGACCCAAGTGTCTTAAAGTTGCATTGGGACCCAAGTGTCTTAAAGCTGCATTGGGACCCAAGTGTCTTAAAGCTGCATTGGAACCCAAGTGTCTTAAAGCTGCATTGGGACCCAAGTGTCTTAAAGCTGCATTGGGACCCAAGTGTCTTAAAGCTGCATTGGGACCCAAGTGTCTTAAAGCTGCATTGGGACCCAAGTGTCTTAAAGCTGCATTGGGACCCAAGTGTCTTAAAGCTGCATTGGAACCCAAGTGTCTTAAAGCTGCATTGGGACCCAAGTGTCTTAAAGCTGCATTGGGACCCAAGTGTCTTAAAGCTGCATTGGGACCCAAGTGTCTTAAAGCTGCATTGGGACCCAAGTGTCTTAAAGCTGCATTGGGACCCAAGTGTCTTACAGCTGCATTGGGACCCAAGTGTCTCAAAGCTGCATTGGGACCCAAGTGTCTTAAAGCTGCATTGGAACCCAAGTGTCTTAAAGCTGCATTGGGACCCAAGTGTCTTAAAGCTGCATTGGTACCCAAGTGTCTTAAAGCTGCATTGGGACCCAAGTGTCTTAAAGCTGCATTGGGACCCAAGTGTCTTAAAGCTGCATTGGGACCCAAGTGTCTTAAAGCTGCATTGGAACCCAAGTGTCTTAAAGCTGCATTGGAACCCAAGTGTCTTAAAGCTGCATTGGGACCCAAGTGTCTTAAAGCTGCATTGGTACCCAAGTGTCTTAAAGCTGCATTGGGACCCAAGTGTCTTACAGCTACATTGGGACCCAAGTGTCTTAAAGCTGCATTGGGACCCAAGTGTCTTAAAGTTGCATTGGGACCCAAGTGTCTTAAAGTTGCATTGGGACCCAAGTGTCTTAAAGCTGCATTGGGACCCAAGTGTCTTAAAGCTGCATTGGAACCCAAGTGTCTTAAAGCTGCATTGGGACCCAAGTGTCTTAAAGCTGCATTGGGACCCAAGTGTCTTAAAGCTGCATTGGGACCCAAGTGTCTTAAAGCTGCATTGGGACCCAAGTGTCTTACAGCTACATTGGGACCCAAGTGTCTTAAAGTTGCATTGGGACCCAAGTGTCTTAAAGTTGCATTGGGACCCAAGTGTCTTAAAGCTGCATTGGGAAGCAAGTGTCTTAAAGCTGCATTGGGAAGCAAGTGTCTTAAAGCTGCATTGGGACCCAAGTGTCTTAAAGCTGCATTGGGACCCAAGTGTCTTAAAGCTGCATTGGTACCCAAGTGTCTTAAAGCTGCATTGGGACCCAAGTGTCTTAAAGCTGCATTGGGACCCAAGTGTCTTAAAGTTGCATTGGGACCCAAGTGTCTTAAAGCTGCATTGGGACCCAAGTGTCTTAAAGCTGCATTGGGACCCAAGTGTCTTAAAGCCATACTTGCCAACATTTGTTTAACGATATGCAGGAGAACAATGCATGCAATCTGACATGAAAATTTTATGATGAGACAACACCCCCTTCTGGACATCACCACCCCCTTTTTTTATGATGTGTGTGTACAAAAAGCCCAAAAGGCTAGTGTGGAAGACTGCGCTCACTGGAACAATCACTATGGAAGCGCCAGATGTGTTCGCTAAACACTTTTTATTAAGACATATCCTTACAACGCGTTTCAGGCTATAAAAAGTCATTTCTCAAGTGCAAGTTACTCAGCCAGTTGGGCCAGATGCGTTTCTTCTTTATTTATGACATGGGCACTAAATATTCTGACCATGCCACTTTTTTGGATATAAAGTGGCTAAGTCAGACATAAGATGACAGATGTGGAGGATTCTAACAGATCTAGGCCAATGGCTTTCTCTTCCAGGAGTCCCTTTTTTCAGGAACTTCCGGGACATTCTGTAGAGTTGTCAAGTATGCTTAAAGTATACCTAACCTTTCAACAAACTTTGCATAACAGCGCCATCTCTGGCCATTCCAGGAGTTACATTTTGGGTTTTTTAGCAATTTACCCTTCCCCTCTACATGCATTATCTGTAGTTTACAGTTCTCGTAGCTGGTGGGTGCAGACTATCGACCATATACTACACACAGTGAGTAGAGAAGAACATGCTCTATGACTATGATCCTCTTGCTTACAAACAGCCCCAGGACCACGCGGGAGATTTCAGTCCCCACAGGAATCAGCTCTTCACAGTTGCTCCAGTCCCTGCATAGTGGCTGGGAGTCGGTACTGCAGCTCAGCATCCATTTCCTTCAATGACGGTGTCCAAATCAAAAAATTCCTGGACAAGTTTTTAAGGATGGTTTGCCCAGCAATGCACCGTAATTGTAGAACAGTTTGTGTGCACTGCACCGTATCCAGGCAAGGCAGGGGTTAAATCAGGCTGTGCATGGAATTGCCGACTTTTTTCCTAATCTTAGATGACTCTTCCTTCACTAAAATGTGCACTAATACAAAACAATACGACTATATGACTAATAGAAGGGTTTAATGACTGCAGCCCTGATGGGTTTTCAGTGTCTCGCCCTACAGGTCGCTCCTATTACCCTGGACGGGCATGCGTCTCCCACCGCTTAAATATATTCAATCATAAATGTTTATTTTAAACATAAAAAGCAATTCAGCCCGCAGATTGTCCCGTCAGCTAATGAATGAGATTGACCTCCAGACAATTCACTTAATACGTGCCTCATTAATTACTCTGGTCATTAAGTGATAATAGACTGCCAGGCTGACTATGAGAAAGTGACTCTTCTTGGTTAATGCTTCCACCATATAATTACAGGGGGAATAGAAGCCGAAAGGCAGATATCAACATATTTCACTCATTACATTAGGCGTAATATCACTATAACACAATCAGGAGCGCTGCCGGGGCCTCAGATATCAATGAACTGAACTGATGTGGTCACGACAAGCATGTAATCTAATTGTCCCAACTCATTTAGTTACATGAGAGCAAAGATGACACCTCCGACACATACATATATTCATATACACAGATCATGGCACACACAATGAGGAGATTGACAACAGTGATCATTAAGGACTGATAGAGTTATAGCATATACTCACATTTATCTGTGCAGACACATGGATACTTCAGATCTGAACACTGCAGAATTATGAATACAGCTCAGGAGCATATTACAGGATGTAACTCAGAATCAGTACAAGATAAGTAATGTAATGTATGTACACAGTGACTGTACCAGCAGAATAGTGAGCGCAGCTCTGGAGTATAATACAGGATGTAACTCAGGATCAGTACAGGATAAGTAATGAAATGTATGTACACAGTGACTGTACCAGCAGAATAGTGAGTGCAGCTCTGGAGTATAATACAGGATGTAACTCAGGATCAGTACAGGATAAGTAATGTAATGTATGTACACAGTGACTGTACCAGCAGAATAGTGAGTGCAGCTCTGGAGTATAATACAGGATGTAACTCAGGATCAGTACAGGATAAGTAATGTAATGTATGTACACAGTGACTGCACCAGCAGAATAGTGAGTGCAGCTCTGGAGTATAATACAGGATGTAACTCAGGATCAGTACAGGATAAGTAATGTATGTACACAGTGACTGTACCAGCAGAATAGTGAGCACAGCTCTGGAGTATAATACAGGATGTAACTCAGGATCAGTACAGGATAAGTAATGTAATGTATGTACACAGTGACTGTACCAGCAGAATAGTGAGTGCAGCTCTGGAGTATAATACAGGATGTAACTCAGGATCAGTACAGGATAAGTAATGTATGTACACAGTGACTGCACCAGCAGAATAGTGAGTGCAGCTCTGGAGTATAATACAGGATGTAACTCAGGATCAGTACAGGATAAGTAATTTAATGTATGTACACAGTGACTGCACCAGCAGAATAGTGAGTGCAGCTCTGGAGTATAATACAGGATGTAACTCAGGATCAGTACAGGATAAGTAATGTAATGTATGTACACAGTGACTGCACCAGCAGAATAGTGAGTGCAGCTCTGGAGTATAATACAGGATGTAACTCAGGATCAGTACAGGATAAGTAATGTATGTACACAGTGACTGCACCAGCAGAATAGTGAGCGTAGCTCTGGAGTATAATACAGGATGTAACTCAGGATCAGTACAGGATAAGTAATGTAATGTATGTATACAGTGACTGTACCAGCAGAATAGTGAGTGCAGCTCTGGAGTATAATACAGGATGTAACTCAGGATCAGTACTGGATAAGTAATGTAATGTATGTACACAGTGACTGCACCAGCAGAATAGTGAGTGCAGCTCTGGAGTATAATACAGGATGTAACTCAGGATCAGTACAGGATAAGTAATGTAATGTATGTACACAGTGACTTACCAGCAGAATAGTGAGTGCAGCTCTGGAGTATAATACAGGATGTAACTCAGGATCAGTACAGGATAAGTAATGTATGTACACAGTGACTGCACCAGCAGAATAGTGAGTGCAGCTCTGGAGTATAATACAGGATGTAACTCAGGATCAGTACAGGATAAGTAATTTAATGTATGTACACAGTGACTGCACCAGCAGAATAGTGAGTGCAGCTCTGGAGTATAATACAGGATGTAACTCAGGATCAGTACAGGATAAGTAATGTAATGTATGTACACAGTGACTGCACCAGCAGAATAGTGAGTGCAGCTCTGGAGTATAATACAGGATGTAACTCAGGATCAGTACAGGATAAGTAATGTAATGTATGTACACAGTGACTGCACCAGCAGAATAGTGAGTGCAGCTCTGGAGTATAATACAGGATGTAACTCAGGATCAGTACAGGATAAGTAATGTAATGTATGTACACAGTGACTGCACCAGCAGAATAGTGAGTGCAGCTCTGGAGTATAATACAGGATGTAACTCAGGATCAGTACAGGATAAGTAATTTAATGTATGTACACAGTGACTGCACCAGCAGAATAGTGAGTGCAGCTCTGGAGTATAATACAGGATGTAACTCAGGATCAGTACAGGATAAGTAATGTAATGTATGTACACAGTGACTGCACCAGCAGAATAGTGAGTGCAGCTCTGGAGTATAATACAGGATGTAACTCAGGATCAGTACAGGATAAGTAATGTATGTACACAGTGACTGCACCAGCAGAATAGTGAGCGTAGCTCTGGAGTATAATACAGGATGTAACTGAGTACAGGATAAGTAATGTAATGTATGTACACAGTGACTGCACCAGCAGAATAGTGAGCGCAGCTCTGGAGTATAATACAGGATGTAACTCAGGATCAGTACAGGATAAGTAATGTAATGTATGTACACAGTGACTGCACCAGCAGAATAGTGAGTGCAGCTCTGGAGTATAATACAGGATGTAACTCAGGATCAGTACAGGATAAGTAATTTAATGTATGTACACAGTGACTGCACCAGCAGAATAGTGAGTGCAGCTCTGGAGTATAATACGGGATGTAACTCAGGATCAGTACAGGATAAGTAATGTAATGTATGTACACAGTGACTGTACCAGCAGAATAGTGAGTACAGCTCTGGAATATAATACAGGCACTTTATTCTTAATTAGCCTAGTGGTTAGGTACTACACATGGATCACATGGTTAGTATGGACGTAGTAGAAAATACGCACAATGGATGAGTTGGTTGAGGTGACCTGGTTAAGGTGCACTCTCTGCAGTAGAGCTAAGTACAGGGAGGACCTGTCATTTTTTAAAGGGTTCTCTAATGGACAATAACTACTATAATACTGCCTCCTATATACAAGAATATAACTACTATAATACTGCTCCTACGTACAAGAATATAACTGCTATAATACTGCTCCTAAGTACAAGAATATAACTACTATAATACTGCCTCCTATATACAAGAATATAACTACTATAATACTGCTCCTATGTACAAGAATATAACTACTATAATACTACTCATATGTACAAGAATATAACTACTATAATACTTCCTCCTATGTACAAGAATATAACTACTATAATACTACTCATATGTACAAGAATATAACTACTATAATACTGCCCCCATGTACAAGAATATAACTACTACAATACTACTCCTATGTACAAGAATATAACTACTATAATACTGCCTCCTATATACAAGAATATAACTACTATAATACTGCTCCTACGTACAAGAATATAACTGCTATAATACTGCTCCTAAGTACAAGAATATAACTACTATAATACTGCCTCCTATATACAAGAATATAACTACTATAATACTGCTCCTATGTACAAGAATATAACTACTATAATACTACTCATATGTACAAGAATATAACTACTATAATACTGCCCCCATGTACAAGAATATAACTACTACAATACTACTCCTATGTACAAGAATATAACTACTATAATACTGCCTCCTATATACAAGAATATAACTACTATAATACTACTCCTATGTACAAGAATATAACTACTATAATACTGCTCCTATATACAAGAATATAACTACTATAATACTGCTCCTATGTACAAGAATATAACTACTATAATACTGCTCCTATGTACAAGAATATAACTACTATAATACTGCTCCTATGTACAAGAATATAACTACTATAATACTGCTCCTATGTACAAGAATATAACTACTATAATACTGCTCCTATGTACAAGAATATAACTACTATAATACTGCCTCAAATATACAAGAATATAACTACTATAATACTGCTCCTATGTACAAGAATATAACTACTATAATACTGCTCCTATGTACAAGAATATAACTACTATAATACTGCTCCTATGTACAAGAATATAACTACTATAATACTGCCCCCTATGTAAAAGAATATAACTACTATAATACTGCTCCTATATACAAGAATATAACTACTATAATACTATCTCCTATGTACAAGAATATAACTACTATAATACTGCCCCCTATGTAAAAGAATATAACTACTATAATACTGCTCCTATGTACAAGTATATAACTACTATAATACCACTCCTATGTACAAGTATACAACTACTATAATACTGCTCCCTATGTACAAGAATATAAGTACTATAATACTGCTCCTATGTACAAGAATATAACTACTATAATACTGCTCCTGTGTACAAGAATATAACTACTATAATACTGCTCCTATGTACAAGAATATAACTACTATAATACTGCCCCTATGTACAAGAATATAACTACTATAATACTGCCTCCTATGTACAAGAATATAACTACTATAATACTGCTCCTATGTACAAGAATATAACTACTATAATACTGCTCCTATGTACAATAATATAACTACTACAATACTGCCCCTATGTACAAGAATATAACTACTATAATACTACTCCTATGTACAAGAATATAACTACTATAATACTGCCCCCTATGTACAAGAATATAACTACTATAATACTGCCTCGTATATACAAGAATACAACTACTATAATACCACTCCTATGTACAAGAATATAACTATTATAATACTACCTCCTATGTACTAGAATATAACTACTATAATACTACTGCTATGTACAAGAATATAACTACTACAATACTGCTCCTATGTACAAGAATATAATTACTATAATACTGCTCCTATGTACAAGAATATAACTACTATAATACTGCCCCTATGTACAATATAACTACTATAATACTGCTCCTATGTACAAGAATATAACTACTATAATACTACTCCTATGTACAAGAATATAACTACTATAATACTGCTCCTATGTACAAGAATATAACTACTATAATACTACTCCTATGTACAAGAATATAACTACTATAATACTGCTCCTATGTACAAGAATATAACTACTATAATACTGCTCCTATGTACAAGAATATAACTACTATAATACTACTCCTATATACAAAAATATAACTACTATCATACTGCCTCAAATATACAAGAATATAACTACTATAATACTGCTCCTATGTACAAGAATATAACTACTATAATACTGTCCTGAGGTACAATGATACTACTACGATAGTTTTTATATTACACAGGAGTGGGCCATTAGTAGAGATGTATTTTTTACAGTTGTACATTGGTATAGGTAGGAAATGACCACATTATTAAATCTCTGATGCATTTAAGTGAAGAAAATCAGAAAATTGTTGCACTTTGCTTTATAAAAATGTATAATACAAAAATAAACCCCCCTCCCTGCCCCCTCTCATTATTTCACCTGCATAGTACTAATGTGTCTCTATGACAGCTGGATATTTTTGCCTGTCTATAGATCATTATTCCAGTTCATAATAGATTTGCAATGTGAGAATCAATCTTGAATGAGCGGCGAGGCCTCTAGTTTTAAAATAATAGTCTGTAGTTTTTTTTTTCCCAGCGAACCTTGTTAACCAAGAGCCAAATTCCTAATCACCTGAATTTGCATAGCGGCCTCCTGTGCAAACCAGAGCGCGCGCTGACATCAATAAAGACTCTGTTTCGGGCCAAATTCATCACTGGAGATTGTAAATGCATTGCACGGCCCAATAAAATTACCTTCACTTTTCATCTTCAGAGGGAATGCATAATTGTGTACACCCCCACTCCTATTAACACCCAGCGTACTATAAAAACAAACATATGGTCTTGGTCTTAGGGACGTGTTGTACCCCTTTTCAAGGTGCTTAGACCCCACATAGCAAACCACAACCCAAAAACGCTGCGGAATATACAGTGGTGGAAACGCGTCGCGTTTTCTCACAAAAAGTTTGCAGAGTTTTCCTCCGAGAACTTTCTCCTTCCATAATAGTCTTATATAATTTATATACCTATAGGGTTCCAATATGGAAACCATTAGCGTCTCCGTAGGTATAATTGCCATGCTGCAATGTACAAAACGCGTCAGGTTTTGAAATCGCAGCATTTCTACTGTGGATTTTTTTTCTTCAATGTGTGGATGAGATTAGCCAGAATCCCATCCACTTTGCAGGTAATCTATAATGCAATGTTTCCGAAACTTGGGGCCAAGAGAGTTCTGGTCCTGAGTGACAAGACACTGCAACAAAAAATTGCATTTCCCCAACATGGGGCCATCACTTTATGGTTTATTTTGATATCCAACATGTTGCGGGTTATTGGTTGGAGACTGGTGTCGTTGAGGTTGATCCAGGGTTCCATACTTACTGTCACATTTGTAATTGGGAAGGATTTTTATCCCCAGACTTGGGGCAATTGGCATCAGCCTCATGAAGTTTTTGCCAATCTCGGGATGAACACTGTAGGGTTATAGGTTGGACTCGATGGACCTGCATCTTCATCCAACCTCTTCTGCTATGTTACTACGTCTTCTGTGATTGGAGCAAATGGTTGCACCTAGGGGTGCGGTTTGCGTTGAACGGACCCTTGTTTTCAAGCCGTGTTGATCTAGTTCTACCACCACTCAAGAATACCGCCATACTGGGGTGAGAGGTATCGAATAGAGGTATGAGAGCTTCCATAGAGATGGCTCCTTTTACTAAACACCACTCATTGACCACTGTGTAAATTAGAGAAAACATAATAAGCTGCTCTCCACATCGATGTCCATGGTCCTGAGTTCCAACAGCCGAGAACCTATCCTGTACCTGTCCAATGGCAAGGTCTATAAACCATCCTGTACATGTTTAGCTTTCAAGCCCAATAAATCTCAGGACCATGCGCCATAAATTTTTAGAAAACCGTCCATAGTGACTGGTTGACTGGATGGGAGCTGTAGAGTTCTTGATTTGGTGATGGTGTTCAAGGTCCAGTTGGAGTTCTACAAAGTATAAGGATATATTTCTGAAGACTGGAATTATTTTCCTTATCGCTCATCTTTTATTTGTATCATTTATGCCGGGGGTGAAAGTACTATGCGTTGGCGAAGCTTTCTAGCATCATTTACATCAGAGTCCTGGCACGAAGGATATAAGATCTGGCAAGGTTGATGTCCCCAACCCCTGCACGCCCTCAGACCAATCCCTGTGCTTCCTCACTACACCCACTTTACGGGAAAGAGGCAAGGGTGGTAAAAAAGAAAAAACAAAAATTCCGTTTTGAGTAAAAAAAATTGTGTCTTTTTAAGCCTTTATTTAAACTTTTATTTCAATTTTAAGAATTGTTGATATGATATGTCACTATTTGATTTTTCTAAAAAGTACTATATACCAAAATTTTTACTCTGGCCACTAAGCCTAATAGACTGACACTTGCAAATTCGGAAGAGGTTTATATTTATTATTTTATATGTATTATTATTATTTTATTGTATTATTGTGATTATTATTATTGTAATTTTTTGTTATTATATTATTTTATTTATTATTATTATTATTATTATTATTATTATTACTATTATTAATATTACTAGTATTATTATTTTATTATATTATTGTGATTATTATTATTAGTATTATTATTATTATTATTATTATTATTATTGTAAAAAAAATTTCTTATATTATTATTTTATTTTTTATTATTGTTGTTTTTATTATGATTATTATCATCATTATTATTATTATTATTATTATTATTATTTTTATATTGTATTATAATCTATTATCATTACATTTATTTTATGTTTTTCTAGACACCCAGAAGATTAAACAACTTTATCATCACTACCCATCTCATTATTATTACTATATATGAGATAACGCTCTGTTATTTCTATGTTTTTTGTTTTTATGGGGGTTTTTTTTTTTACTTATTTTATGATTTTCTCTTACCTCCTTAGACTCTTTCTTCCTTTTTCTAGTCTTGTTTTATTTGTATTCCTTCCTCCAGGTCTATGCCCAGATCTGACTGTTTGAAGGCTTCCTTGCTAATACTATAACCTATCCTCCTGTATTTTGGCGGCGCGGCAGCGGCGGCGAGCGGCTCCACACATGACATGTACAAACTGTTGCCTTTAGGATGCTTGTCTGATTTTCTACAGTGTGAAGGTTGAGTTGAGTCATTTTGCACCCAATTACTTTGCAGTAAATTTGTCGGATGATTCCTGTCGCGCGGTATTGATCCGACATGTCACCTTGAACTTCTTTATTGACACATCAAAGGCAGCGCTGCACAATTTACCACTTCCCAATTATGGCATTTATATGATGTCACGGGCCCGGCTGTCATGTTCAGATGAGGGCTATTTTCCCCCTCTCACCAATCACTTAAGGAGCATTTGCCATTATTCTCTGACCTTTTCCCAGTCAGATGGGGGTTCATAAAATACATTATTAGCAAACGTGTCAGTTTTCATTCCGTCTCAGTGTTTCTTTTTTCTAATGTGAAATATTATGTTTGCAATGCGATCCGAGTGGGTGAAATTTCTGGCATGGGTTTATAGTTAAAGGGTAGGTATACTTTTGCAAATACGGCTTCGAGGGAGCCCAGACAACAAGTAGTGCAACTTTGTGTTAAAATAATCTTCGACCGTTTTGCGTATGCAGCTCCTAGGCAGATTTATGGTTACAGACTACAACAATCCATGTAGGTAGTCAGATGGTGAAGTCACATATTATTCTTCTGACTCTCTATACTCTTCTGTTCTTTGCAGATAAGCCATAAATAATAATGGCGTAATTGTCTACTACCATGGGTCTTCATAGGAAGACAGCAGGGGGTGGATGAGAATAATGCAACAACCGTTGTGTAAATTCTGCTACCAAATCTGCATGTGTGTATGTTTCTGGCCATGAGATAAGGTGATACCTAAACGGCCTAAGAGGACACAAATACTATAAGTGATGTCTTGCCCAGAGGGACCCTGTTAAATATTTTGCACCGGGAACAGTATTGGGGTAGATGGAGGGCCAAACAACGGCCTGACGCTCTTCTTGGGGGAATCAACCAAAATCTTTCAAAATGTAAAATCCCTGGGGCAGACGCATAAGCTGAAGCTCCAGGGCCTAAGTGCCAAATCCCTTATGGGCCCCTTATGACTTCGGTACAAGGTGCCACAGCATGCTCTGCACCCACTCAGTTAATACCCCGGCCCCAGGGTCTGCTTAAGGCCATAGACACAATAACGTTGGCGAATACTAAGTTGCAAACCTAAGGTTTTGCTTTCTTATCTTTATTAGAATGCAAGTTCTCCTTGAGGAGAGACCCACTTGGTGTATGGAGCCTAGGAAAATATACAAATTAGCTGAAAAATCTGTCTCTGTAGCGCCTCCTATAGGTCAGTATCCTATAAGGAATATCAGCCAAACCTCTACTCATGCTTCATGGACAAAACTGGAAAACCGAACATGATCACTAAAAATATGATTACTATCGGGATAATGGTAAACTAAAGAATTGTCAAGAGTCCTGAGGATGAGACCCTCAAAAGTGAATGGCATGGAAAAACATACCGCTCCACTGTCACTTCTAATAGTCAGATAAGAACTGATATGGTTGTATAGTTTTTGGACACTCTATGGCGGTATTATATGAACATTGAATAGAGCATTATCCAGAATTCTCCAATTTTTACAGTTACGAGAGATCTATAGGCACGTCTTCTGCCCAAATAATCAATACATAGGGTTGGTATGGGTGATGGTGCCCTAACATGTATTACATATTAGTGATGAAATCTAAAAGGGTCCCCTGCTGTAAATCTCCATGTGCCAACCATGAAACGCCATATAATTCCCCCTGACACTTGCTAATGATCTGCTTTTGCATCAAACACAGATTCCTGCAATTCAATATGCTTTCTGCCTGCGAGCCCCATCTGTGTGACTCCGCCAAGATCAGCTAAGAGGTCTATAGAAAACAAAGGTGTCAACAGCATGTACAATTATACAACCATGTTACTCAGGCACTGACTTGTGAAATTATTTTATAAAGACGCCCATCAGTCAAATGTTCCTATCCCCGATATGCAAAGACACAACATGCACAAGGTTAAATCTCCGTCTAGTTAAACACGCCGTAGTGAAAGGGGGGGATTTCTGCCCCTGCCCAGTCTTGCAAAAGGTGAAATGGAGATGTGTTTGACCTCAGTGGCTCGATTGCAATGTATAAGTTAAATTAGTCTGAAGTCGTCTTGTGTCTTCAGCGTGAAGGTGCGCACGCCGCAAGTGCTTGTCTTAAATCTGTCACTCCAAGGTCAATGGTAAGTATTCACAAAGTCAAGAACAATTCACGTTTTGTACAACAGCAGTTTACTTCACTTCTACCTGTAAATATATCTTTCCCGGCTTCACTTGGTGACAGGACTTGTCCCTCAGAAGAGAACAAACGCGGGCTCCGACTTGCGTGATAAATTACATTCCTCTCGGAAAGAGCATTTTGGGCCTAAAGTAGTAAAATACAATGTAAAAAAACTCAATCCAACAGGAATATTGCTATAGTAAGTACAGGAGTTATGGCTGCAACCAGATCTAAAAAGATCACTGGTCTTTGCTTAATGATCCTTAAGAGCCTCCATACATATAAAAGAAAAATTGGAGAAAATTGCAAATTTCAGAAGAACAGGATGACTAGGTAATGTTTATGGTGGTCTACCAACTCTCTCGAGACAGATGATGTTGTGGGAAAGAAGGCTATGACATGTTGGGGAGATAAGCCACCACCGAAGGTGCCCAGCAATGGCTAATACCCCTCTCCCCATTCAAAAATATCCATGTTCAGCTGAACCGATAGGTCATGTATATGGCGGACATCTGTTGGATGAACAAGCATTTGGTCGACATCTATTGAAGGTGTAGAGACACTTTTTGACATCAGTAGAGGTCCTAACACTTAGACATTCTCTCAATAGTCAGATATCTTGGTTGACTTGTCAAAGATCCTATTACAAGAGCAATCCTTTGGTCCATGGATATAATCAATAGAAATAATATACTCTAACCACAAAAGTCCTTCAAGACAAGAAGAACCAATACTCAATTTGAAGGCAGAGGTCTACAGAAGTGTTCCAGTTCTTCTGTTTACTCCCTAGCATGACCAACACTATGGAAACCCAGCAGAGAGCCTTCATTCGAGTCCACCATCTTCCTGACTTTTGGCCCACACGGGAGCACGTCAGCCATTCAGTGACTGAGAAGTTCTTGTTCTGTTCAAATGGAGTATCAGAGATTGACTACTGACTGGCTAACACACTTGTAAGTATCTGGTGTTTGTTATTTTAAGTAAAAATTAAATGGAACACCCCATTAGCCATGCATCCAGCATTCATTCTCCTGGTCTTAGTAAGGGGCCAGTATATAAAATAAGATAAAATGATCCTTGAATAGTCCCACCATGGGGAAATTTAGTAGGGGAATATGTAAGTCAACCCAGTCCTATTACCTGTAAGTAGATAGTTGGACCGCGACCAACGACAACCTCCAGTACCTCCTCCAACCCTTGTTTGACAATAGTGGCTACCACTACCCTTCTTCTCTTCTTTGTAGCTGTCACCAAACCATAACTCTAGCCACCGTACACTACCATAGGGTTCCCTGGTCAGATGTCTCTGTCCTCTGGTTATATTTAGCCCACAGAAAAGAGGCTGAACAAAAAGGTTCCAAAAGTTTCTGCAAAAGTGTTTGCCCATAATATTGTTTGTCTGCTCATGTTTGACCCCTGTCTGTATAACCGGATTTGAAACCATCCTGCCGGCCCTTACCACTACCTGTGCCACCTGTCTTAACCTCTACTGTATACTAATATGAAAGAACTCTGATCTCCCTGATCTCTGGCAATGTCCTAATCTGTCCATTTGGTGCCATGAACCCATCTCTTACCCATCTGGGTCGGCCGTTACTGAACTGAGATGACACCTAGACTTGGTGGTTCTAGGAAGAAAAGACCAGAGTCCTGTGTTGGCAAACTAGGAGGACCACTTAGATAACACTTTAAGGAGTTTAATGGGACAATGAGCCATGGAACACAATCTTTCTGGTTTCCAACAAACTATGAAAGGTGCCAAGTTGTGCCATTGTACCTTGCTGAGTGTTTTCTGGCTTCCAAAACTTTCATCCATTTTTGCAGACAGCTTGGGAATATGTGTTCCCTTTTTGATCGTGGGTTGGAACCAAGAGTAGGACCAACTTAGTCTAGTCATTTTGGAGGCTTCAGTTTTGCATATTGTAAGAATTGTTGGAGGATTGTAACACCGTTACAGAACTTTTCAGAAAGTTTTTCCCAAAAAAAATCTATAAAATAGGTCGGACCAGAGATTGTTCCAAAGAAAGCACTGAAGCCGTAAGTGAAAAGTCGTGAACATTTCCTTTCCACTATATAGTTCATGCTCACACTGCCAAATTTGTGCCAACTATTGATTAAAACTAGAGATGAGTGAGTAGTATTCGATCGAATACTACGGTATTCGAAATACTCGTACTTGATTGAGTACCACTCGCTATTCGAATGTAAAAGTTCGATGCAGAACCAGCATTGATTGGCCGAATGCTATACAGTCGGCCAATCAACGCTGGTTCTTCTCCTACCTTTAGAAGTCTTCTCCGTGCAGCTTCCCCACGGCGTCTTCCGGCTCTGAATTCTCTCTGCCAGGCATCGGGCCTGGGCAGAGCTGACTGGGCATGTCTGCTTGTAGTGCGGGCATGCGCAGTCGGCTCTGCCCAGGCCTGATGCCTGGCAGAGTGAATTGAGAGCCGGAAGATGCCGCGGGGACACTGCACGGAGAAGACTTCTCGGAGGATCCAGCCCGACCCTCACTCGTGGACTTGGTAAGTGTAGTTTGATCAAACGTTGCCTACCCCTGAAACGAGCATTTTCCCCCCATAGACTATAATAGGGTTCGATATTCGATTCGAGTAGTCGAATATTGAGGGGCTACTCGAAACGAATATCGAACCTCAAACATTTTACTGTTCGTTCATCTCTAATTAACACCAAGACCATGCAATGTAAACCTTTGGAATAACAGAAGAACATCCAACGTATAGTTAGAAGAAATGCTCCAGAATTGTTATTTCATGGTGAATATAGGTCTATATACTAAAAGGAATATGGAATGGCCGATGGATTCTCTTTAAGAGAGACAATACAGGAAGATCGTAAAAAATTAGAACAATAACGACTTGTAAAATTTGGATGGTGAAAACGAGCCCTGGCAAGGAAAGGGTAAAATGCCGAGAAACCATCTCCAGCTCTCATGACTGAAGACAGACCTTAGATATCAATTAACCTTTGTTGGCGGTGTTAGTCTGGGTTGTGTAGTTTCTGTCATTATTACGCCCCATGAATAATTGATCATTTAAACGAAACAAGCGATTGTCACCCGGCCCCAGCCTTCATCTCCAGTTGGTTTATGTTTTGCCGTCTCTGTTTTGTCATTGATTGATCCCACATTTAAATAGGTGGCTTTCTTTATCTCGATGCCATGATTTGGCCCGTGCCTGGCACATTAATTTGGTGAGTCGCCGACAGCTTCTTGTATTAGACGGAATCACGGAAAATTACAAACGTGGTATAATTGAGACACAATAAAAGGGACGCTTCTCCATTTCCAGTCTACTTAGTAGCGGTACATTCAAAAACGTACAAAAAGTATCCCCCAAGGGAGTCTTCTGCTGGAAAATAATATTATTTAGACTGTTTCTGCCTTGTTGATCGCGCTGTCACTTGAGACATTCAGTTCATTTGTTATGAGCAGAAGCTGAAAATGACCCAGAAGGGAGGAGAACAAAGTGGAAACAATCATGTAGAGTAACGTCCCTGAACTGAGGGCAATGGAGGGAAGGCAAGGGGCAGGCTCCAGGGGTAAGCGGAAGAATGTGGGTCATGGCCAGTATTGTGAGAAGAGCAACATATGCAGAGTGACTTCTCGTAATAGTAGCTTAAGATAGGTTGTAGTGGTAGGGCCAGGGCCGGCTCCAGGTTTTTATGGGCCCTTGGGCGACAGAGCCTCAGTGGGCCCCCTTGTGGAGGAGGCGGGGGAGTCGGGACACTGCACGTCGCAGATGAAGTGAGTGACGTCACGCAGGAGTGTGGCAAACCAACGCCATACCTCCCAACTTTTGAAGAGTAGAAAGAGGGGAAAATGTGCGGAAAATTTATCTCCACCCACTTTTATGTTGACTCCGTCTATTCTCATTCATTTTTCGTGTGCTCCCACACAGTATAATCCTCCTATAGTCACCCGTAAATTATATGCCCACCTCCATCTCTCCCCCAGTTTCATATACACCCTCTGCCCCCAGTTTCATGTCCATCTCTGTCCCCAGTTTCATGCCGTTCTCCCCTTTATCTGCCCCAGTGTCATGCCGTTCCCCCCTTCATCTGCCCCAGTGTCATGCCATTCCCCCCTTCATCTGCCCCAGTGTCATGCTGTTCTCCCCCCTTCATCTGCCCCAGTGTCATGCTGTTCTCCCACCCTCATCTGCCCCAGTGTCATGCCATTCTCCCCCCCTTCATCTGCCCCAGTGTCATGCCACCCCCCCCCCTCATCTGCCCCAGTGTCATGCCCCCCCCCTTCATTGCTCCATTGTCATGCCGTTCCCCCCTTCATCTGCCCCAGTGTCATGCCGTCCCCCCATCTGTCCCAGTGTCATGCCTCCCCCCTTCATTGCCGCAGTGTCATGCCGTTCCCCCCCCCTCCCCTTCATTTGCCCCCCAGTTTCATGGGCCCCCTTCATTATGTTCCACCTTAATGTTTAACACAAAAACCAAACAAACACTTACACTCACCTTCCATCACTCCCCCGCCGCTCCTCTCTCTGCTCTCACGCCATTCACATAGTTGTAGGCGTGATGTGACGTCATCACATCGCGTCTACACACGCCAATGAGCTGAAATCGGGACAGGCAAGTGCTGGGGCGGGCAAGTGCCGGGGGGCCCCCAGAGGCTCTGTGGGCCCCGGCACTTGCCCGACTACGCTGTGCGCTGACGCCGGCCCTGGGTAGGGCTCACAAGACTGGAGCGATGTCAGATTGCCAGGCGTTGGCCACACCAAGGAAATTACTTTTATGAATAATGCCAAAAAGTATTGACTGGACCAGCTCCAAAGGAGATTGAAATTGAGTTATTCTCTGCTTGACTTTTGAAGCCCAATGTTGGATGAGAACTGGGTCCACCAACAGATGCTTTGGCACTCTAATGTCCCAGTTGAACCAAGGGAAGGCAACATAATCCCAATGAAGCGTATTTCCAGAGTAGCAATACAAAAGGAGTCTGTAATGGGATCAGGATCTTGCAAAGTAATGATCCCAAAGGTCCAGCAGAGGACAACCACACCTGACTTTGAAGCCAACCACCTGACACTAGAGTCATCCGTTTCTTAAGGGGTAGTTCACAAATAACCTAGTAGATCTTGATGACACTCTACGTTGGTCTCGAAGATCCACTGTACACCCAAAGCACCCAACTTTCTCAAAGACTGTCCTTAAAGAGATCATACTGTAACTTCATTAAAACAGTGCTGTAGGCCTTGAGGGGACCGAGAAGAGGGAGGTTACAACAAAAGCCCCATTCCCTGTACTCTCCACGTCATGATGTTCATCTGTGAGCAGAGAGTGACTAACAGTCCTGGCCTTGACTTATACATATAGTGTAATATTTAATTTCGCCTATGGTGGCGCTGTAGGGAAATTGAACACTTGTTGCTTGTTTTACTTACAGATTGCAGGGGATCTATGCAATAGAATATATGTAATAGCCAGTCCTTAGTTATAGTTAATAATAAACAGCCCCTATTTCTAAACATATATATGGGATACAATTTATTTTGTGGTTGTTCACTATGATGTAATACACAGGGCACTCTATTCCACTATTCCGGTGGGTCACTATGGTGTAATACACAGGACACTCTATTCCACTATTCCAGTGGGTCACTATGGTGTAATACACAGGACACTCTATTCCACTATTCCGGTGGGTCACTATGGTGTAATACACAGGGCACTCTATTCCACTATTCCGGTGGGTCACTATGGTGTAATACACAGGACACTCTATTCCACTATTCCGGTGGGTCACTATGATGTAATACACAGGACACTCTATTCCACTATTCCGGTGGGTCACTATGGTGTAATACACAGGACACTCTATTCCACTATTCCGGTGGGTCACTATGATGTAATACACAGGACACTCTATTCCACTATTCCAGTGGGTCACTATGGTGTAATACACAGGGCACTCTATTCCACTATTCCAGTGGGTCACTATGATGTAATACACAGGGCACTCTATTCCACTATTCCGGTGGGTCACTATGGTGTAATACACAGGACACTCTATTCCACTATTCCGGTGGGTCACTATGATGTAATACACAGGACACTATTCCACTATTCCGGTGGGTCACTATGGTGTAATACACAGGACACTCTATTCCACTATTCCGGTGGGTCACTATGGTGTAATACACAGGGTACTCTATTCCACTATTCCGGTGGGTCACTATGATGTAATACACAGGGTACTCTATTCCACTATTCCGGTGGGTCACTATGGTGTAATACACAGGACACTCTATTCCACTATTCCAGTGGGTCACTATGGTGTAATACACAGGACACTCTATTCCACTATTCCAGTGGGTCACTATGATGTAATACACAGGGTACTCTATTCCACTATTCCGGTGGGTCACTATGGTGTAATACACAGGACACTCTATTCCACTATTCCGGTGGGTCACTATGATGTAATACACAGGACACTCTATTCCACTATTCCAGTGGGTCACTATGGTGTAATACACAGGGCACTCTATTCCACTATTCCAGTGGGTCACTATGATGTAATACACAGGGCACTCTATTCCACTATTCCGGTGGGTCACTATGGTGTAATACACAGGACACTCTATTCCACTATTCCGGTGGGTCACTATGATGTAATACACAGGACACTATTCCACTATTCCGGTGGGTCACTATGGTGTAATACACAGGACACTCTATTCCACTATTCCGGTGGGTCACTATGGTGTAATACACAGGGTACTCTATTCCACTATTCCGGTGGGTCACTATGATGTAATACACAGGGTACTCTATTCCACTATTCCGGTGGGTCACTATGGTGTAATACACAGGACACTCTATTCCACTATTCCAGTGGGTCACTATGGTGTAATACACAGGACACTCTATTCCACTATTCCAGTGGGTCACTATGGTGTAATACACAGGACACTCTATTCCACTATTCCAGTGGGTCACTATGGTGTAATACACAGGACACTCTATTCCACTATTCCAGTGGGTCACTATGGTGTAATACACAGGACACTCTATTCCACTATTCCAGTGGGTCACTATGGTGTAATACACAGGACACTCTATTCCACTATTCCAGTGGGTCACTATGGTGTAATACACAGGACACTCTATTCCACTATTCCAGTGGGTCACTATGGTGTAATACACAGGACACTCTATTCCACTATTCCAGTGGGTCACTATGGTATAATACACAGGACACTCTATTCCACTATTCCGGTGGGTCACTATGGTATAATACACAGGACACTCTATTCCACTATTCCGGTGGGTCACTATGATGTAATACACAGGACACTCTATTCCACTATTCCGGTGGGTCACTATGATGTAATACACAGGGCACTCTATTCCACTATTCCAGTGGGTCACTATGATGTAATACACAGGGTACTCTATTCCACTATTCCGGTGGGTCACTATGATGTAATACACAGGGTACTCTATTCCACTATTCCAGTGGGTCACTATGATGTAATACACAGGGCACTCTATTCCACTATTCCAGTGGGTCACTATGATGTAATACACAGGGCACTCTATTCCACTATTCCGGTGGGTCACTATGATGTAATACACAGGACACTATTCCACTATTCCGGTGGGTCACTATGGTGTAATACACAGGACACTCTATTCCACTATTCCGGTGGGTCACTATGGTGTAATACACAGGGCACTCTATTCCACTATTCCAGTGGGTCACTATGGTATAATACACAGGACACTCTATTCCACTATTCCGGTGGGTCACTATGGTATAATACACAGGACACTCTATTCCACTATTCCGGTGGGTCACTATGGTGTAATACACAGGACACTCTATTCCACTATTCTGGTGGTTCACTATGGTGTAATACACAGGACACTCTATTCCACTATTTCGGTGGGTCACTATGGTGTAATACACAGGACACTCTATTCCACTATTCCGGTGGTTCACTATGGTGTAATACACAGGACACTCTATTCCACTATTCCGGTGGGTCACTATGATGTAATACACAGGACACTCTATTCCACTATTCCGGTGGGTCACTATGATGTAATACACAGGACACTCTATTCCACTATTCCGGTGGGTCACTATGATGTAATACACAGGGCACTCTATTCCACTATTCTGGTGGTTCACTATGGTGTAATACACAGGACACTCTATTCCACTATTTCGGTGGGTCACTATGGTGTAATACACAGGACACTCTATTCCACTATTCCGGTGGTTCACTATGGTGTAATACACAGGACACTCTATTCCACTATTCCGGTGGGTCACTATGATGTAATACACAGGACACTCTATTCCACTATTCCGGTGGGTCACTATGGTATAATACACAGGACACTCTATTCCACTATTCCGGTGGGTCACTATGATGTAATACACAGGACACTCTATTCCACTATTCCGGTGGGTCACTATGGTGTAATACACAGGACACTCTATTCCACTATTCCAGTGGGTCACTATGATGTAATACACAGGACACTCTATTCCACTATTCCGGTGGGTCACTATGGTGTAATACACAGGACACTCTATTCCACTATTCCGGTAGTTCACTATGATGTAATACACAGGACACTCTATTCCACTATTCCGGTGGGTCACTATGGTGTAATACACAGGACACTCTATTCCACTATTCCGGTGGGTAACTATGGTGTAATACACAGGACACTCTATTCCACTATTCCGGTGGTTCACTATGGTGTAATACACAGGACACTCTATTCCACTATTCCCGTGGTTCACTATGGTGTAATACACAGGACACTCTATTCCACTATTCCCGTGGTTCACTATGGTGTAATACACAGGACACTCTATTCCACTATTCCGGTGGTTCACTATGGTGTAATACACAGGACACTCTATTCCACTATTCCGGTAGTTCACTATGATGTAATACACAGGACACTCTATTCCACTATTCCGGTGGGTCACTATGGTGTAATACACAGGACACTCTATTCCACTATTCCGGTGGGTAACTATGGTGTAATACACAGGACACTCTATTCCACTATTCCGGTGGTTCACTATGGTGTAATACACAGGACACTCTATTCCACTATTCCCGTGGTTCACTATGGTGTAATACACAGGACACTCTATTCCACTATTCCCGTGGTTCACTATGGTGTAATACACAGGACACTCTATTCCACTATTCCCGTGGTTCACTATGGTGTAATACACAGGACACTCTATTCCACTATTCCGGTGGTTCACTATGGTGTAATACACAGGACACTCTATTCCACTATTCCGGTAGTTCACTATGATGTAATACACAGGACACTCTATTCCACTATTCCGGTGGGTCACTATGGTGTAATACACAGGACACTCTATTCCACTATTCCAGTGGGTCACTATGATGTAATACACAGGACACTCTATTCCACTATTCCCGTGGTTCACTATGGTGTAATACACAGGACACTCTATTCCACTATTCCGGTGGGTCACTATGGTGTAATACACAGGACACTCTATTCCACTATTCCGGTGGTTCACTATGGTGTAATACACAGGACACTCTATTCCACTATTCCGGTGGGTCACTATGGTGTAATACACAGGACACTCTATTCCACTATTCCGGTGGGTCACTATGGTATAATACACAGGACACTCTATTCCACTATTCCGGTGGGTCACTATAATCTGCAAGGAGTTTGTAAGTTCTCCCCGTGTTTGGGTGGGTTTCCTCCGGTTTCCTCCCACACTCCAAAGGCATACTGATAGGGAATGTAGATTGCGAACCCTATATGGGACAATGACTGACGATGTGTGTAAAGCGCTGCGGAATATGATGGCGCTATATAAGTAAGCATAATGAATAAATAATAATAATAATAATAATAATAATAATAATACACAACACCATGGGATTAATATAATAATATACGGAATTATTAGTATGATTATAAATAATAATCAGAATAATAATTATGTACTACTCCATGGAATCAATATAATAATGTACAGAGTACCATAGAATTAATGTAATACTGTACAACAGCATGGAATTAATATAATAATGTCCAGCACCATGGAATTAATATAATAATGTACAGCACCATGGAATTAATATAATAATGTACAGCACCATGGAATTAATATAATAATGTACAGCACTATGGAATTAATATAATAATGTCCAGCACCATTGAATTAATATAATAATGTGCAGCACTATGGAATTAATATAATAATGTACAACACCATGGAATTAATATAATAATGTACAGAACCATGGGATTAATATAATAATGTCCAGCACCATGGGATTAATATAATAATGTACAGAACCATGGGATTAATATAATAATGTCCAGTACCATGGGATTAATATAATAATGTACAACACCATGGAATTAATATAATAATGTACAGCACCATGGAATTAATATAATAATATACAGCACTATGGAATTAATATAATAATGTCCAGCACCATGGAATTAATATAATAATTTACAGCACTA